>NW_006399900.1:7621697-7628233 GCF_000299155.1 Elephantulus edwardii | reverse complement strand
AAAAAAATATTAATAAAAAAAAAACAAAAAAAGGAGGAAAACACCAAAACAAAACAAACAAACAAAACCACAGAGAAAACAGTCGAAGATTTTCCCAATACTATGAAGGAATCACCCAAGAGACCCGTCAAACCTCAAACCGGATAAGTCTCAAAATAAATTCACCAAGGCATACATAGCATAATTAAACTTTCCAAAACCAAAGACAAAGAGTCTTGAGAACAGCTTGAGGGAAAGGAAATGTTACCTATAAAAACTAATCAATTATACTAAGTTTGGAAGAAACCATGTAGGCAAGAAGGCAGTTGGATGACATACATAAAAACTTTGAAAGAAAAAAAAATCTCGCCCAATAATTACATACTCAGCAAAACTCTTTATCAAATATAATGGTGAAATTAGAACATTTTCAGATAAACAAAAATTAAGGAACTATTCTTAAGAAATACCTAATAAGAAATGTTAAAGGTTGTCTTTTGGAGAAAGAACCAACAATGACAGACACAATTTGTGATTAAGATACATCTCACCATCACTTGAAAAACAATTCAGAAGAGTTGTCAAAATAAAATGAGCTAATGATACTGAAAACAAAGAACAGAAGTACCATTCTCTAAATTATTACAAGTAAGAAGCAAAATCTGGGAATAAATGGATTAATTACAGAACTTGTAAATGAAGAGGAAATTAAGATGATGTCAAGATAGAAAAGATTGCTTCATTTAGGAAAATAAAAACAAATTGGAGAATTATCACAAAGAAAGTTAAGCAACCTTTTATTCAAAATTAAAAAGATGCAAATAATAAAGACAGTATATAATGAAGAAAATGAAAAGAAAATCTAATAATAAAATGAACTCAACTTTGAAAATATGTGGAACAAAGAAACAATCAACATCATATACACAAACAAAATAACAAAAAAATGACGGAAGTAACCTCATTCCTATCAATAATTAAACTGAATATGTTGTTGTTGTTATGTGTCATCGAGTCGCTTGCGACTCATAATGACCCTATGTGCAACAGCCCTAAACTCTGCTCTGTCCTGTGCCAATCGCACTGTCTCTGACACTCCCATCCCAAGTATCCCAGTCACTGAATCAATCCACCTCATAGGGAGCCTTCCCCTTCTTGCTGTCCCTCCACCCTACCAAGCATGATGTCCCTCCTTGCAACATGTCCAAAGTATGTTAGACGGAGCCTTAGAATCCTTGCCTCTAAGGAGCCACCCCGTTTGACCCATTCCAGGATGAATCTGTTTGTTTTCCTAGCAGTCCATGGTACCCTCAATACTCTTCTCCAGCAACACAGCTCAATGGCATCAATTCTCCTTCTTTCCTCTTTGGTCATTGTCCAACACTCTGATGCATAACAAGTGATAGCCAAGACCATGGCCTGTATCAGGTGCACCTTAGTCTCTGAAGAAACACCATTGCTCTTCAGTACTTTGGAGAGGTCCCTAACAGCAGACTTTCCCATGGCAATACATCATCTAATTTCCTGGCTGCTGGTGCCGAGAGTTTTGACTGTGGAGCCAAGCAAACTGAAGCTGTGAACAATCTCAATCTCTTCACCATCCATCCTGATGCTGCCAATTGGTCCAGTGGTGAGAATCTTTGTCTTCTTGACATTGAGCCTCAATCCATATTGGAGGCTACAGTCCTTGACCCTCTGCAGAAAGTGCATGAGGTCCTCCTTAGTTTCAGCAAGCAGGGCTGTGTCATCTGCATAACGCAGATTGTTGATAGATCTTCCACCAATCTTGACCCCACATTTCTCCTCATCGAGCCCATCCTCCCAGATAATCTATTCTGCATACAAGTTGAAAAGATATGGAGACAGAACACATCCCTGGCGTACGCCCTTCCCAATTTTGAACCATGCAGTGTTTCCTTGCTCTGTTCTGACGACTGCCTCTTGGTCCAAGTATAGGTTTCTCATTAGCACAATCAAGTGTTCTGGTATTCCCGTTCTTCTCAGAGTCAGCCACAGTTTGTTATGATCTACACAGTCAAACGCCTTTGCATAGTCAATGAAACAAAGGTAGACATTCCTCTGGTACTCCCTGCTTTCAGCTAAGATCCATCTAACATTGGCTACAATATCCCTAGTACCATGACCCCTTCTAAACCCAGCCTGGACTTCTGGCAGTTCTCTGCTGATGTGTTGTTCCAGTCATTTTTGGATAATCTTCAGTAGAATTTTGCTTGCCTGTGAAATCACTGAGATTGTTCTATAGTTTGCACACTCAGTTGGGTCACCCTTCTTTGGGATGGGAACAAATATAGATCTCTTCCAGTCAGTTGGCCAAGTGGTTGTTCTCCATATTTCTTGGCACGACTTGGTGAGCACGTCCAGGGTAGCATCTGTTAGCTGAAATATGTCAATTGGTATACCATCTATTCCTGAGGCCTTGTTTTTTGCTGTTTCCTTCAAAGCAGCTTGAACTGAATATAAATAGATGAAATTTGCCAGTGAAAACAGTAGTACATTTGTTGCCCTCAAGAGACTCAAGTTAGACACAAAGATACAAGAAAGTTAAAATATGAAAAAATGAACTAACTGAAACTTAGAAAAAGCAGAGTGTCAATCTTACTTATGATTAAATAGGCTTCAAGTCAAAAGTCAGCCTAAGGGGCAAGAAATGTCATCATAGTATTGATTAAAGTGTCAATACAGCGATACATATGCACTCAATGAAAGGCCATACATTTCATAAAGCAAACATTAGTAGACATGTAAAGAGAAAAAAAACTAACTCTATAATAATAGTAAGATACTTTGACACAGAAATTTTATTGCAGGACAGTGCAACTTGAAAGACATAGAAGATCTCAACATGCAATTAACCAATTTGAATTTATAGACATCTATTGAATAGTGGCTGATGGCAAAGAGAGTACCAGAAGGATGTCTATTTGTATTTTAGGTATTTGACTGCTTGTATCACAACAAATTGTGTCTCACTGGGAGAAGAATGAGAATCCCAGAACTCCTGATTGTACTTAGGAGAAACCCAAACCTAGACCAAGGAGCTGTTGTCTGAGCAGAGCAAGGAAATACTGTATAGTTCAAAAGAAAGATAGGAGCATCAGGGATGTATCCTTTCTGTGTACCTTTTCAATTTATATAAAGAAGAATGTGACATTAGGATTGGAGGAAGACTCATCAACAACCTGTGTTATGAAGATGACACAACTTTGTTCACTGAAATGGAGGAGGACTTGTTTACTACAGGTAAAAAACTGCAGCCTATAATATGGATTGTATCATCGCAAAAACAAAAAGCCTTACCTCTGGGTTAATAGGCTGTATCATGATAGGTGTAGAAAAAGATTTAGGTTGTTAATCTTCACTCTTGACATCAGCAGTCAGGAAATAAAAAGACAAGTTGTTTTGGGGAAATCTGCTGTCAAGAATCTCTCCAAAGTGCTAAAGAGTAATGACGTCAATCTAGAGACTAAGGTATTCCTCATTCAGGCCATGGTATTCTTAATTTCTTGCTGTATCTGAAAGCTGGACGATGAATAAAGATGACAAAAGTAGAATCAATATCTTTGAGTTGTAGTGCTGGAAAAGAGCACTCAATATACCATGAACTACCAGGAGAATAAAGACGTTCTGGAGACGGTGAAACCAATTTACTCCTTGGAGGCTAGAATTTTAAAGCTCCATCTCACATACTTTGGGCATGTTTCCAGGAGGGACCAGTCTGGAGAACGACATCATGCTTGGAAGGGTCAAGTGTCAGCAGAGAAGAGGAAGACCCTAGATGAGATGAATTGATACAGTGACTGTGGCAATGGGGTCAAGTGTGTGAGAGATGATGAGGTTGGATCAAGATAGGGCAAGATTCAGAGCCATTGTTCATAAGGTTACTATGAATCATAGTTGACTTGATGGTGCATAGCAACAACAACAAAAGAATATTTATCTCAATAAAACAACACCACATTTTTCAGTGTACATGGAGAAATCATAAAAAATTGACTATATACTAGGCAGCAAAATAACACACAATAAGAAGTGGATGCATAATTATTCAAGCCCCACAGCAATCCATTAAGCAAACTCATTGGATCAAATTAATATATGAAATCATACATACTCTAGTGTGTCAGAGATAATGAGGATGTCACAAGATAGGGCAGGGTTCATGGTGGCTATTCTTAGCATCACTATGAAGTGTATTTGACTCAATGGCACCAAATAACAAAAATAATATCCTTCTTTGGAAAGCCGTAATGCACGAATGCACTAACTATATCAGTGACATTGAGAAGTCTTATATAAGAGTCGATTGCAGATCTATTGTTGTTGGCTGCTGAGCATCATCCCCAACACATGTTCCTCCCTGTACAATGCCAGCCCTAAGTGACCTCTTGTTTCCATATGATGTCTGTGATGTTGATTTTTGTGAGTCTTAACTTGACAAAACTAGGGTATCCAGTTGTTTAGTTCAACAGTAGTCTAAATTTTGCTGTGAAAATATTTTGTAGATTAAGCAGGAAAGGCATCCACTTCCTAAATAACATGCCTCTGGAAACCCTGTGAACTTTGCTGAGTGTCGATGGTTGTAGAGGGGCTTGAGCCTTTTGTTCATGGAGTTGTTAAGAGTTGTGCTCCACTTGAAGGCAATCAACAGCAACAACAACAATTAACATTTATAATCAGTTGGTTTTAAGTAAAGGGAATGGCCCTCAAGGTAGGTGAGCATCATCCAACTTTTTGAAAACTCGAAGAGCAAAAACAGTTCTTCTGGGGAAGAAGAAATTCTGCCTCAAGAAAGTAACAAATGCTTTTCAGCTTGTAGTTCTTCTCGACATTTTTTTTAAGTTTTCAGCCTCCACAATTAGATGAGCCATTTTCTTAAAATAACTCTTGAGCGAAATATCTCAGTCACAAAAGGATAAATACCACATAGCACCATTGTTATAAAGCAGGTCTGACATGGGGGAAGGGGTTGGGAGGAGAATAGGGTAAGAGTGGATAAATAATGACCATTGCATTAGAACAGATGAAAGAAAGAACTATTTAAAAAGGATACATAATTAGGCATTATACATAACAGCCAATAATAAGAGGTACATCATTACAAAGAGGACTGGGGAAAGAGGGATGGAGGGAGGTAATTGTGTAACAATGAATGAATAATTTTTTTTTAAAGTGAACTGGGAGAGGGGGAAAGGAGGGATGAGGGTAAAATGTGCAACAATAAATGGTTGAATGTCTAACTTCTCTGTAAAAGTTCATTAAAATCACAATTAAAATACAATTTTATTTAAAAAATCTGTTGAGAGAAAAAAAATTATGATCTCTAATTAGAGGAAAAGGTTACAAGTTAATAAAGTTTGTCTGACCCCTACCTCACCAGTATGAAATAGGCATAAAAAACCATTTGGAATGTAGCTTGCGGTCCTGTTGGAGAAACAATCCAAACAGACTATTTCATCCTTTGTAGGCAAATTTCCAACTCCCTCAACCCCTTCCATAGGCTTGAACAGCAACTTTATTAGATCTAAATCTCTCAAAGAACCTGATGCAGATCCTTCAACCGTATTCCTGGAGATCTGTCTGTGGGAGTACTAAGTAGTCTCTCACGGAAGTTCAGAAACAGATCTCCCAACAACAAATGGTTACCAGCAAGCACACATTCATGCTGTCTTGAGTTGAAATAAAAAAAGTTTAGACACTCACACCGAGGAATATGTTATCACTACATCTGTCTAATGGTGACATGAGCACTGCCTCCCCATGAAGTCAACTATACTTCAACAAATGCTAGATAGTTCTTGAAAGCAGTAGAAAAACAAAATTCATCTGAAGAACCATCATCCTACTACCTTGTAGGAGCTTCACTTTGTTATTTTCACTACCTGCACTTCCATATTCTAGGCAGCTGTGCACAAGGCCATGTATTCCATGCAGGGGAGGCTGCATTCTTTTTGCAGCAGGTCCCATTCATTGCTGCTCCACATCCCTTCCTGGACCTCATTCTCTGCCCATTTCATGCTTCAGCAGTGTAATAAGAGGTCAGTTTTCAACCTGGGTGACAGAGACTTCCATACCCCATTGGGTTTGTTGGTTCTCTATGAGGCCAGGCAATGCTATGTGCCAGCCCTAAGCACACAATAGGGTCTTGGAAACGGCACAGTACTTATCACGTCTTTGTGCTTGCTGTGCCTTCGCGGAAAGAACTGGAACCTACCGTGAACTTAAATAATAGCTTAATTAATCTGGCAAGATGATCTATGGTTTCAATTATTCTCTAATTAGCACTAATTGGGATTCCCCGCCCCCTCCCCCCGGTTCCTTTTACAATTTTGGCATCAAATTTTTATAATAACCAAACTGGGTTATTTATTGTTCAGTGCCAATGAGTAAGTTCTGACTAGTGTTGATGCTGCTGTGTACAACAGCCCTTCCCAGTCCTGAACCATCCTTACAGTCACTGATGAAGGCACTGGGTCAATCGATACTACTGAAGTTCTTCCTTGACACTAAGCGTGATGTTCTTCTGCAGGGACCAGTGC
>NW_006399900.1:7611695-7619327 GCF_000299155.1 Elephantulus edwardii | reverse complement strand
TCCTTTCCCAGCATCCTCACTTCTGAAGAACATTACTGTACTTTGCCCATTCTCCCAGTAGTCCACAGTATATTCCCTATTCTTTGCCGATACCATAAATTAAAGGTATCAATTCTTCGGTTTTACCCACTGTCTAGATTTTTCATACATGTTCAATTTAAAATTTCTGTAGACTTTTGGGTTGTTTATTCAATACAATATTGAATAGAAATGGTGAAAGTATCCTTGTCTGCTTTCCATTGAGAGTAACATTGGTGGTTGGTATTTGTATATATGCCTTTAATGATGTTGAGGAATTTCCCTTCTAGTCCCATTTTGTTGAGAGTTTTTACTAAGAAACGGTGTTGAATTCTGTCAAATGACTTCTAGATAAATTGATATAATCATGTTGCTCTTTGTATTTGTTTTCTTGATTACATTGATTGTTTTCTAGTATTGAACCTCCCTTGAATACCTGGTATGAATCCCATGTCACAATGAATGACTTTTTGATATGATGTTCAATTCTATTGTCCAGAATTTTATCAAGATTTTTTTGCATCTATTTTCCCTGAGGCATATGGATCTAAAACTTTTCTTTTTAGTGGTGGGTTTTGCTTGCAGCAGAGAAATATTTTTCTGCGTTACTTAAATAATATTTTACAATAAATTTGTTGAGAACAAGAATGTAGTGTCACATAAGAGGAAGCTATGCGTTGTTTGTTGTGACTTTGAAATCTTGAAGAGCTCTAAATGACCAAAATGGTTTCCTGGTATAAATGTGTCAATTATTATTTCATCTTGTTTAGAATGTGAGGGTGTAGTTCTGTTAATTTTCATGAAAACTATCCCTAAATTTAGTAGCCTAAAACAGCAATGCTTTTTAGATTAAGATCATTTGGGCAGGCTGGTGGCTTCCTAGCTGCTTCCTCTGCTCTTTCAGGCATTTGTGGTCAGCTGGAAGTTGGATAGGAGTGCGGGAGGTACACTTGTCAAAGGACTCAGCTGTTTACTGACTGGCAAGTGCTTCTAACACGCAAGCTGCTTTGCAGGAGAAAGAAGAAGCATTCCAGTTCTGTAAACATTACAGCCTTGGAAGCCAGGTGAGCCACTTCTGATGTGCCCGTTAAGATCACTATGGGTTGGAACCGGAATGAACTCGAGAATAAAGAGTTGGTTTGGGCTGGCAGATAGATGGTTTATGTTATGTCATGTTTGTTTTTTTTTTTTTTTAAGAAGAGACTCATGTTTATTACTTTTGACAAATCCAAGGTGGTGTACAAAGAGCTGATTGACAAAGTGCAAAGCCTTAGAGACCAGACAGTATTGCTTCCTGGCTGAAGGCACAGGGACAGTAAAGCCCACTCTGGACAACTGTGCTCTGCAGGGCAACCACTGGGACAGCATTTGCTTATGGACCATTTTTATATGGTCTTTCTCACTGTGGTCACGAGCTGTTGTTTGTGTCATCATGTTAGTACCGACTCACAGCTGACCCCACAGCGAGCTTTCAGAGACAGTAAATTACATGGGAGGTGATTGCCTATCATTCTCCTGTAGAACAGCTGGCAGATTCGAACTGTATGTCTTTGGAATTGCAACACAGCTTCTTACCACCACCACCACCACCAAATAATTGTGGCCCTGGATTGCAAAGGAACCAATGCAAACAGGGTGTTTGGGCCTACTAAGAGAGCTGGTCATTTTTTGCATTTCTATTAGACTTTAAATTTGTCATTTCAGAGATAGAAAGGGGTGATAATTCACTACATCAAGGCTGCTAGAAATGGACTATGTTATTTATATCTGGAATTCCTGCACATAGAACCTCCTAGACCTAGGAGACTGAGAAAGACAGAGCTGAGGCACTGGGAATGGCATGAAATGGTAAAGTGACAAAATTAAACAAGATGAATTGGAGGGAAAAAAAAAAGAAAAATGATGGCAAGAGGACTGGGAGATAAGCAAGAGAAGATGTGGTAAGCTTCCTGGTCCGTAAAACTAGAGAGCTAAGCTTCTTTGAGCTGAGGCTTGCTGGTGAAGGGAAGTTCTTCGAGGCATTTGCCCTTGGATCTAAATTGCTTTGTAACACCTTCTCAAGTGTGGCAGAGCTGGAGCTAGCTTGAGAGGCTCAAAAGGTTGTGCTATGGTTATTTTCGTAGTCTTCTCACTATTTTCTTATAACTCCTACCAAATGATGGTGTAGGGTTTTTCAACCAAGCTACTTGTGGTCTACCAAGAAAATGGACAGTTTTGCAATTCTGTTAGTCTTTAAAATGAGTCATCTCAGAAGTGAAAAGGGAGGATTTCACTACATCAAGGAAAAGTGCTGGAAATGAAGTATTTTCTTCAGATCTGGACATATAAATTTGAGAGGCAAAACTGCACTTGGATCTGAGGGACAAAAAGGCTGATGTCTGGAGAATTCATGGAGTGCAGACTATGGCCACAATGGTTACCTGTACATGAAAGAATAATTCTTCAAGTATTTCTACAAGGCTGTGACAGACAGGAAGTTCCAAAGAAGGGGTGGCTGTGTTGGAGCAGGAACCCATTGTCTGGTCAGCCTAGGACTCCTTTGGAGCCTTGTTTGAGTGATGCTACTTCCACATTCTTCCTCCTCCCCTGGGACCTGAAGTAGCTGCAAAGGGACTGAAGCCAGTTATGCAGGCAACTGTGCGTTCCTGCAGAACACAGTCAGACTCGGTTTTCCAGACTCCTCCAGGAACCTCTTCTGGAAAATGTGATTTATGCCAAAAGAAACAAAATATTCTTAAAGGAAAAGAAACCAACAGCCAGAAAGATTAGATCATACTGTCTACTCTTGTTATCTCAGGATCTCTTAGCATTTTATTCACATGCCAAAGCAGATTACATGTCTGTGTTTTCATAAGACTGCGAAAGAGCAGCACTCGACGTATGAAGAGAAAATGGGCTTTCTGCTCCTTGTTCCCTGAGTGGAGCTGGGAAGGCATGTGCCCCACCACTTGAGCTCTCAGAACTGAGGCTGCCAGAAAACACTGCTCTTCTCTCTGGCGGCTGTCCCTGAACAGAACTATTTCCAAAGCAGTCTTGTGTGCCTCCAGTAGCCTGATAACAGTTTCTTTGTTTCGTTTTTAAGCCCAAGAGTGGGAGGCTGATCAAAACTGACATGATTCCTTCCCATTTTCCTGAAATGTGCGGGAATACAGATCTGCAGGAGTCAGTTGTGAAATGGCTGAATGAAGGAACAATCAAAAACCTTATGATCTGAATTGTAAACGTTAAGGGGGAATGAACACTAGCCAAATTGTTTAACTTCTGCCTCTGGTGTGTGAGTGAGCAAGAAAAGGTAAGAACCCCTCCTTCTGACCACTTGATGGTTCTGAGAAACTTTTGAATAGAACATATAACTGAATGAAAACCAACTACCACCTTTAGCATAGATTAAATATCAGCATCAAGAAAACAAAAATTCTTACCACAGGAACAATAGTTAACATTAATAGATAGAGAGAGGATTAAAGTTAACAGTGACTTTGTTTTGTTTGGATCAATAATCAACATCCTTGGTACCAGCAGTCAGGTGATGAGGAGACATACTGCATTGGGCAAGGCTGCTGTCAGGGACCGCTCCAAAATACTTAAGAGCAATAATATCACCTAGAAGACTAACTGATTCACCATGTTATTAACCACCATCCTTTCAATCACCTGCTATGTGCTTGAGAACTGGACAGTGAATACAAATGGTGGATAAAGAATTGATGCTTTCGAGCTGTGGTGTCAGAGATGAATATTGAGTATTCCATGGACTGCCAAAAGAACAAACAGCTATGTCTTGGGAAGAGTGCAACTAGAGTGCTCTTTGGAGGCAAAGATGATGTCGCTCTCTCTTATATTATTTACATGTTGATAGAGGAGGCTGTACTTTTGAAAGAGACATCAGGCTTTGAAAGCTGGAGGGTTAGTGCAAGAGAGAAAGAGCTCCAGTGAGATGGATTGACACAGTAATTGCATCAATCGGTTCAAGTGTGTCAGAGATGATAAGGATGGGACAAGACAGGTCAAGGTTCAGTTCTGTTTATCATAGGGTTACTATGAATTGGTCTCAACTGGACTCAACAACAACAGCATAGCTATTTTTATATAATTTTTATATCAACATTTGATATTTTACTTTTGAATTATTATAATTTTTTTAATAAAAGCCCCTTTATATCTATAAAGGAAGCACTGGTGGCCTAGTTGTAAGGAACTGTGCTGCCAACCCAAAGGTGCCTGGTTCAAATACACCAGCTGCTCCATGGGAGGTTGGATTCTCTACTCTGTATTTCAAGAAAGTTCCATCTTCATCATCATTTTCTGAGAAAGCAGTGAAGGTCATTGTGTGGGTCATCAGTGAGTCACCAAATGTCATCTGCTCAGCTTTGATCATGCTCTTCAGTGAGAAACCAAACACTAATTAATTCATGATCATAGATATTCATGTCACTGAGGTGCATCTTGCTGTTGACATGTTTTCTAACATCACAGCTAAACCATGCATCCTGTCTGTCTTTGATGGAGATGCAGTCTCCGTATCTTTGATGGAGGTAGTAACTATTTTTTTTCAATAAGTTAATAGACTGGTTGTTACATAGGGTTTTTCTCCCTTCAACTTTATAGCTTAAATAGTCTATGGTGTAAAATTTGTTGTACTGGTGTTGGGGCTGAAGGTTATTCACTAAACAAATCATATCCTCCACACTGAAGAGTGGTTTGGTGTGCTTGTTATAAAATTCCAAAGATGTTATAAGGCCAGTTGTCTGATAATTTTTATCTTTGTCTCTAAAGATTCTTACCACTAGGTAGATTGGCAGCATCATAATGGATGGTGAAGAGATTGAGATTGTTCACGGTTTTGGTTTGTTGGGCTCCACAGTCAGCACTCTTGGCATCAGCTGCCAGGAAATTAAAAGACATACTGCGATGGAAAAGTCTGTGGTTACAGACCTCTCTAAAGTACTGAAGTGCAATGATGTCAGTCTGGAGACTAAGGTGAGCCTGATACATGCCACGATATTTGAAATCACTTGCTATGAGTCAGAGAGCTGGACACTAACTAGGGATGATAGAAGGAGAATTGTTGCCTTTGAGCTGTGGTGTTGGAGGAGAGTATTGAATATACCATGCACTGCTAAGAAAACGAACAGGTTTGTCCTGGAGAGGGTGAAGCTGGGCTGCTCCTTGGGGGCAAGGATTCTGAAGCTTCGTCTGACATACTTTGGACATGTTGCAAGGAGGGACCAGTCCTGGGAGAGGGACATTGTACTTGGGAGGGTGGAGGGACAACGCAGGAGAGGAAGACCCTCGATGAGATGGATTTATTCAGCGACTGGAGTAATGGGGGTAGGTGTGTCAGAGATGGTGAGATCGGCACAGGATAGGGCAGAGTTTAGTGATGTTGTACATAGGGTTGCTATGAGTCGCAGATGACTTAATGGCACATAACAAAAATAACAACTACACTTCCAGATGAATGTCTCCAGAGGATTATCAAAGCGAATGTATACCACTCGGAGTATCTCCTCCCTCATGCTGTCACGTGAAGGTGAGATTTCTCCTTTGATTTCTCCACTGTGTACCAGATTCCATAGTCATACACAGAATCTTCTCATCTTATGATTCAGAATGTCATTCACCCTTCTAGTTATCTCAGTTGTGTAAGGTTCAGGGAAATATTTCTTAGGAACAATATCGTTTTTTCAACAATATTGACAAGCATATCCCCTTGTCCACCATCATTTGGGATTCATAAGCAAACACTGCACTAACTTTCTGTCCTTAAGTTTCTTTTTCTGGGTTGTGTCCACAAATGCATTCAAGAAGAAATAGCATTGCTCAACTTTGTTCCAGAAAAAAAACAAACCACCAGATTAGATTGACAGAATAAACTCAAATTCGTCAATATTTAATTTTTTCATAAATAGAAGTCTCGTAACATTCAGACAAGACCCAGAAGTGCCCTGAGCTCTTCTGGATGGTGGTGGGCTTGCCTTCCTGAAGCACCACGTGCTGGAACACCTGCCGAGCACTCTGGTCCCTGATCCTTTTCAGACAGGTGTCCAGCAGGTCGTGGGCATTCTAGACAAGTAGAAACTGAGGGTTGGAATTCAGTGTTTTTTATCAGAGCAATTACTTTCTCCGTATTCAGTCCAGGGCTGTTCAAGGAACTACACTGCCAAGCAGAGTAACAGTAGTTTCCTGGTCCTCAGGCAAGCACCCAGTTAACACTGTGGGCTGCCTAGGTACCCCCACCTACCTATCTCACCTGGAATGCCCCAAAGGCTATAGTTCCTGATCTTCTGCATCAAATGTTTCAAGTCTTCCTCACTTTCAACAAGCAAGATTGTATCATCTGCATAACACAGGTTATTGATGAGTTTTCCTCTGATCTTAATGCCACATTCCTCTTCACAGAGTCCATTGTTATGAATTATTTGCTCAGCACATAAATTGAGTAAGTATAGAAAAAAGACACATCCCTGATGCAAACTCTTCCTGATTTTGAAGTATGAAGTGTTCCCTTGCTCTGTTTGGACCAGCTTATTCATCTGGGTGTGAATTTCACATGAACACAATAAAGTGTTCTGGGATTCCCATTCTTCCCAATGTTAGCTACAGTCTGTATATATGTAGCTGTGGTAGAGTAGTCTGCAGGTGTTGCACTGCTAATCAAAAGGCATGGTTCAAATCTACTAGCTTCTTCTCAGGAGAAATACAGGCAGTTACCTCCTTGGAAACCCAATGGAGGAACATTACTAGTTAGAATAGACTTGTTAGCAGGGAGTTGAATTGGATAGTTATACAGAAATATTGATAGAGATATAGAAAAATGCAACACCTACTTTGCGGTTATTTTGAGGGAATGGGGCTATTAGAGGGAGTTTTGGAGTCACATTTGCTTGCTAACCAAAACCTTGGTGGTTCAAATCTACAAGTTTATCTATAGAATAAAAATATGTCAATCTATTTCTGTAAAAATTTTTTAGCCTTGGCAAATACTGCATAATACCATTATGGTAAAAATAGAAGGATAACTAGTAAGACATGTATGGGAATTCAAGGGGGCTGACTATGGGTAGGGGCAAAACCATTGAGTTGCACAGTTTTGTGGGTGAGGGAAGGTGGAAAGAAAATGGAAAAGATCCCTGCGAAAAGACAATGTAATGACGGGCAAGGCCCATTGGTGATTGATTTTATAAAACATAGTGCATGAGAATGATTGTATAAAGCACAAGGTGAATAAAAAACAGTGTGAAAAAACACAATGTATATTAACTTTGTAAACAAATAAATTTTTTAAAAATCAGTCTTGGAAATTCTATAGGGCAGTTTCATGGTCATTATGAGTCCTATTAAGTAGATGCTATTGTGTGTTGTGTACTGTAGAGTTGGAACCGACCCACAGCTGACCTTCCGGTGGGTTTATACGTGGAAGGAGACTGTTCATCCTTCTTCCATGGAGCATATGGTGGCCTCAAACCATATGCCTTCAGGATTGCAGTGCAGCTTTTGCCACGAGGCCACCAGAGCTCCATTCAATACATAGATAATGCTGGTTAAATTTGGACTTGGGATTATGAGTGAGTATTTTCTTCTTCTGTCACCTCGGAAAACAGCAGAAGGAGG
>NW_006399900.1:7580166-7608785 GCF_000299155.1 Elephantulus edwardii | reverse complement strand
GACATACTTTGGACATGTTGCCAGGAGGGACGGGTCCTTGGAGAGGGACATCATGCTTGGGAGGGTTGAGGGACCACGCAGGAGGGGAAGACCCTCTATGATATGGATTGATTTGGTGACTGGGGTAATCGGGATGGGTGTGTCAGAGGCGGTGCAGTTGGCGCAGAATAGAGCAGGGTTTATGGCTGTTGTGCATAGGGTCGCTATGAGTCGGAAACGACTCGACGGCACATAACAACAACAACATCATTTTCTTTAGTTTTAAAATTTCTTTTTAATTATTAATGCCTGCAATAAGAAATAGCCTTTTCATTAAAAAACAAACAAACAAACAAACATTTCCAAACAGGATGAATGCTACAGACTCTGGAATTACTCTTTATTCTTTTACTCTGAAAGAATAACTGCTATATTTATTTATATGACTTCTCTGTCTTAGTTATCCATGGGCTAAATTGTTCTAGTATTTTCTTTGTGTTTACTTAGAATGTGGTGGTTTCTTTCTTTCTGCTTCCATGATTACTCTGGGTCATCACAATTCAATGATTATGCTATTCTGTGATCAAAACTGAAACAAGATACTCCTTCTACCTTAGCTTTACATCTTCTCCCCCCCCCCACCCTAAATGAATACCTGTTCATCTCAGGACAGACAAAGTGGTTAAGTTTTCTATAGAACTCTGTAGTCTTTAGAATATTACCTTGGAAGGTGGAGTAACACATCTTTCTCCAAACCATTTTACTCTGGCAGATGTTCATGGAGCAACTATGAGAAGCAGGCTCACTCATAATAGGAGGCTGGCAGAGGGCAACTTTCTGGGACATGATCTACTATCCCAGATTGTAGGTGTGGTTGATTTCTGCCTCTGTGGCAGAGGAAAATGTGTTCTGTGAAACGGAGACCCACTTACTGAGAAAACATAGGCAAGGTAGTTGTTGTGAGGTGCTATCAATTTGAATACAATTCATAGCCACCCTAGGTACAACAGATCTGAATCCTATCCTATCCTGTGCTATCCTTATACTTCCTGACACATGACAGCCCATTGTAGTAGTCACTGTCAATCCACCTGGTTGAGTGTCTTCCTCTCCTTCACAGACCCTCCACCTTTCAAAGTATCACATCTGTCTGCAAGGAATACCCCTTTGACCAATATGCCCGAAGTATGTGAAGTGAAGCCTCATCATCCTTGCCTTCAGAGCACTCTGGCTGCATCCTTTCCAAGACATATTTGCTTGTTCTCTTGACAGTACATAGGATGTTCAGGGCTCTTCTCCAACAACACAGCTCAAAGCATGAATTCTTCTTCTGTCATCCCTATTCATTGTCCAGCCCTACATGTATAGCAACTGATTAGAAAGACAATGGCCTTAATCAAATGCACCTTAATCCTCAAACTGACATCATTACTCCTCAATAATTTGGAGAAGTCCCAAACTGCAGACATGCCCAGTGCAATATGTCTCCTGATTTTCTGACTGCTGGTATCAAGGGTATTAATTGTGGATCCAAGTAAGATGAAGCTGTTGACAGTTTCAACCTCTTTACCAACCATCATGATATTCAGTCCAATGGTAAGAATTTTTGTTTTCTTGACATTGAGATGAAATTCACACTGAAGGCTGCATTCCTTGATCTTCTGCAACAAAAGCTTCAAGTCCTCCTAAATTTCAGCAAGCCAGGTTGTATCTTCTGAATAATGCAGGTTATTGATGAGTTTTCCTCCAATCTTGATGCCACATTCCTCTTCACAGAGTCCAGCTTCTCAAAGAATTTGCTCATTATATAGAGAGAATACAATTCTGACACACTGCCTTTTTAGTTTTAAACTATGTAGTGTTCCCTTGCTCTGTTAGCCTCCTCCTGGTCTAGGTATAGATTTCATATGAGCATACTTAAGTGCTTTGGGACTTTCATTCTTCTCAATGTCAGCCATAACAAAGAGAAATAATGTCTAAGTAAAAGAGCTGAAGAGAATATTTCAAAGGGCAGCTAGAGTGGACAAAGAAACGTACTAAAATGGAACATGCAGACAGCTGGAATTGGAGGATAAAAAGGGAAGAATTTGCTTTGCATTTCTCAAGCTGAGAGAAGTAAAAGACAAATTTAAACCTCGAGTTACAATATTGAAAGATGCTATGAGCAATACATTGAATAACACAGAAAGCATCAAAAGAAGATAAAAGGAATACATAAAATCACTGTATCAAAAAACCAAACAAATCACCAAAACAAACCAAAAGCAACTGATTGACACTGACAAATTTCAGCAAGTACCATATGAGTAGGAGCCAATGGTAATGAAAGAGCAAGTAAAAGCTGCATTAAAGGGACTGGTAAAAAACAAGGCCTCAGGATTGATGGAATACCAATTTACTCGTTTCAGTTAGCAGATGCAGCTCTGGATGCACTCACCATTCTATGGTAGGAAGTTTGGAGGACCGCTGTCTGGCCAATGCATTGGAAGTGGTCCATAATTTTTTCCTTTCCCAAGAAAGATGATCCAACTGAATGTGGAAACTATTGAACAATATCATTAATATCTCATACAAGCAAAATATCAATGAAGATCAAACAAAAGTGGCTATAAAATATAAATAAAGACAGAAGTATCTTGTTCATCTTACATCTCCTGGTACTTGGTAAAAATGTGTTTGTCATAAATAAATGTTCAATTGCTCATTTAAACAAAAACCAAAACAAAACAGTGGCTATAACAGTACATATCAGAGAACTGCTAGAAATTCAAGCAGTATTTAAAAGAGGCTGTGGCACCTTTTGGCTGATGTCGCATGGTTCCTGCTGAAAGTAAAGAATAGCAGAAGCATGTCTTTTTGTGTTTTATTGACTATGCAAAGCCATTTGACTGTGTGGATCATAACAAGTTGTGGTTAACTTTGAGAATAATGGGAGCCCCAGAGGTGAGGTATAGGGGAATTTTATTAATGAGTTATGAAAAGAAACAACAAAAAACCTTACGAGAAGTGAAGAATGAATGAAACAATCTGTCTAACAGAAAGGTCAGTCAGGTAGGAGAAGAGCTTGTGACCTGAGATAAAAATGTGAAAATTTTAGTTAATTTATAGGAAATAGATAATAATTATTAGAACATATGAGCTACAAAGTTATATCTGCTCTTAGGAAGGGAAGAAAAACTGTCAAGCTGGTACAATGGGGTCAGCAGAAAGGGTTGTTTTGATTCAAGGCATTTTTCTTTAGTGAAAGTTATGACAACAATGATTATATTATATATATATTTGTCTTGTTTTCTTCTGTTGGTGCAGAGTCAGTTCATAGCTAACTTTCCAATGTATTGTTTTTGTTGTTGTTTATTGCCGTCAAGTTGAACATGACTCATAGCGACCCTATAAACAAAAAACCTGAAGCCTTTCGATAACTATCATTTCTCAGAGTTAAAGAGTTCAGAGGCATGTTGTTTAGAAAGTGGATACCATTCCTGCTTCCAATAGATACATTTTTATTTTCAAAAATAAAAGTAAAGGTCATTTGTCCATTCCCAACTTATATTTCATGTTTCTCTGGCATTTTCCCTTTTTTTCCCCCAGGGCCCTCACTCTATTTGTTAATTTTTTCCTACCTCATCTAGAGCTAAGAACATCAGCTACGAGAACTATGAAAGATCTATTGTTTGTGCAATGTGGTGTGTGTGCTTAGTGACAGGAAATTTAGAAAAAACTCAAGTCTTCAGTCACAAAAACCATATCTTAAGTGGTGAGTAATCACATCTAACTCACTGCTCCCATTTGAGTCCATGTCCATGTGGGACATTTCAAATATCATGGGGAATTCTCCAGGGCAGCTCTGCCACACAAACTGACTGGGAGGCTACTGCAATAATACAGAGGAGAAACAATGAGTAAGTCTCTGAAAAGGGACAGTGGAGATGGAAGTAGAAACTGTGATCTTTTCTATTTAGACCCCTCTTTTGACTGATTTCTGATTTGACACAATTAAGCTGAAGTCTGCTGTTGAACTCTTTTGCCTTGAATGTTTGAAAGTACTTTCTTGATGTTCATAGGGCAATATTTGACAAGTGTTCTAGCAGTGTGTATTGAGTGTATTTAACAATAGTGATAATTTTCACCTCAATATAGTTTCTTTGAAATGCTTGCTTTTTGGTGTCTGAAAACCCTGAAAGGCTAAGTGCTGTAAAAACTCTTAAAACAATCAATTGGGAAAGGATTTTGAGTGCCTTTGCAGAATGGTGCTCCAAATACTTGAAGCATTATTATTTTCAAAAACAGAGTCAAAACTCTCCTATTTGTGACCTCCATAACTGTGGACAGGGTGAGACTTCTGGTGATGGAATAAATGGTTGTGTCAGACTGTCCTAGTTCTGGATTCTTCAAGGTACGTTCCTGTGAAGTTCAAATAGCTGAGAGCACAGGATCCCCATCTTCTTTGCAGAAATCTCTAGCTGGTGTTGCCTGCTGAGTGAGAGATGGTCCTTGCCCAATTACTTAATATAGGTGAGTGTGAGGAGTTGTGGGTAGGATGATGGACAGATAAGAGGGAAACACTGTTTTGAGAAATACACTGAAGCTGGGGTTTAACGGTGGCACTCTAGGGGAATCCAGGTTCTTTATTTTATTCTTTTCACTCTTGACAAGATGTGTGGGTTCTTCATATAAAATATCCTTGGTAAAGATAACAATGAATTCACTCATATTCTAAGACTTTGTTGGAGAGTATTGGTCATATTCCTTGGCCCCTTGCTCTCCTTTCCCAGTAGACAACATAGTTGTTTTATTAGTCCAAATATAATATGTTTATACAAGAAGTGCACATGTTATATATTTTTCCAGTGACATCTTAATCCTAATATGTTTTTGTAAGTATATTATGCTGGTTTTTTTATGTCTCTGTAAAGATGTATAATTTGCATGCTGTTTGTTGCAAGAATATTATAATAATCTTCAAAATACTTGAGATTCTTTATTCCATTTGGATAAATTGGTTTTGTTTCTGGGTAATATTACACATATTTTTATTTCTTTAACAGAAAAAAATTCCACAGGTAGCATGCCTTATAGTTAAGCTTATTACTGTCTTATGCCTAGCCGAAAACATTGTTGTTGCTGTTATTAGGTGTCATTGAACTGAGAACAACCCACAGCGGCCCTATAAACAACAGATCTGAACCCTGTCCTATCCTGTGCCGTCTTCACACTTCCTGACACATTAAAGCCCATTGCGGCAGTCACCGAGTCAATTCACCCGGTCAAAGGTCTTCTCCTTTGCTGACCTTCCACCTTTCTGAGTATCATGTTCTTCAAGAAACAACCACTCCTAGCAACATTCTTGAAGTATGTGAGGCAAAACCTCATCATGTTTGCCTCCTTCAAATCTTGTCAAATGCAGAAAACATTATTTTTATAAAAATACAGTTAAAATGGTTAAGTTCAATATGCTTATGTAAAAGTACATATTGACTTCCAGTTACTTAGTGAGCAAGGAGATGTACTTGATGACCCAGAGAAAGGTAGGTTGAATCCCTTGACTACAATCTTTTCTTGATCTATCATAATGTTGCCTAGTGGTCCTATGGTGAGGAATTTTATTGTGTGTATCATAACAAACTATGATTAACATTGAAAAGAATAGAAATCCCAGAATACTCAATATGCTCATGTGTAAACATTACCTAGACCAAGAAGCTGTTGTCCATACTGAACAAAGGAATATTGTTGTTGCTGTTATGTGTTGTCAAGTCACTTGTGACTCATAGCGACAAGCCCTAAACCCTGCTCTGTCCTGTGCCAACCTCACCGTCTCTGACACACTCACTCCCACCACTCCACTCACAGAATCATTCATCTCATCGGGGGTCTTCCTCTCCTGCGCCGTCTCTCCAATCTCCCAAACATGATGTCCTTCACCAAGGACCAGTCCCTCCTTGCAACATGCCCAAAGAATGTCAGATGAAGCTTCAGAATACTTGACTCCAAGGAGCATTCCGGCTTCACATTCTCCAGGACAAACCTGTTTGTTCTCCTAGCAGTTCATAGTATATTCAACAATCTTATCCAGCACCACAGCTCAAAGGCATCAATTCTCTTTCTATCATCCGTAGTCATTGTCCAACTCTCTGATGCTTAGCATGTAATTGCAAAGATGATAGCCCGGATCAGGTGCACTTACTCTCCAGCCTGACATCATTTCTCTTCAGCTCAGGAGAAGTTCCTGACAGCTGACTTTTCCAGTGAAATTCATATCTTGATTTCCTGGCTGCTGGTACCAAGAGTGTTGACTGTGGAGCCAAACAAACTAAAACTGTTAACTATCTCAATCTCTTCGCCATCCATACTGATGCTGCCAATTGGTCCAGTAGTGAGAATCTTTGTTTTCTTGATATTGAGCTTCAATCTGTATTGAAGGCTGCAGTCCTTGACCTTCAGGTCTTCCTCAGTTTCAACAAGCAGGGTTGTGTCATCTGCGTAACGCAGGTTGTAGATGATTCTTTCACCAATCCTGATGCCACATTCCTCCTCGTACAGCCCATTATCTGGGATGATCTGTTCTGCATACAGATTGAAAAGGTATGGAGACAGAATACATCCCTGGCAGACCCGCTTCTTGATTTTGAACCATGTAGTGTCTCCTTGCTCTCTGCTGACGGCTGCCTCTTGGTCCAAGTACAGGTTCCACATAAGCACAATCAAATGTTGTGGGATTCCCAGTTTTCTCAGAATCAGCCATAGCTTGTTGTGATCCACACAGTCAAAAGCTTTTACACAGTCAATGAAGCACAGATAAACATTCCTCTGGTACTCTCTCCTTTCTACCAAGATCCATCTAACATTAGCTATAATATCCCTAATACCATGACCTCTTCTAAATCCAGCCTGGACATCTGACAGTTCTCTGTTGATTTATTGCTCCAATCTTCTTTGGATAATTTTCAGCAGAATCTTTCTTGCATGTGATATTAATGATATTGATAAATAATTTCCCCACTCTGTTGGGTCACCTTTCTTTGGAATGGGAACAAATATTGATCTTACATTGTTTAAAAATGAAGAAAGATGTGTTTCATGGTTATATCCTTTCTCCATATCTATCTAATCTGCATGCTGTATAAATAATTTTTATAAGAAGAATATGACATCCAGATTAGAGGAAGATTTATCAACAATTTTTGTTATACAGATAGTACAACTTTGCTTCCTGAAAGTAAAGATGCCTTCAAAGGCTTGCTGCACAAGATAAAAAACTACAGTCTTCTATATGGTTTACATCTCAGCATTGTTGTTGTTAGGTGCTGTTGAGTCGTAGATGACTCATAGCCACCCTGTGAATGAAAGGCCTGAGCACTGTTCATAGAGTTTTCAGAGACAAGCCATTTCAGAAATGGATGCCACTCCTGCTAACAGGCTTGTTTCAGTCGGGAAGCTCCAGCAAACACTGTCCACCACGGGTAACCATTATCACATTTGGCACATCAGTGTCACAGTGTTCAGCATCACAACAACCACAAGTTACCTCTGTACAGCAATGCACAGACCAGTGCTGTACCACCTAGAAGAATGTTTGACAGAAAAAAAAATTTGAACCAGGCCTGAAGGCCACAGGTTAAAATAACCCACTTTGAGCTTGGTAGCATAACTTTCTGTCCACTAGGCCAATGTAGCTCTCTCTATGTTGTTGTTGTTATTGTTGTTAGGTGCCGTCAAGTTGTAGACGACTCATTGGGACCCTATGAACGAAAGGCCTGAGCACTGTTCAATCTCAACATTAAGAAAATAAAAAATTAGAATCATTTTAATAACTCTTTTGATTCAATATTTACTACAGGTAAATCCCTCAACAATTATTTGCTGTTTTGTGCTTTCATATCCTCCACATATTGTTATAGAACAAGGTTCAGATCTTTTGTTCACAGGGTCACTGAGTCGTACTCAACTCGATGGCACTTAACAACATACTATATTTCTTTCTCTCTTCTTGGTTGGATTCAGCTTTCACTTGCCAGTTATTGTTTAAGAAAAAAAAAACTATTATCACTTTGTGCATTGTCAAGTAGGTGTAAGTGTACTAAAAAATGGAGTGGAACAATTTACAATAACAATGATGAACAAAAGTCAGTTTCTGTCTGGAAATAAATTATAGAGTCTTATTATTCTGCTCAAACAAAGGTCACTTTTTAGCAAAAGGGCAATATTAATAGTTTTACTTGATGGAAATATGATGGAAAAGTTGAGAGTGATAAGAAGTTTGATGAAATCTGTTGTTTTGCTCTTTCAATGTCTCCTTCTGTGTTTCTCTAGAACCATCCTTCTTTTCTTTCAGTGTTTCTCTAAAATGCCACTTGTCTCCAAACATCCTTATTTCCCTTTCTAAAATCCTATCAAGAAAAAAAAACAAAACACCAAACACCTTTTCCCCCAAAACTTATGTGGTATTCAATTCTCCATGATATTCTCCTCCAGTTTGATTTCACTACGTAAAGTGACTAGTATTAGATATTTCATATTACTACAATATTGAGGGAACTCCTTATTCCCTCTGCAATAATTTTCCCAGGTAAAGCCAGCTGCAATGTTGTGAGGGCACTCTGACAGCTATGTGATGAGGAACTAAGAACTCCTACAAAAATACAGATCAATTGCCAGTCATGTTGAATAAATGATTTTAAAAGTGAATCCTCCAGTTTCAGCCAAATCTTCAAATGAGCTTCGTGATTGCAACCCTGATGAATTTGATTGAAGTCCTGATGAAGGCATGATGAATGTTGTGATTACAACCTCTTGATAGACCTTAGAACCACTCAGTTAAGCTGTTGTTAAATTTCTAACCCACAGGAATGGTATGAGATAATGAGATACTATTTGTTATTTTTAACTCCTAAATTTTGGTGTAGTTTCTTATAGAGCAGTAGGTAACTAACACAACCAGGTCAGGTATTACTTCCTTAAGACTTGCCTGATTCCAATATGTAAGCTTGACTACTTTCTATTTTAGGTCCTAACTACTCTACACATTTTCTTTTTCTTTTTAGCGTAAAATAAAATTTTTATTTATACTGGTTTATTTGCAAAGTTCTTATACATTATTTTTCACAACAGTTTTCCCCCCTTTCCTTTACTGACCTCTCTTTCCACTCAACAAATCCTGTGACCCTATGATTAACCACACCCACACCACCACTCCCATCTCACTCTTCTGCTCCCCTCCTCCCTTCGATCCTCATACATGTTCTACAATAACGGTCTTATACAATATTTGTCCTTATGGGACTGAGTTAGTTCACTTAGCATAATGCTGTCATTTTCTAATAGCATCTCTGATACTTTATGCACTTAACAATGTGTAGGTCTAATTCACAGTGATCAGATACTTAGAAATTTCCTTCTATTTCTTTCTTCTGGAAGTATTTCTATTTTTCCTTTGATGAATCACTTTTTCTTAGGAGGAAGTTACTTTATTGACAATTCTGGAATTCTGCCTTTTTTTGAGCTATGCAATCGATGCATTATTGTATATCAATCATAGTGCCTCATTGCTCTGGCCACTATGATTTGTCCAACATCAACACACCGTCATTGGTTATCATTTTAGTTGACATGTTTTGGGCTACAAGTAACAAAAACTCTGATTACATGGACAAAAGAGATTCATTTTATCACACAATAGGAAATGTTTATCATATAACATGGAAGAAAAGCCCCAAGCATGGTAAAATAGTACCTTTGAAGTATTTGTGTTTTTTCAGCTCTATGCTCATTCCTATAGTGACTTTAGTTTTCATCTTGTGCTTTAATGCTTAAAGACAAAGAGAGATAAAAAATGTTTTCCCTAAGCATGAACTTAATGTCCATCCCTTCAGTCTAATTGAACTAACTCGAGTCAGTTGTTGTTGTTATGTGCCGTCGAGTTGCTTGTGACTCATAGCAACCCTATGTACAACATCCCTAAACTCTGCTCTGTCCTGTGCCATCGTACCGCCTCTGACACTCCCATCCCAATTATCCCAATCACTGAATCAGTCCACCTCACAGAGGGCCTTCCCCTCCTGCGCCATCCCTCCACCCTCCCAAGCATGATGTCCTTCTCCAAGGACCAGTCTCTCCTCACAACATGTCCAAAGTATGTTAGACAGAGCCTCAGAATCCTTGCCTCCAAGGAGTCACCCGGTTTAACCCTTTTCAGGGCAAATCTGTTTGTTTTCCTAGCAGTCCATGGTATTCTCAATACTCTTCTCCAGCACCACAGCTCAAACGCATCAGTTCTCCTTCTATCCTCCTTGGTCATTGTCCAACTCTCTGATGCATAACAGGTGATTGCGAAGACCATGGCCTGTATCAGATGCACCTTAGTCTCCAGAGAGACACCATTGCTCTTCAGTACTTTGGAGAGGTCCCTAACAGCAATGCGCCTTTTAATTTCCTGGCTACTGGTGCCAAGACTGTTGACTGTGGAGCCAAGCAAACTAAAGCTGTGTACAATCTCAATCTCTTCACCATCCATCCTGATGCTGCCAATGGTCCAGTGGTGAGGATCTTTGTCTTCTTGACATTGAGCCTCAATCCATATTGTAGGCTGCAGTCCTTGACCCTCTGCAGCAGGCGCTTCAGGTCCTCTTCATTTTCAGCCAGCAGGTTTGTGTCATCTGCATAACTCAGATAAATCGTCCACCAATCTTGACCCCACATTTCTCCTCATAGAGCCCAGCCTCCCAGATAACCTGTTCTGCATATAGGAACTATATAAGGAACTACCAGCAGCTGATGTGTTTGGAATCACAGAAGCCACGGAAGCTTCATATATAAGTTATTAGATGGAGGGCTGGTCAATGGGAGACAGATGTGAAGGGAGGGGGTAGAAGTGGATGGGTATCCTGGTGAATGGTGGAGCAGGGAAATAAGTGGGTAAAGACGTGTGTGAGAAAGGCAGGGACAACAGTGACACTAAAGGTTAACTCCACAATAAGGGATATACCTTTAACTTGCTAGTCTGTCTGATACTTCTCTAAATCTGAACATTCACATTAAGACAGACTAGGAAGAAGGATTGGCCATCCACTTCTGAAATAGCAGGCCTCTGAAAACCCTATGTACAACAGAACACATGTAGATAACAGAAAAGGCAAAGGAAGTTGAGTTTTCAAGTATGGAAATACAAAGGAAGAGGAACAGTTGTAAGCAGACACTGGTGACTGGGGCATGCAATGTGAGAACCATGAATGTAGGAAAATTAGATATTATTAAGGAAGAAATGGAATGCATAAATATTGACATGCTAGGCATTGGTGAGATGAGATGGACTGGAATGGGGCATTTTGAGTCGGATGACCATATGATATATTACTCTGGAGATGAAAAGGTGAGGAAAAATGGAGTTGCTTTCATAATTAAAAAAGTCATTACTAGATCCATCTTGAAGTACAATATTGTCAGTGACAGGATAATATCCATACGCATACAAGGAAGTCCAGTTGGGTCAACTGCTAACTCTAATTCAGGAATAGTAGGGGGAAAAAAGAAAAAAGCCTTATATCGATTGACTCAGGTTTGGATTATCAAACAAGTCACAAAGGCATTAAGAGACAGGGCTCAGTCATCTTTCTCTGTGTCCCATAAGTTGCTTAGTAAAGGAATAGATATTAAACAAAGAAGAAGGGTTGTTTTAACCATAAGTCTCCACTACAGAGCCATTTTGGGGATTTTTGTATCTGAACTCAGGAGAAAGATTTCTTATTTTTAAGCTTGAGGTGCTAACATGGAAGGATATAAGATTAAAGAACCTGACCTGATGCTATGTTTATTTCCATTTGATTAAGAGTATGAATACAAAGGGAGGGAGAGATGAAAGACCAATGAGAGTCACTCTGGTATACATTATCTTTGGTCCAGCCATCTCAGAGCTTCAAATGCCAACTTCTCTATAACTTGTTTATGTGAATCATTAAATGCTCCATTTGGCCTGAATGAATTTTACTATCATTTGCAGTTGAAAGACTATTTACAAATGTAAAATCTTCCTAAGTCATATCTTTGTATACTTTGTCTTTTATCATAAATATTATGTGCCAAGTTCACAGCTGGTCTTTACTAAACGTTTGTGGAGTTAATGAATGAGCTAATGAAAAGACACAGCATAATCAGGTCTTACAGGGACAGTTGGCACCACCACTGGCAGATAGATAATCAATTGCCTTAAGAAAAGGTAGTGATATATTTGATGGGTGTTTCCAAAATGATGATTGCAATTCAGTCATTCATTGAGGAAAAAACCCCAATAGCCAGTTTTATCATTGTATCCTGGGAGAAAAGAAACCACCATGGTGTGTGATAGTATATGGAGTATTTGAGAACCGCAGAAGGCTTAGAAGATATCACTTCTTACCTCTGGGAAACAGAAGTATTTATAAAGACTCCTCAGAGATGTCATATAAAGGGTGAAAGAAAGGTTGGAAAATCTTTCTCATAGGTTGATTCATATAACTATAACTCACTATGTTGGAAATCTAATATTCCTAAGCATATCAGGAGAGGAAGACCCCGGATGGGATGGATTGATACGGTAATTGGGGCAATGGGGTTGGTGTGCCAGAATTAGTGAGACTGGCTCAGGACAGGGTAGGGTTCAGAGCTGCTGTCTGATCACTATACATCTCAGGCAACTCAACAGCACATAACAACAATAATATACTACGAGAGGCTTGGAAGCAGCAGTGGCATCCACTTCTTAAACAACATGCCTCTGGTAACTCTGAACTTTGATAAATGTCGATAGTTGTAGAGGGGCTTCAGGTCCTTTGTACATAGGGTCTCTATGAGTTGTACTCGGCTCAAAGGCAATCAACAAAAGCAACATCCTCACACATTGTTTCATTATATAGCAACCCTTGTTTTAAAGTAGTTCAAGTTTACAAGAAAAAGAACAAGTCAAATTTCTAAGTACAAGATGAGATGAGATAAGAAATAAGGTGTCTTGTACCCTGTCTGGGCTCTTCTGATTGGAGTCAAAGAAAACTTGCAAGATTTGTGCTAGGTCCCCAAAATGAAATTGTTGTTAATCACATAAAGTCAATTTTAGCTTTTGAGAACCTCATGTGATAGAATAAAACTATTCCCATAAGTTTTGTAGGGCTGTAACTCTCATGGGAGTAGATTTCGTGCTTTCCTATGGGGCAGCTGAGTTTAGAAGCTGAGCACTTAATAATTGCACCACTAGAGTTTCTTAAAGATTGTGACTTTGGAATGTGGAAATGTAAAAAAAACCACCACAATATTAGAAAAAGGTTTGGGAGGAAGGCATTATGCTAAGGGAACTAACTCAGTCCCACAAGGACAAATATTTTATAAAACCATTATCGTAGAATGAATATGAGGATCCAAGGGGGAGAGGCTGGAAGGAGAGGGATGAGGATGTGCGGGGTAGGGCTGATTAACTATGGGGTTGTACAATTTGATGGGTGGGAGGGTGAGGGAAATGGAAGAATCTGGTCAGAAAATCAACGTATTCCAATTTTGTAAGATAATAATAATAATAATTAATAACAATAAAAGATGAAAGAGGATCAACTGGATTTCGTTGAACTTTGCCTATATGAAAAATAAAATCTTCAGCTTCCTTCCCCACCAAAAAGAAAGATTTGTGTAAGGAAAACATATTATGATGTACCATCTAAGTCATAAATTACCCATGGTTGATGCTCCAATTGTTTTTTCAGAGGCAGAAATCGGAAGAGAAGAGATGGACTATCTTTCTCCCACAGAGCAGCCAGTGGATTTGATCCATGTGCCTTTGTGATAGCACAATTTCTTACCACTATGCCCCCAAAGATCCCTGGAAAGGTATAATTCATCTTAAAAACCAAATATTTTTATCAAACTTTCACTTTACTTTCTTCCCAGAAGTTATTAAAAGAAGTGGTATGGTATTTGATGCTATGGGGAAAATGTGCATGAATGGTTGATAAAAAAAAGATCAGCATGTTTTGCAAAGTTTCATTCAAATCACAATACAATTTTTGAAAAAAAATAGAAGATAGAACACACCAAAAAATAATTAGTTGATGTTGTTGTTGTTATGTGCCGTCGAGTCGTTTGCGACTCATAGCGACCCTATGCACAACAGCCCTAAACCCTGCTCTATTCTGCGCCAACCGCACTGCCTCTGACACACCCATCCCGATTACCCCAGTCACCGAATCAATCTATCTCATAAAGGGTCTTCCCCTCCTGCGCTGTCCCTCCACCCTCCCAAGCATGATCTCCCTCTCCAAGGACCCATCCCTCCTGGCAACATGCCCAAAGTATGTCAGACGAAGCCCCAGAATCCTTGCCTCCAAGGAGTAGCTTGGTTTAATCATCTCCAAGATGAATCTGTTTGTTTTCCTGGCAGTCCAGGGTACATTCAGTACCCTTCTCCAGCACCACAGCTCAAAAGTATATCCACTCTCCTTCTGTCCTCCCTAGTCATTGTCCAACTCTCTGATGTGTAACAAGTGATTGCAAAGACCATGGCCTGTATCAAGCGCACCTTAGTCTCTAGAGAGACACTGTTGCTCCTGAGTACTTTAGAGAGGTCCCTAACAGCAGACTTTCCCTTTGCGATACGCTTTTTTATTTCCTGACTGCTGGTGCCAAGAGTGTTGACTGTGGAGCCGAGCAAACTGAAGCTGTGAATAATCTCAGTCTCTTCGCCATCCATCCTGACGCTGCCAATTGGTCCAGTGGTGAGAATCTTTGTCTTCTTGACATTGAGCCTCAGTCCATACTGAAGGCTGCAGTCCTTGACCCTTCGCAGCAAGTGCATGAGGTCCTCCTCAGTTTCAGCAAGCAGGGTTGTGTCATCTGCATAACGCAGATTGTTAATAGATCTTCCACCAATCCTGATGCCACAATTCTCCTCATAGAGCCCAGCCTCTCGGATAATCTGCTCTGCATACATGTTGAAAAGGTATGGAGACAGGATGCATCCCTGGTGTACACCCTTCCCAATTTTGAATCATGCAGTGTTACCCTGCTCTGTTCTGACTACTGCCTCTTGGTCCAAGTATAGGTTTCGTATTAGCACAATTAAAAGTTCTGGGATTCCCATTCTTCTCAGAGTCAGCCACAGTTTGTTATGATCCACACAGTCAAATGCCTTTACATAATCAATGAAACACAGATAGACATGCTTCTGCTATTCTCTGCTTTCAGCCAAGATCCATCTAACATCAGCAACAATATCCCTAGTACCACGACCCTTCTAAACCCAGCCTGGACTTCCAGAAGTTCTCTGCTGCTGTGCTGTTCTAATCGTTTTTGGATGATCTTCAGCAGAATCTTGCTTGCATGTGAAATCAATGACACTGTTCTGTAGTTTCCACACTCAGTAGGGTCACCTTTCTTTGGAATGGGAACAAATATAGATCTCTTCCAGTCAGTTGGCCAAGTGGTTGTTCTCCAGATTTCTTGGCACAACTTGGTGAGCACATCCAGGGCAACATCTGTTATCTGAAATACTTCAATTGGTATACCATCTATTTCTGGGGCCTTAGAAGTTTCAATATGTTCAAAGTACATGAAACTGAAACAAGAAATCCAAACTATACTGAAGGCATTGTGCAAAAATAATACTCCAGGAATTTGTGGAGTATTTGTTGTTGTTATGTGCCATTGAGTCACTTATGACTCATAGCGACCTTATGTGCAACAGCTCTGAACTCTATCATGAGCCACTCTTACTGTCTATGACACACCCATCTCTATTACCCTTTACTCAATCAATCTCATCTAGGTTCTTCCTGTCTTGTGCTGTCCCTCCACCCTCCCAAGCATGATGTCACTCTCTAAGCACTGGTCCCTCCTTGCAACATGCCCAAAGTATGTCAGACGGAGCCTTAGAATCCCTGCCTCCAACGAACAGCCTGGCTTCACCTCTCCAGGATGAACCTGTTTGTTCTCCTAGCGGTCATTCAATACTCTTCTCTAAGTACCACAGCTCAAAGGCTTCTAGTCTTCTTCTGTCATACCTAGTGATTGTCTAGCTTTCTGTGCAGTATTTTAAAGAAGAAAAAAAATGCAGCCATAGAGGTGCTCATTGATCTATTCCAAGAAAGGTAGAAGACATTTCAACTTAAATGTAGAAGGCCTTTCAACTGGAAAAGAACCATCTTTTTACCCACCCCCCTCCCCAAAAAAGATCTTTCAGAATACAACTTCTCAAATAATATAATTAACACCACATTTACATAAAGCCTTGCTGAAGATATGACTATTGCAATTAGCAAATATGAGCAGGATATTAATAACTATTCATAAGGGGGTGGTGAAAGAGAAAGAGAAAGGAAAGGAAAACCACTAGAGCAGCAAAGATGAGCGGATGGATGGAGCATGAGAAGGAATAGGTAAGGGCAATGGAGACTTGATAAGGTGAGGTGACAAAGGATAGGAATCAATGTCATTGTTGTTGATTGCCTTTGAGTAGAGCATGACTCATAGCAACCCTATGAACAAAAGGCCTGAGGCCTTTCTGTAACTATAGATATTTACAAAGTTCATAGAGTTTCCGGAGGCATGTAGTTTAGGAAGTGGATGCCACTCCTTTTTTTAATAGTAGTTAATTATATAAAACATAATGCAAGGAATGATTGTGTGAAACATAGTGTACATGAATGAAACACAATATATATGAATGATTGCATGAAAACTGATAAAATTATAAAGCAAAGCAAAAATAAAAGCAGAAAGAAATTTTTAAAAAGCATGCCTTTCATTTCATCTAGTTTCTTTTACCTTGTTCTGAAATAGCTTAGACTTTATTTCTCAAATTTTGATCCATGAACTAAGAACATCAGTATTACCTGGGCTGGCTATAAATATAGAATCTCATACCACCCTCGGAGTTTGTCCAGTATAATTCACATTTTAATAGCATCTCCAGGTTATTGGTGTTAATATTACAGTTTGAAGAGCTTAGACGGTGGCAGTGAGGGATGCTTGTTTTGATTTTTCTCAGGTTCCAGCAACTCTGGTGTGAATGGAGATTTAATCTAATTTTCCTGATACCTTGAGTCAACAGCTCTATCTTTTGAAAGATTTTACTTCAGATCTTAAAATAAATAGTTGGGCCTTGAGTTTTCTGACCTCTGATCTCTCTGGTTCATTTTTATGTTGTGTTACATAACAGAATTAAGTCAATCATAGGGGGATGCATTCACTTCAGTTCTTTGATGCCTTGTTAGTTTTTAATGTCTGTCATGACAAAATACTCCATGGTGAATGGGTGGCTATATAAAGCAGAAATGTATTGCCTTGCAGTTCTAGAGGTCATTGTTGTTAAGTGCCGTAGAGTCAACGACGAAAAACAGAAACCCTATACAGAATAGGAAGGAAATCCTGCACAATCTTCATTATCTCCCACGTATTTGGATCCACTGTTGCAGTCACTATGTCAATCCATTTTGTTGGAGATCTTCCTCTTTTTCTAAGACCCTCTTTTCCTAGAACAATACGTGATTCCAAGAACTGACTCATCCTGAAAACATACTCAAAATATGTGAGATGAAATTTCATCATTCTTGCTTCTAATGAACTCCTTGGTTGTACTTCCTCTAATATAAATTTGTTTGCTCTTTTGGTAGTCCAAAGGGTATTCAGTATTTTTTTCCAATACCACAATTTAAAGGCATTGACATTTCTGTCACGCTTATTCATTGTTCAACTTTCAAATGCATGGAAGCAATTGAAAATACCATGACTTGGATTAGATACACCTTAGTCTTTAAATTTACTTTCTTGCACTTTAGCACTTTGGCTAGAGAAGTTCTTGACAGCATATTTCCCCAGTGCAATCTGACTCTTGATGTCTTGACTGCTGCTCCCATCGGTGTTGATTGTGAATCTAAGTGAGATGAAATCATTGACAATTTAAGTTTTTTCTTTATCTGGTTTATTATTAATGGGGTAGTGAAGATTTTTGTTTTCTTGGTATTGAAATGTAACCCATATTGAAGGTTATAGTCTTTGATTTTCTGAAGTAAGTGATTTAAGTCTTCATTTTCTGCAAGGAACATTGTGTTATCTGTATAACTCAGGTTGTTGATGAGTCTTCCTCCAATTCTGATCCCACATTCTTCATATAGTCCAGCTTCTTGAGTGATTTGTTCTGCATACAGATTGAATAGTTATGGAGAAAGAATACAAAGTTGAGACACACCTTTCCTGGTTTTAACCATGCAGTGTACCCTTGTTCTGTTTGGACTAATGCTCCTTTGTCTATGTATAGTTTCTGTTATATAAACTTAGTAGTCTTGGATTCCAGGTTTACGAAGTTATGATAATTATGTTCTCTCTGTACTCTCTAGGGGATGATCCTTCTTTGTCTCTTGCAGATTTTGATAGTCTTCAGTATACCATATTTTGGCTTTCACATGCCACCAATTTACTCTGTATGAAATGTTAATATGAAAATATCATTCTGTGTTCTGCCTTGATCACCCAACCTTGAATTTACTCAGGTCCTGTGTTAAACTGTTGGGCTTCACAAATGCTGAGACTTCCCCTACTCCCTTCCAATCTGCCTTTCCACTTCCTTTCTGGTTTCAGTTACTGCTACTGTTCAATCTTTACATAATGACATGAGGGCGAAGAAAAACTTCTCTCTAACCTGGCTCATAAATGACAACTATCCAAAACCTGAGTCAGGAAATATGAACCTGAAACCACACTGTCGTTTAAAGTCCAGGCTGCCCCTGCTGTGGTGAATTTGTTGGATGACAAACACAGGCTTATCTATGCTATTTCAGTCCCCTTGCCCTAGGACGGCCTTATGTTTGGCATTGTCATTTCTGCTTTGCACATGCAGTTGACACTCCATTGCTGGGGCATTGCCAAAGGGAGGCCAGTGTCTGCTGCTGGGAGACACTTTCCCCCTGCTGTTTTTAAAAGCAGTTCTTCATGGGAGCACAGCCTGATGCTTTCTAAGCAGAATAGCTTTCATTGGAATAGTAGTTTAGGGTTTCGTGGTGGAGGCTCTAGACTCAGGACCAGGAGGGAGGGGACGGAAGATGGTTACTGTGGCATATGGAATCTGGCCCAGGATCTGAAACCACTGGCCAGATTTCAAATATGTACACACAGAATGAGAGCCGTTTTCCCAGACGTTACTCCCTAAATAGAGAGCCCAGGAAAGAGCCCTAAAATTGGAAAGTACAAATCCTAGCAGCCCCCCCCCTTCTAAAAATAGAATGGCAACTTCACTGTGCAAAAGCAGAGTTCTGGGAGCACAGTTCAGGAATGGCAGGCTGGCAGGCAGAGCATCAGGGTCTCAACCTGGCAGGACCCCACATTCCTGCTGGTGGGCAGCCCACCTCCTGAGACCTGACTTCTGCCATCAAGACCCTGGGCATTGCCCTCGTGCTATCCACCTGGCTGTATTCTGCCTGAGAATTGTAGTCCTCTCCTCACCCTGTGCTGGCAGATGTCAAGGTCTTTCCTTCATATGCTTTCTTCTTTCTAATCTCCCCATGAGCAGAGCTGATCAATTAGAGCTGTAATTATTTTAATCTCCTTTCTTTGCTATCCCTGCCTGACTGCCTGCCACTGACAATCAACTCTTTCTGCTAACAATGTACTTAGGTGGTAGTGTTACAGAGAGTAAGCTTTCTAACAGGTCAAAACATGGTGCAAATATTCCCAGCTAGAAACACCACCTTCCCTTGCTGGATGACCTTTGTGGGAGGTGGGGGAATTTTGGCAAAGCTTTTCCCACTGTATTCTTTTGTAAAATGGGTCAGTCTCATGGGGTGGAAGAGAAAAGCAGGATATAATGAACATGATATCTGTCCACGGATTATCATTTCAGCACTTCAATGCTTAAGAACATCATCTTTGAAATCAGAAAATCTTATTGTTCTGCCTGTACATTGATTTATTTGTCTCAGAGTCTTTGAGCTTTCATTGGTAAAATGAACATCATGATGACACAACACTGGGCAAAGTGATACAAATAACAGCTGAGAGTACAAAGTCAGACTCCAGTGGTCAATTGCTAAGAGTTGTGTCTAGCTACTCTCAATAACTGAGAGAACAGGAGTTTAGTTAAAGGAGCAAAAGTGGTAATGTAGGGTTTTTAATGTAGTTTGTGGCAATACGAGTGTACAGGGTATATGATCACTGAAACTAGGTTTCGGCATGGCCATGATCTTTAGTATAATGTCACTCTATGTGTGGTAAATTCTGTCTTTATCATATTCATGAGGCAGGTTTAGGGATGGTTCTGTTAAGTTGCTATCAGCCTGATCTCATAAAGGGAAGTCTCTTTGGATGTGTGGTCTGCATTGAATATGTGCTTAGATTCTCTGGTAAAGCTTGGAACTTTTTATCTGATTTTACATGTGGCTCATCGCCTCCAGACCTGAACCAGTGACCTACTGTTCTGGCTGACTTAGGGCTCAACAGTCTCTGTAGCCAGCAATCTCTGACCCCACTCTCTAATGTTGACCTCTGGACTTAAAAGACTCTGAAGCCAGCAGTCTACAAAGCCAACATCTGTAACCTTTCTCCCTGATAGTGGACAATGACCTCTGGACTCATCAGCCTCTGAAGCCAGCAGTCTACAAAGCCAGTAACCTGAGATCCTGCCTGTCTGACCAGTAACTTGGATTCCATTGGATTCCTCTATGTTCTTCTCTTTATGAGGCCTGACCTTACATATTTGGGACTCGCCAACCTCTACAAGCTCATGAGCAATTTCTTTGAAATCTTTCTCTCTGTACACACACACACACACACACACACACACACACACACACGTGTGTGAATGTGCATGTTTGTGCTAGCTATAGAGATAGGCAGATAGATACTGATACATAGATATATGTACACATAAGGATCCTCTGGTGCCAACCCATAGGTACATGATTTGAATCTTCCAGCTGCTTCATGGGAGAAAGATGAGCAATCTCTTCCCATGCCATGCACACTCACTGGAAGGTTGGCTATGAATTCAACTCCATGATACACAACAACAATATATACATATGTAGCTAGATATCTATATCGTTGTTGTTGTTGTGTGCAGTCAAGTCACCTGTGACTCATTATGACACTATGCAAAATTGTTCTGAACTCTGCCCTATCCTGTGCCAATTTCACTGTTTCTGACATATCTACCCTCATTACCCCTCTTACTGAATCGATTCATCTCGTCCAGGATCTTCCTGTCTTGTGCTATCCCTCCACCCTTCCAAGCATAATGTCTTTCTTCAGGGACTGGTTCTCTTGGCAAAATGCTCAAAGTATGTGAGACAGGGCTTCAGAATCCTTCTCTCCAAGAAGCAGCTCTGTTTCAAGAAGCAGCTCTGCTTCACCCTCTTCAGAACATACTTGTTTGTTCTTTTAGCAATTCTTTTTCCATCATGACAATTCAAAGGCATCAATTCTTCCATTATCATCCTTAGTCATGGTCCAGTTCTCTGATACATTGCAAGTAACTGTAAAGACCATGGCTTGAATTACCTGATGCACCTTAGTCTCAAAACTGACACTGTCCTCTTCAGTACTCTAGAGAGGTCCCTGATAGTAGTTTACTCAATACAATTCATCTTTTGATTTTTTGACTGCCAGTGCCGAAAGTGTTGATTGTGGAACCAAGCAAGCTGAAATTGTTAATAATGCTCCTTGGAGTCACGGATTCTGAAGCTTTGTCTGACATACTTTTGGTATGTTGCAAGGAGAGTCCTTGGAGAGGGACATCATGTTTGGAAGAGTGGAGGGACAGCAAAGGAGAGAAAGACCTTCAATAAGTTGGATCAATTCTGTGACTGGAGTGGTGGGAATAAGTGCATTTGAGATGGCTAGATTGGCACAGAATAGAACTGCGTTTAGGGCTCTTGTACATAGGGTCACTATGAGTTGAAAGCAACTTGATGGCACATAACAACAACAACAACAACATTATGCTGCCAATTGACCCAGTGGTGAGAATCTGTTTTCTTTCTTATTTTATTTTATTAATTTTAATGAACATTTACAGAGATTTTGGATTCCCATCCATTCATTGTTACACTATTTTCTCTACCCTCCCCCCAATTCCGTTTCCCTCCCCCCCCCTTGAAAGTCCGTTTTAATTGTCTCATTGCCACAGTGCTTGTCAAAGCCAGTTCGGATTAATCTCCTTTGTCAGTGTGTCCTTTGCCATTCCCTATCACTCCTCCCTGAGAGAGACTTCACCCTGATTCCTAAGGAAAAAGGGACAGCATATTCTCGTAGCTACTTCCTGTTGAAAAGGGACGTTGTAGGTTTCAGGGTAAAGATCTTCTCTCACTACTCTAAAGGGCCCCTTTGGCAATAGGAAACACACAGACTATTGTGGAGATTGATTTTGAAATTTAGATGCACTGTTAACATTTGTGCTTAGTCATACATGTTCATATCCTTAAAGAGGCATCATGGAACTGTTGCAGCCTAGAAGACACAAATTTAACTAACACATTAAAAGTACATGAGTCAAAAATTAAAAGCAATAATATTCCAAGTAGAGGTTCTATCAGTGGTACAAATCAAGTTACAGAGGGAAGATAGTTCTTAAAATAAAAGGCTTATTGACTAGCACTATTATAGTATAAAGGTGAGGAACCACAAGATGTAGAGGCTCAACTACGTCATTTATTGTTCTTAAGTCCTGGACAAAATTCTATCACCACTGGGCTGTTTTACAGCTTGGAAGTCCACATGCAAGGCAGAGGTGAAGCAAGGAACTGCTTATTAGGTTTTCTGTCAATTCCAACAACTAAGAAATAGTGAGAAGAGTTGGGACCTCAAAAGGCTTTTAGGACCAAATAATAGGCTCTTGCATCCCGGAGAAAATGAATATACTTACCAGTAATGTTAATGTTCACCCATGGCTCTTCTGGGATGATCTGAATCTTTGAGGCATCCTCCTTTGTTTCCAGCTGGGAACTGGGCCCTGTCAGTCCTGTCAGCCACGAGGACCTAATGTGGGCCACCCTTGGCCAAGTGTCCTTCAGATCCACACTTAAAGCAAGTGAGTGGGAGCTTCCTCTCTACTCCCTTGCCTATCTGTGGCTCTTGTCTGTGACACTGTCTACTGAAGTGGCCCAGCTTTCAACAGTGGAAGCAATTCTGACCTCCTTTATTACCTTTGGGTGGCATTGTTTATGATTAAAACTTCCTTTTCCTGATACAGGCCCTAAACTGGCAGCAATAGCTGCCCCAATAATTTTGGTCATTCTTTGGTCTTTTCTCTTCCCTCTAGATCTCAGTTGTTAAAAGAGGGAAAAATTTAAACAAATATATAACAAATAATTTTGAACAATATAATCTTTTAAGTTTAAGGCTAGAAATAGTAACAATATGATCATTTCCAATCCAGAGATACATGTTCCAATGCAGTTCCTATTTTCCATAAATGGTTTAGGTGGTAAGAAGAATATTGTATATGTGGATACAGTTCCACTATTCCTCCTCCATGCCATGGTATAGTGTTATTAGCATGAACAGTTATAAATCCATTGCCTTCCTTACTCTAATTTTCTTTTAAATTAAATTATTAATTTCAGTAAAAATTTACATAGACTTTGGATTTCCATTAATTCATTGTTGCTCATTTCTCCCCTCCCAACCCTCTTCCCCAGAACACTACACTCTTGGAAAAGTAAAAGAAAAAGTCTTTCATTGTTTTACAAACCCTCCCCCAGGTCCACTCCACCATGCAGCCTTCTCTCTAGACTCCTGTCAGGACAAAATTACCTAATCACATATCTCTTTTAAACAGTTTTCTCCCTCATCTGTTTCAGTGCAGTATACATTATTGACATCTTTGTCAGTCTCTCCCCAACCCCAAGGTCAGTCCTGTTTTACAACAGTGGCACCTGCGTTTAGGGCTCTTGTACATGCATGTGATTGGGATACTTCACTCAGCATAATGTCCTCCAGAGTCACCCATTTTGAATAATATTGCATGAGTTCCTTGTTTTTCAATGCAGCATAGTATTCCATTGTGTGAATAGACCACAGCTTCTCTATCCATCTGTTTGTTGATGGGCACTTAGGTTGTTTCCAACTCCTTGCTATTTTGAACAAAGCTGCAATAAACATGGGTATGCATATATCTGCCTGGATGTCAGTTATGGTCTCTTTGGGGTATATTCTCAGTAGTGGAATTGCTGGGTCAAATGGTTTCTCTATTTGCACCTTTTTGAGAAAGCACCATACTGCCTTCCACAGTGGTTGCACCATTTTACACTCCCACCAACAGTGAATAAGGGTTCCAGTTTCTCCACAACCTCACCAGCATTTGTTGCTTGCAGTTCTGTTAAATTTTGCTATTCTGAGTGGGGTGAGATGATATCTCATAGTTGTTTTAGAGAATCTGTTTTCTTGATGTTGAGCTTCAATCAGTATTAAAGACTGCAGTCACTGACCATCTGCAGCAAATGCCTCCAGTTCTTCTCAGTTTCAGCAAACAAGGTTGGATTATCTGCATAATGCAGGTTGTTAATGAATCTTCCTCCAATCCTGATGTCACATTCCTCCTCATAGAGTCCAGCCTCCTGAACAATTAGTTCTGCATGTACATTGAAAAGATATGAAGATAGGACACATCCTTGGAGCACGCCCTTCCCAGTTTTAAACCATGCGGTGTTTCCCTGCTCCATTTTGATGACTGCTTTCAGGTCCATGTACAGTTTTTGCATGAGCACAATTAAGTGCTCTGGGATTCCCATTCTTCTCATGGTTAGCCACATTTGTTGTACACAAGTAATATATATGGATATCTGTATCTATACATACACACATTCGTATATACACAAATATGTGCTTAGATACCTAGATTTACACACACACACACACACACACACACACATCTATAAGCTTCATTGTTGTTGTTGTTATGTGCCGTCGAGTCGTTTGCAACTCATAGCGACCCTATGTACAACAGCCCTAAACTCTGCTCTGTCCTGTGCCAATCGCACTGTCTCTGACACTCCCATCCCGATTATCCCAGTCACTGAATCAATCCACCTCATAGAGGGCCTTCCCCTCCTGCACTGTCCCTCTACTCTACCCAGCATGATGTCCTTCTCCAAGGACCTGTCTCTCCTTACAACATGTCCAAAGTATGTCAGACGAAGCCCCAGAATCTTTGCCTCCAAGGAGCAGCCTGGTTTAATCCTCTCTACGATGAATCTGTTTTCTTGGCAGTCCATGGTACATTCAATACTCTTCTCTAGCACCACAGCTCAAAGGCGTCAATTCTCCTTCTATCCTCCAGTCATTGTCCAACTCTCTGATGCATAACAAGTGATTGCAAAAACCATGGCCTGTATCAGGCGGACCTTAGTCTCCAGAGAGACATTGTTGCTCTTGAGTACTTTGGAGAGGTCCCTAACTGCAGACTTTCCCATCGCAATACGTTTTTTATCTCCTGGCTGCTGGGCCAAGAGTGTTGACCGTGGAGCTGAGCAAACTGAAGCTGTGAACAATCTCAATCTCTTTGCCATCCATCCTGATGCTACCAATTGGTCCTGTGGTGAGAAATTTTGTCTTCTTGACATTGAGCCTCAGTCCATATTGAAGGCTGCAGTCCTTGCAGTAAGTGCAAGAGGTCCTCCTCAGTTTCAGCGAGCAAGGTTGTGTCATCTGCATAACGCAGATTATTGATAGATCGTCCACCAATCCTAATACCATGCTTTTCTTTTCTAGATAATCCAGCCCAGATTGCTTCACCATGAGCTGTATTGGTTTTGTTCTTAGTTGCTATTAAGTCATCCTCAACTCATGGCACCTCATTGAAAACAGAAAAAAAATGCCTAGTCCTGTATCGTTTTCATGATTATGAATACACTAAAGTCCATTATTGTGGCCACTGTGATTCTTGAGAGGTAGCTCTGGTGACTTAGTATGTAGGGAATCATGTTGCTAACCCAAAGCTTGTCTCTCTATTGGTTAGGATCCACCAAGGCTCCATGAAAGAAAGATGCACAATCTCCTTCCGTGCGACGTACAGCTTTGGTTCTGACTCTACAACAATTAAGTGGGAGTGCATTTTGAGCACTTCCCAATCCATGTGACTCATCTTCCAGCACAAGATCAAGTAATACTCTCTTGTTACCGCAGAATTTTCCTTAATTAGGTTTTGGAAGTAAATATAGATTTTTTTTTATCTAGATCCCTGATACACATTATACCTCTTCTTTAATAAACCATTTAAGTTTATGTATGGTAATGAGTTCTATGTAGCCATTGCAATAGATTTTTCAAAGCTAAGAGGAAATTAGATAATGCTATGTGAGAGACAAATGGTCTCAGAATTGATAAAAAGGATGGAGAGAGGAGGTATGTTTGATGTTAACCTCAAGAGGATCAGCCTTGGGCTGGTCTGATTATAATATTACTTCTATCCAGATTCTACCTACAGAAGCTCTGTAGGAGGAGAATATAGAACGGATCACCAAGCTAACAACTTAGAATGTATGCAAATGGGATGGTCACAGAAAGATGGAACACTTTGAGATGTTTACTCTTTCCTAGTGATCTTTAGATGTAGTAAAAGTAACCACTAATGTGGTCATGCATATCTATTAGCTCTTACTCTGAAACAAACACCCCAAATCATTTAACGACTCTAGACAATAGTCATTTTATTGGTTCCTATTTCTAGAGACTACTTGGGTGGTTTTTCTGTTTGAGTTAACGAATGTCAACTGTTTGTGGTTATTTGACAGTATCTTTTTTAGGGGGTAAATCTGGCATGATTTCATTCACAGCTGCAGTTTATATAAATTTCCTTTTTTATTGTTACCTGATATTCTCGAGAAACTAGCTTGCACTAATTTAGTGGTGATCTTGGCAAGAATGCAAACCTCAAAGGCTTGTCAAGTGTCTGCCTATATTAAGGTTTCTAATGTCCTCACAGCCAAAGCAAGCCACAAAGTAAACCCTACTCAGACAGGTAGTCACAAAACACCCCATTTTCGAAGAGGGAGTGGGGAAAACGTTTATGGTCATTTTTGCAATCTACCATTGCTTACAGTTAGGTTACAGAGAACAAAAGGGGTAATGGTTATATAAAATCTAGGGGGTAGGGATATCAGAGAAACAGACAATCATCTAAATATTTTGATCCATTTCTCTAACAAGGTGTACAATATTCCATTTTGAAAGAAATACTCTGTCATATTAAGCATTGCTCATTCTAGTTGTTATTTTTTGGAAGGAATAAACTTTTGGAAGGTGGTAACACATTCAAGTATAGTCAGTCAGTCACTATAGTTCAACTGTCATTCTAGGTGGAATAACTTAACAGCAATAAAGGCCATGAGAAGTTGGAGAATTGCTGTTAACATAACAAAGAAGGAAGATAAAGTGTGTGTGTTTGTGTGTCTGTGAGTGTGTGTGTATGGAATCAAGTCTGATTTTGCCTACTTTCAAATTTTTCCCTAAGCTGGAACTATATTTAAATTTAGATTACAAAGACCATGTCCTGTCAGGCATACCTTAGTCTCCATACTGATGTCATTGTTCTTAAGTACTTTGGAGAGGTCCCTAACAGCAGACTTTCCCAACACAATAAGTCTTTTAATTTCCTGACTGCTGGTGCCAAGAGTATTGCTTGTGGAGCCAAGCAAACTAAGGCTGTTAACAATGTCAATCTCTTCACCATCCATCACGATGCTGCCAATTGGCCCAGTGGTGACAATCTTTGTTTACTTGATATTGAGCTTTAATTCATATTAAAAGTTGCAGTCCTTGACCTTCTGCAGCAAGCGTTTCAGGTCTTCCTCAGTTCCAGCAAGCAGGATTATGCCATCTGCATAATGCAGATTGTTGATGAGTTTTCATGGCCTGATACAGGCTATGGTCTTTGCAATCACTTGCTATGCATCAGAGAGCTGGATGATAGAAGGAGAATTGATGTCTTTGAGCTGTGGAGCTGGAGAAGAGTATTGAATATACCATGGACTGCTAAGAGAATGAACATGTTCATTCAGGAGAGGATTAAATTCTGAAGCTTCATCTGACATACTTTGAACATGTTGCAATGAGGGGCCAGTTCTTGGAGAGGGATGTCATGCTTGGGAGAGTGGAGGGACAGCACAGGAGAGGAAGATCCTTGATGAGATAGATTGATTCAGTAACTGGGGTAATGAGGGTAGGAGTGTCAGAGACAATAATATTGGCACAGGATAGAGTAGGGTTTAGGGCTGTTGTACATAGGTCACTATGAGTTGCAGGCGACTCAATGACACATAACAATAACATATTTAAGTTTGAGATTCATTACAATGTTACTTCCATAAATTATCCTACATGATGTAAAGGCAAAGACACCATGATGGATATGACCTGACTCCACAGCACCTCATTTGCAGTCTGATCAATGGCCTTAATCCTGGTCCTTTGTATGTAGCCATACTGCTGATACATGCACCTCTGATGGGTTCAAGTACAGTTCCCTGCTAAAAATCCAATTTTCAGGAAGCCATTTAAAGCAAGCATGATGTCAGATTAGTAGTTGCCAAACTTTGGTAAGCCTCAGAGCCAACTGAAGAGTTTATTAAAACAGACTGAGGTGCATAGCAAAGTGGACCAGGAAAATGATGCAACAAAGGATGAATACTTTTTTTTATTTTAAA
>NW_006399900.1:7577418-7578727 GCF_000299155.1 Elephantulus edwardii | reverse complement strand
ACCTCACTCAGCATAATGTCCTCCAGGGTCACCCATTTTGAATAATATTGCATGAGTTCCTTGTTTTTCAATGCAGCATAGTATTCCATTGTGTGGATATACCACAACATTTTTTTTAATAAGAAAAGTGAATGTGGGTCTGGGTAGGGAGGAAAAGGTGCAACAATGAGTGAATGAAAGTCCGACTTTTCTGTAAGCTTTTGTTAAAACCAAAATTTTAAAAAAGGAGAAAATAAAAACAACCAAAACCCCCAGTTCACTAGCCCTACACTGAGGGATTCTGATTAAGAAAATCTGGAAATGAGTCCCAAACATTTGCAAGATTTGTGCAAATGACAAATTCCTAGAGTGATAGTTAATATTGTAAGTCAAATTTGCTATGATTAGCGGTTTGGCAATTATATAATGTAGTTATTATCCATGACAATTCTCTTTGATCAGTCTTGATCAAAGGTTAGGTATGCAACGTCAATAATCCAGTAACAACTCTGATCCAATATTATAGAAGCCTCCACAGAGGTGTGGCCTATATTAAATATGTAGATATAGATTCTCTGGCAAACTAACTCGCTTTAGCTCAATCTGGATCCTGCATTTGGTTAGCCATCTCTTGCACTTTAAACTTGAACTTGTGCCCTCTCTTACTTTCTAATCATGGTCTCATCCTGTGTAGATCATTCTATTTTGAGGACTGACTCTTAGTCTTTACAAGTTCATGAGCAATTTCCTTGAGATAAATTTCCTTCCTTCTCATGTAGAAGAAATTGCTCAATTGGGTTTTAAATGGCTATATAAAAGTACATGACCAGAACTTTGTCTACGTAGATGACCAAGACTTGAACCTCAGACATTTCGGCTAGCCACCAAGCACACTAAGCATTAATACACCACATAGAAATTCCTGAAAGATTCCAGGGTGAGAAAAAAACACTATCTTATTGCAAGGATTCTCAAAGTAGGTCACCAACACTGCACCAACAGCTCCTATCTAAGCACTTGACAGGGGTGGGGGGAATGTCAGGCTCTAAACCCAAACTTCCTGAATTAGAATCTCAGAATAGGGGTCAAAAAGCCTTTTAAAAGATTGGAAAAACACTTGGAAGTGATTCTGATGTTGCATTGAAATATGCTTACTACTTAGATGCAATTATTCTGGGAGAAAAATAGTATAGGAGCTCTTCCTTTGAATTCTTATCTCTGTAAGAGTGATGTAAAGTTTGCACATGTTAAAGTTCTTTGTCTTCCATCAAACATTTTTCAGATTTCTAGATTTATATTAAGGCGTATCAGATTAAAGGAGATTTTTTTT
>NW_006399900.1:7554288-7576403 GCF_000299155.1 Elephantulus edwardii | reverse complement strand
AACCCCAAGGACAGTCCCATTCTACAACAGTGGCATCATGTAATATTTGTCTAAAGGGCCCCTTTGGCAGTAGGAAACACATAGACTATTATGGAGATTGATTTTGGAATTTAGATGCACTGTTATTGATTGTGTTTGGCCGTACATGTTAAAGGAGATTTTTTAGGCTGAAGTTAGCGAGGCACTTTGTACACCAGCCCACTTTTAGCCCCTAAGGTATCTTCAGGTCCTGCTCTTGGTATTTCATTAAGGACTGAGAACATGGAAATTTAGACCTAACATGGGTATGACCTCACTGTGTCACTGTTTCTTATTCTGTATGTGCAAAAGATTTGCATGAGTTGAATCTATCTTTGAGTTATAAGGAGGTCAAGTGAGAGTTCACAGGCATGGTTTGGTAATGTTTCTGATCACTGTTTGTAGGGAGAATGTTAATGAAAGTCTTTGTATATCCTCATGTAAGAACAATCTGCCTTTGTACTAGAGCTAGAGACATCTGTCCCTCCTGAATAAGGAGAGCAGGCATATTCACCTGGTGCCTGTTGGGATGTGGTAAGGCGTATTACACAAGAGCAGCAGAGCTAGGATCAACAGAATGAACTATATCGGCTTCACTCTACTAGGAAATGCTAGGCCATTCTTTTTGTCTTAATATTTATTTTATTGTCGTTAAATATAGGTGTTGTGCAATATATGCTATTGTTTTTGTGTGGTATTGATTCAGAGTTACTCATAGCTGTCCTGCCAGTGAGTTTTCAGAGGCTGTAAATCACATGCAAGGAGATTGCTGATCTTTCTCCCTTGTAGCAGCTGATGGATTAGAACTGTATTCCTTTAGATTAGCAGTGCAACTCCTTACCACTAGGTCATCAGAGCTATATATGTATATGTATATGTATATGTATATGTATATGTATATGTATATGTATATGTATATGTATATGTATATGTATATGTATATGTATATGTATATGTATATGTATATGTATATGTATATGTATATGTATATGTATATGTATATGTATATGTATATGTATATGTATATCTATGTCTCTGTTGTGTATCAACGAGTCAGAACAGGCTCAGAGCCAACTATCTCGTAGATTTTCAGAGGCAGCAGATGTTAGTGGAGGAGATTGCTCATCTTTCTCCCACAGAGCAGCTGGTAGATTTGAACTGCATGCTTTTGGATTGACAGCACAGCTCTTTACCACTAAGCCACCACACACACACATACACACACACTGCCCTAGAGTTGATTTCAACTCTTAGTGACCATATGGGACAGAGATGAACTGCCCCATAGGGATTCTAACGTCATAAATCTTTGTGGAATCAGACAGGCACATCTTTCCCTTCCTGAGAAGTTAGTGGGTTTAAATCACCAATCTTTTGATTAGCAACTGAGCACTTTAACCATTATGCCACAGGGGTTCCTTAACATTTTTGTACATGAACAATTCATTATGATGCTTATACTATTCAACTTGTGTAGCCATCACCTGAATACATTGCCAGATTTATCATCACCATTTACAGAAACACAATGCTTTCTGAACAGTGACTTTCCTTTCCTGGTGCATTCTCTTTGCATTTGAAGACTCAGGACTGGACCTGGGAGATTCCAAAGGGTCCAGGACAAAAGATGACTCCTTTTCTCTCTCAGTTTGTGTTTACTTTATTTTCGTTTCTTGGAGCCACGTCAATGAATGAAAAACACCTCAAGGGAAAGTTTGCAAATGCTTTAACTTGGTGGTTCTCAAAATGGAACAGCTAGATAGCAGTATTAGCATTGCCTAGCAACTTCTTGCATTCTGCAGATGGTGCAGTCTTGCTCCCTGAAACTGAAGAGGACGTGAAGCATCTGATGCAGGAAGTCAGGATTGCATCCTTCATTATGGATTGAAGCTCAACATCAAGAAAAGAAGAGATTGAGATTGTCAACAATCAAAAGATGAATTTTATTAGAAATGTCTGCTGTCAGGGACCTCTTTAGAGTGCTGAAGTGCAAAGATGTCAGTCTAAAGGGTAAGGTGTGTCTGATTAATGTCATAGGCTTCACAATTAATTGCTATGAACCAGAAAGCTGGACAATGAATAAAGATGATGAAAGAAGAATTGATGCCTTTGAGTTGTGGTGCTCGAGAAGAGTATTGAATCCTTGGATTGGCAAGAGAACAAACAGGTCTATTCTGGGAGGGTGAAACTAGGCTGTTCTTTGAAGATTAAGATTTAGAAGCTCTATCTCACATACTTTGGGAATGTTGCCAGGAGGGACTAGTCCTTGGAGAAGGACATACTTGGAAGGGTGGAGAAACAAAACAGGAACGGAATCCACGATGAGCTAGATTGACACAGTGACTGGGGGAATGCAGGCAGGTATGTCAAAGACAGGGAGATTGGCTCAAGATAGGACAGAGTTCAGAGCTATTGTGCATTGTTGTTGTGTTGTTATGTTCCGTCAAGTCGCTTGCGACTCATAGTGACCCTATGTACAACAGCCCTAAACTCTGCTCTGTCCGGTGCCAATCTCATTGTCTCTGATACACCCATCCTGATTACTCCAGTCACTGAATCAATCCACATCATAGAGGGCCTTCCCCTCCTGCTCTGTCCCTCCACCCTCCCAAGCATGATGTCCATCTCCAAGGACCGGTCCCTCTCCAAGGACCAGTCCCTCCTTACAACATGTCCAAAGTATGTTAGATGGAGCCTCAGAATCCTTGCCTCCAAGGAGCTTCCCCATTTAACCCTTTCCAGGATGAATCTGTTTGTTTTCCTAGCAGTCCATGGTGCCCTCAATACTGTTCTCCAGCACCACAGCTCAAAGGCATCAATTCTCCTTCCATCCTCCGTAGTCATTGTCCAACACGCTGATGCATAGCAAGTGATAACAAAGACCATGGCCTGTATCAGACGCACCTTAATCTCCAGAGAAACACCATTGCTGTTTCAGTACTTTGGAGAGGTCCCTAACAGCAGACTTTCCCATGGCAATACGTCTTTTAATTTCCTGACTACTGGTGCCGAGAGTGTTGACTGTGGAGCCAAGCAAACTAAAGCTGTGAACAATCTCAATCTCTTCAACATCCATCCTGATGCTGCCAATTGGCCCAGTGGTGAGAATCTTTGTCTTCTTGACATTGAGCCTCAATCCATATTGGAGGCTGCAGTCCTTGACCCTCTGCAGCAAGTGCTTCAGGTCCTCCTCAGTTTCAGCAAGCAGGGTTGTGTCATCTGCATATCACAGATTGTTGATAGATCTTCCACCAGTCTTGACCCCACATTTCTCCTCATAGAACCCAGCCTCCTGGATAATCTCTTCTGCATACAGGCTGAAAAGGTATGGAGACAGTACACATCCCTGGCGTATGCTATTCCCAATTTTGAACCATGCGGTGTTTCCTTGCTCTGTTCTAATGACTGCCTCTTGGTCCAAGTATAGGTTTCTCATCAGCACGATCAAGTGTTCTGGGATTCCCATTCTTCTCAGAGTCAGCCACAGTTTGTTATGACCCACTCAGTCAAATGCCTTTGCATATTCAATGAAACACAGATATACATTCCCCTTGAATTCCATACTTTCAGATAATATCCATTTAACATTAGCTTCAATATCCCTAGTACCACAACCCGACTTATTCTTTGAAAATATGTTTTTTTTTGTTTTTTAAATTTAGGTTGTTTATTTTTCATTTCTATGAACACCTACAGAGATTTTGGGATTCCATTCATTCATTATTGCACCCTTCTCCCCGCACAAACCCCCCTCCCCCCCATTTGCTCCTCTCCTTGAAACGCAAAAGAAAAACTCCCTCATTGGTACACAATCCCCCCCCCGCACCTCCCCAAACCCCACCCCCTAGCCCCAAATATAATCCACTCTACAACCCTCATTGCATACTCCTACAATAAAAATAATGCCCTAAAATATAATACTTTTAGACTATTCTCTCCCCCATAGACTTCAATGCCGGCATTGAAAATACGTTTTTTTAAAGAGACATAAACCCAGGTTATATACATGGATTTCACCTGATGGTATGCATAGGAATCAGATTGATTACATCTGCAGAAAGAACCTGTTGAGAAGCTCAATATCAGCTGTGAAAACTAGGCCAGGAGCTGATTCTGGAATAGACCACCAACTACTCATAGGCAAGTTTGAGCTGAAGCTGAGGAAAATGAAGCCAAGTATATGGGAACCAAAATATGACTTTGAGTCTATCCCACTTGAATTTCAGAACTATCTCAGGAACAGGTTTGAGGCCTTGTACACTAATGAGTGAAGACCAGATGAGTTGTGGGAGGATATCAAGAGTATCATCCAGGAAGAGTGCAAACAGTCATTGCAAGATGGAAGAGGAAGAGAAGACCAAAATGGATGTCAGAAGAGACTCTGAAAACTGCACTGGAGTGTAGAGAAGCCAAAGCAGAAGGAAGAATTCAAGATACTAAAGAGTTGAATAGACGATTTCAAAAGGCAGCACGGTATGACAAAATAAAATTTTACAATGAAATGTGCAAGGAGTTGGAGTCAGAAAATCAAAAGGGCCAAACTTGCTCAGCATTTCTTAAGCTCAAGGGACTGAAGAACAAATTCAATCCTCGAGTTGCTATAATCAAGGATGCTTTAGGCAGAATATTAAATGATCCAGTAAGTATTAAAAGAAGATGGAAAGAATATACTGAGTCACTGTGTGGAAAGGAATTGGCAGACACAGAAGAATTTAATGAAACAACATATGCGCAAGAGCCTATGGTGATGAAGGAAGAAGTTCAAGCTGCTTTGAAGGAAATAGTAAAAAAAATAAGGCCCCAGGAATAGCTGGTATACCAATTGACGTATTTAAGCTAACAAGATGCTGCCCTGGATGTACTCATCAAGTTGTGCCAAGAAATCTGGAGCACAACCACTTGGCCAACTGACTGGAAGAGATCTATATTTGTTCCCATCCCAAAGAAGGGTGACCCAACAGAGTGTGGAAACTATATCATTAATTTCACATGCAAGCAAGATTCTACTGAAGATTATCCAAAAACGACTGGAACAGCACATCAGCAGAGAACTGCCAGAAGTCCAGGCTGGGAGACTATTGTGCATAGTGTCACTATAAGTCTCAGGGGATTCGACAGCACATAATAACAACAACAATTTATAAGACTTGGGACAGTATTATGAATGCACTGAATTAGCAAACGGTAGGATTTTATAATCTTCATTTCATCAAGGTGGTTCTAAAGCATATTAAATTTGAGAACCATTGCCTTAATATAGTGGATATTTGCATGTTAGAATGCTCTAGAGAAATTTATTAATATCTCCATGTCTATGTCATATCATAAATAAATGAAATAAAAAATTTCTAGAGATGACACTTAAGCTTTCGTATTAAAAAAACAAATAAATGTCAACAAATGAAACTCTTAGATAATTCCATCATGAATCAAGGCAGAGAACAACAACTTTAGGATCATGGCTTTAAATCCACTGCAAATTAAAATATATGAAGGAAGTTCTGGTGGCCTAGTGGTAAGAAGCTGTGCTGCAATCCCAAAGGCAAAAGATATTCAAATCCACCTGCTGCTCCACAGAAGGATGGGCAATTTCCTCCCATGCTAGTGGAGTTTTCATGCTCTGAAAACTCTCTAAAGGGTCAACTATGAGTTGGTTCCAACTTGAAGGCACACAAGAACAGCAAACATTAAATCAGCTGTCCTTGTTAAGCTACAAGACACTGTTAAACTGTTATCTTACGAGCTAAAAATAAATCTCATAACAGAACAAAATTGACCTAAAACATTTTAAAAATGGGCTAGGTTTTGCAGGCTCATAAATTCCATCACTGCAGATGGTGCACCAATAGCTTGGGCTGGTGTCCCCTTTAGTCTCCTGCTGTGTTTTTGGTGTAGAGAAACACTTAACAGTTCAAGACAAAGAAAGAAAAAGGGGCAGAATATTGGGCAGATAAAATTCTGTACCAGATGTGAAATAGTTTTAAAATAGAAGTTAAGTCTAAGATAGGATTTTTATTTCTTTAGAAGCCAAACTCAGAAAGAAAAGTGTGTCTTATTGGTGTGGTCTTTAGAGAGTTGCACTGCTAACTCAAAGGTGGGACCTCATTGGGAGTGTGAATCTACCAATGGCCCCATAGGAGGAAGATGGACAGTGTCCTCTTGTTTGGCTTACAGCCTCTGAACACCTACTGGAGGTCAGCTATGAGTCAGTTTTGTCTCAATGGCAATGAGTGAATGAGTGCGTACTTATAAATACTTTTGCCTATTAAAGGCTCTCAGCCTCTTTAGCACCATTGGATTTAATCAAGAGGCTTATAGAACAGTTCTTAATTTTGGCTTTTATTACACCACTCAGTGAGGTCATCTGATGGTTTGCTTCCCTGCCTCTGGGCTCTGGGATAAAACAATGAGTCTGACCCTCTGACATTGTCAGGTTCAACTTCAGCGATATTTGTCTCTGTAATGACTTCGACCTTAAGAGATGTGCAAGGTGATCTAACTGCAAGTTAGAAAACCAAGCCCTCTGATTTGGATGGCTGCCCTGATGGGCAATTCACCTGTGTGACTGATTTCATAAATCTGTTCTGCTGCCTCTTGAGTATTATGAGCCTGAAACCAGAGGGGTTGGGGAGAGTAAAGGAGAGGCTAAGGTCTTGGAGCTCTACTGTCTGCATGCAGGATAAACTGTGGTTATCTATTTGAACTTTGGGAAGATGCCTTTAATGAGAGTAACAGCCACACTTAATAGCTTTAGCTGTGTGCACCCAAAGGTCAGCTGCCCCTTCATCTCTTTTTTTATGTCCACAAATGCTACCTGGCCACCAGTGTGGCTACAGATTGTATTGCACCTCCAAGTTTCCTTAAAGGATTGACTCTCATCAAAATATAACAGTGGTTTGATAGATTTCTCTGAATACAGACAACCCCTAGGTTACAAACACGATCAGTTCCCAAGTATGTCTTGAAGTTGAATTAGTAGGTAAGTCAGACCAGGTGCAGGTTTTATGTAATCTAATTTAGTGCAAAGGAGCTCTTGTAGTTTAGTGGGTTACGTATTGGGCTGTAACTAATGGCTGGTAGCTCATACACATTATCCACTCTGTAGAAGAAAGGGGAGACATTCTGCTCCTGGTGAGACTTACAGCCTTGGAAATCTGAGGAGGTAGTTCAACTGTGTCTCATAGGGACACCGAGTAGCGGTGATCTTGGATTGGATTTGTTGTTGTTGTTGATAGACGTAATTAATTCTGTAACAACTCAAAAGACTCCATGAAACAGATGTGGACCTTACCCTATCTTGCACCACTCTCGTAGGCTTGAACCCAGGATCTCTCATGATCTCTGAAATAGGCTTGAATCCATTGTTCCACTTACTGTTTCTATATGTACTTTTTCTGATCTTCCATCTTTCACAGCATGGTCTCTTTCTCCAAGGACTGATCCCTCTTGTCAACATGTCCAAAATATATTTCACCATCCTTTCTATTAAAGTGTGTATTAGTTGTGTATGCACAAATTTCAAGACAGATTTATTTCTTCTTTTGGCAGTGTATTGGATACTCAGTGCTCTTCTCCAACACCACAATTCAAAGGCATCAGTTCTTCTCCTGCCATCATTATTGGCTGTCTAACTTTCAGATGCATATGAAACAATTGAAAAATACCATGACTTGGATTAAATACACCTTAGTGTTTAAACTAACCTCCTTGTTCTTTAGAACTTTGGAGAGATGCTTAATGGCAGCACCCCCTCCTGTCTTTAATTTCTTTGCTGCTGTTACCACGAATATAGATTGTGGATCCAAGTTAAATTAAATAGTTGACAACTTCAGTCTTTTCTCCATCTATCATGATATGGCCTGTTTGTGCAATGATGAGGATTTCAGTATTCTTGATGTTGAGATGTAATCCATGTTAAGGACTGTTGTCTTTGATCTTCTGCATCAAGTACTTCAAGTTCATTTCACTTTCTATAAGCAAGGTTGTGCCATCTACAGCTGATGAGTTTACCTCCAATCTTGATGCCACATACTTCTGCTTATTGCCCTCAGGTTATTTGCTCAGCATACATATTAATTGTTGTTGTTACGTGCCATTGAGAAGCTCTGACATCTGGCCTGTCCTGAGCCAGTCTCACTGATTCTGACACACCAACACCCATTGCCCCAGTTACTATATCAATTCATCTCATCTGGGGTCTTGCTTTCCTGTGCTGTCCCTCCATCCTTATAAAAATGATATCCTTCTCCGAGGCTTCATTTCTCCTGGCCATGTGCCCAAAGTATGTGAGATGGAGCTTCAAACTCCAAGCCTCCAAGGAGAAACTTGATTTCACCCTCTCCAAGACAGACCTATTTGTTTTCTTAGCTGTCCATGATATGTTCAAGACTCTTATGCAGCACCACAACTCGAAAGCATCAATTATCTTCTGTCATCTTTAGTCATTGTCCAGCTCTCTGAAGCATAACAAGTAGTTGTTCAGGCCGTGGCCTGGATTAGATGCACCTTAGTCTCTACACCGACACTGTTGATTTAAGCACTCTGGGAAGGTCTCTGATAGCAGATTTTCCCAATTCAATTTGCCTTTTGATTTCCTGACTTCTGGTGCCAACAGTGTTAACTGTGGAGCCAAGCAAACTGTAATTGTTAAAAACCTTAATCTCTTCTCCTTCTACCATGGTGCTGTCAATTGGCCCAGTGGTGAGAATCTTTGTTTTCTTGATGTTGAGTTTCAATCGATATTGAAGACTACAGTCCTTGACATTTTGCAATAAGTGTTTCAGATCCTTCTTACTTTCAGCAAACAAGACATATTAATTGTTGTTGTTATGTGCCGTCGAGTCGCTTGCGACTCATAGCGACCCTATTTTACAACAGCCCTAAACTCTGTCCTGTGCCAATCTCATTGTCTCCGACACACTCATCCCGATTTCCCCAGTCACCAAATCAATCCACCTCTCAGAGGGCCTTCCCCTCCTCCGCCTGCTTTCCACCCTCCCAAGTGTGATGTCCTTCTCCAAGGACCGGTCTCTCCTTACAACATGACCAAATTATATCAGATGAAGTCTCAGAATTCTTGCCTCCAAGGAGCAGCCCGGTTTAACCTTTTACAGGATGAATCTGTTTTTTTTTCTTAGCAGTACATGGTACCCTCAGCACTCTTCTACAACACCAAAGCTCAAAAGCATCAATTCCTCTTCTATCCTCCCTGGTCATTGTCTAGCTCTCTGACACATAACAAGTGATTGCAAAGACCATGGCCTGTGCCAGACGCACCTTAGTCTCCAGAGACACACCGTTGCTCTTGAGTACTTTAGAGAGGTCCCTAACAGCAGACTTTCTTATGTCTTTTAATTTCCTGGCTGCTGGTGCCAAGACTGTTGATTGTGGAGCCAAGCAAATTGAAGCTGTGAACAATCTCAATCTCTTCACCATCCATCCTGATGCTTCCAATTTGCATGGATAAATGATATAACCCTAGCATACATCTTTGCTTATTTTAAATAATTTGGTGTTACTTTGTTCCGTTTGGACAACTACTTCGTGATATGTATAGGTTTTTCAAGAGCAAAATTAAGTGTTCTGGGATTCCCATTTTTAGAAACATTATCTATACACTTTTATGATCCGCAAATGCCTTTACATAGTCATTAAAATATAAGTGAACATCTTTCTGGTATGCTCTACCTTCGGCCAAGATTTATGTGACATCAGCACTGGTATGCCTTATGACTCTCTGAATGCAGTTCCCTGTCTGTGAACTGTTTCAGCCATATTTGAAGAATTTTATCTTCCTGTCAAATTAATGCTACTGTTCATTTCAACAACAAGAATATAAAAATCCTCACCACTGTACCAAAAGGAAAAGTAATAAATGGAGAAAATATTAAGGATGTCAATGATTTCATTTTACTTGGATTGATGATAAACACCTGTGTAAAAAGCAGTGAATATATCAAAATAAATGTTGTATTAGGGGCGAAAAATCTGCTGTCATGGACCCCTCCACAGTTCTAAAGACCAAAGATGTTAATTTAAAGACCGACTCATGGTATTTTCAACTGTTTCCCATGCATCTGAAAGTTATACAAAGACTAGGATGACAGAAGAAGAATCAACACTTTTGAATTGTGGTATTGGCAAAGAGTATTTAACATATTTCAGAAAGTCAAAAGAATAAACAAATCTATCTTGAAGGAATTACAATCACAGTGTTCCTTAGAGTAAAGAATGACAATACTTCATCTCACTTCGGGCATTTTCAGGAAGAACCAGTCTTTGGAGAGAGATATCATGTTGGGAAAGGTGGAGGGTAAATGATAGAGAGGAAGACTCTCAATGGGAAAGATTGATACAGTGACTGCCACAATGGATTTGAGCGTGGCAGAGTTTGTAATGATGGTGCAGGATAGGTCAAGATTTATACCATGTTGTTCATAAGATCACTATGAGTTGTAGTTGACTTGATGACATCTAACAACAGCAAAGAAAAAAACCTTGTTCTTTCTTTTTGATCTGCCCTTTGAAATATTCTTTTCAGCTCTTTGACACCAGCATTTCTTCCCTTTGTTTTGACTTTTCTAAATTCTAGTTCCATTTTCAGCATTTCTTTTGACATTAATTTTAGTCTTTTCTTTCTCTTCTATCTTTGTAATAATTTTTGGTTTTCTTCATGGATATTGTTTTTAAATACTCAGTGATTTTTATATAATCTTTCAGTATGTTTTATTCATATATATTATGTTTTATACAATCTTTCATTTACATTGTGTTTCGTACAATCTTTCATATACGTTCTGTTTTGCAGTTTTGTTTTTTTTTTTACAAAATTTGAATACATTGTTTTTCAGAGCAGATACTTCCCATTTCTCTACTACCCCCCCTTAAATTGTGTGACCTTTTGATTAATCCTCCCCCACAGCACATTTTCACCCCTCTGCTTTTACTCTCCCCTCCCATGGACCCTCATACTCATTCTCCAATAGTGATCTTATACAGTATTTGTTCTAATGTGACTGAGTTAGTTGACTCAGTATAATGCCCCAGTCCCTCCCAAGTTAGGTAATAATTTACAAAATCATTACTCCTGTGCGCTGTGTAGTATTCCATGTATGAATATACCATAATTTCTCAACCCATTTGATTGTGGTTGGACATCTGGGCTGTTTCCATGTTCTTGTGACGGTGAATAATGCTGCTATGAACATTGGTGTACAAGTCCCTTTTTGTACCTCAGTTCTCATTTTCTTAAGTTGTATTCCAAGTGATGAAATAGATGGGACATATAGAATTTCTACATTCAGTTTTTTTAGGAAGCACCAAATTGTTTTCCAGAGAGCTGTACCATTTTACAATCCCACATAAGATTTCCGTATCAAGTGGGGAAATGACAATCTCTTCAATAGTGCTGGCAAAACTGGACTACCACCTGCAGAAAGCTGAAACAGAATCCATATCTTACACCATACATAAAAATCACTTCAAGATGGATCAGAGACCAGGGAGTAAAGCTTAAACCATCTAATTCATGAGACATAAACTGGGGTCAGGCTTAGAAGGCCTAGTCTAAAGAGACTACCAAATACAGCCAGAAATGCACAATCTGAAGAGGATAAAATTGATGAATGGGACCTTCTAAAGATTAAATCCCTGTGCATATAAAAAACTTTCCCTAATAGAGTGAAGGAAAACTTATCACCTGGGAACAAACATTTGGCAATACCAGCTCAGAAAAGAGTCCCATAATGAAGGTTTACAGAATACTCCTGGGCCTCCATAAGAAAAAGACTGATATCCCAATTACAAAATGGGCAAAAGATATGGAAAGAATTTTCACAGAGGAAGTTATTCAAATGACCAACGGACATATGAAGACAGACGCTCAAAATCACTGACAATGAGAGATGTAAATCAAAACCACAATGAGATACCATTTCCAGTAGCAGTGGCAAAGTCTAATAGGACATAAGTGTTGGAGAGGATGTCTCGAGGTAGGAACTCTTATCAATGATATTCTTGATGTCATACTATAATTTACCTTTTCTTTGATCATTAGTTCAATGCCTCAACTCTATGCTTAAGTTGGTTTTTTAATTACAATGAGATAGACTCAGGGTTGTATTTTGCTTTTCATGGACAAGTTTTCATTATATTCAGTTTCAATTTGAACTTACACATTAATAATTGAGCTTTGTGTTGTCAGCTCTGGCCTCATTTTGACTCTTGATATTGAGTTTCTCTTTCTTCTTTGCACAGATGTAGTCGATATGATTCCTGTATAGTCCATTAAGCAAGGTATGTGTATGTGTATAGCTGCCATTTATGGTTTTTTAAAGAATGGTACTTAAATAAATCAACCACTGATTGTACAAAATGCTATCATTTGATCTTCAAATAGATTTATTTCACCAAGGCCATAACAAAGATTCTCACCATTGAACCAATTGGCAACATCAGGATGGATGGTGAAGAGATTGACATTAGTTTGCTTGGCTCCACAATCCACAATCTTGACATCCATAGCCAGGAAATTAAAAGATATATTATAATGGGAAAATCTGCTGTTAGGGACTTTTCCAAAGTTCTGAAGAACAATGGCGTCTCTCTGGAGACTAAGGTGCCTCTGATACAGGCCATGGTCTTTGCAATCACTTGTTATGCATCAGAGAGCTGGACAATGAGTAGGGAGGATAGAAGGAGAATTGATACATTCTAACTGTGATGCTGGAGAAGAGTGTTGAGGGTACCATGGACTGCTAGGAAAACAAACAGATTCGACCTAGAGAGAGTTAAACCAGGTGGCTCCTTGGAGGCAGGGATTCTGAGGCTTCGTCTAACATACTTTGGACATGCTGTAAGGAGGGACCTGTCCTTGGAGAGGGACATCATGCTTGGGAGGGTGGAGGGACAGCGCAGGAGGGGAAGACCCTCTATTAGATGGATTGATTCAGAGACTGGGGTAATCGGGATAGGTGTGTCAGAGGCGGTGCGATTGGCACAGGATAGAGCAGGGTTTAGGGCTGTTGTGCATAGGGTCGCTATGAGTTGCAAACGACTCGACGGCACATAACAACAACAACAAACACTAAATCCAAAGATAAATAAATTAAGGCCTTCTGCTGACTTTTACAGTTTGAAATTGATCAAACATTCAACCAAGATACATTAGTAATTCTTGATTACTGTAATGTAGTCACTTTGTTTCATTAGAAATAAAGAAGTAGTAGTTGAAAAATATGGCCATGTTGTTGTTGTAACGTGTACTTGCGACTCATAGCAATCCTATGTACAACAGCCCTAAACTCTGCTCTGTCCTGTGCCAATCACACCCATCCCGATTACTCAAGTCACTGAATCAATCCACCTCACAGAGGGCCTTCCTGTACTCCATCTGCCCTCCGCTCTCCCAAGCATGATGTCCCTCTCCAAGGACCCGTCCCTCCTGGCAACATGTCCAAAGTATGTCAGATGAAGCCCCAGACTCCTTGCCTCCAAGGAGTGGCTTGGTTTAATCCTCTCCAAGATGAATCTATTTGTTTTCCTGGCAGTCCATGGTACATTTAGTACTCTTCTCCAGCACCACAGCTCGAAAGCATCCACTCTCCTTCTGTCCGCCCTAGTCATTGTCCAACTCTTTGATGCATAACAAGCGATTGCAAAGACCATGGCCTGTATCAGGTGCACCTTAGTCTCCAGAGAGACACCGTTGCTCCTGAGTACTTTGGAGAGGTCCCTAACAGCAGACTTTCCCATTGCGATACGCTTTTTGATTTCCTGACTGCTGGTGCCAAGAGTGTTGACTGTGGAGCCGAGCAAACTGAAGCTGTGAACAATCTCAATCCCTTCGCCATCCATCCTGACGCTGCCAATTGATCCAGTGGTGAGAATCTTTGTCTTCTTGACATTGAGGTTCAGTCCATACTGAAGGCTGCAGTCCTTGACCCTTCGCAGCAAGTGCATGAGGTCCTCCTCAGTTTCAGCAAGCAGGGTTGTGTCATCTGCGTATTAACAAGTCTTCCTCGTATGCGTATGTATGTTGTTATTATGTGCTGTCGAGTCGCCTGCAACCCCTAGCAACCCTATGTACCACAGCTCTGGATCCTGCCCTGTCATGAGTCAGTCTCACGAATTCTGACACATCAACCCCCCATGACCCCAGCTGTTGCATCAATCCATCTCATCCAGGGTCTTCCTCTCCTGCACTGTCCCTCCACCCTTACAAGTATGATATCCTTCTCCAAGGACTGGTCCTTCCTGGCCAAGTGTCCAAAGTATGTGAGACAAAGCTTCAAGAGCCTAGCCTCCAAGGAGAAACTTGGTTTCACTCTCTCCAAGACAGACCTATTTGTTTTCTTGGTGATCCATGGTATGTTCAAGATTCTTCTCCAATACCACAACTCAAAAGCATCAATTCTCTTCTGTAATCTTTAGTCATTGTCCAGCTCTCTGCAGCATAATAAGTAATTGTGAAGTTCATGTTTAGTATATGAATATGTATATAAATACACACACACACACACACACACACACACACACACACACACACGTATTGTATCCTATCCATCACAGCATTGTATTTCAGGATAGATTTTGAAATGTTCTTTTTTAACTATGGATGTAACATCATTCTTCAATTTGTCATTGCCAACATAATAGATCAGATGAATATCTCATTCAAAGTCATCAATATCAGTTCATCTCAGCTCACTAAAGCCTATATTGTTGATTTTTATGTGTTCCATTTTATTTTTGACAGCTTCCAATTTTTCTAGGTTTATAGTACATCCCATTTTTCAGTTATTAATGGTGTTTGCAGATTTTTCTCTTAATTTTTTTAGTATCTTTTAATCTTGGGGGAGTTTACTTACAGTAGTATATCTAACAAAGTTCATTGTTATTTATAGCTTTCTCATAGGGCTGAAATTTCAACAGCGGATGCTCAGTTCTGAATCTTAGTCTGTCTTTGTCTGGAAGTTCCACTGAAATCTGTCCACCATGGGTGAGTGTTGGTTGGTCTTTAAAATACCAGTGGTATAGCTTCTAGCTTCACAGCAACAAGAAAGTCATCACAGTACAGCAAGCTGATCAACAACGGCTGTATCCATAAAAGCAAACTATTAATCAGTAAACTTACATAATCACACAGTATAACATAAGCAGAAATATGCAAATCACGCCTGCCGAAGTACAGCAAACTGATAAGTGCTATATACAAAAGAACAAATAGTAAAACAAGCAAACATACAAATATCATTAAAAAAATGTATATTATGGGAAACATAAAATGAACCATCTGGTTTGGGGCAGTATGCCTGGAGCCCAGAAAAGGCCAGGAGTTGGAATGGCCAGTCAGATTAGAGTTTCTATTCATCTGAGTACTGAAATAAGCCCAAAGAGATGAGCCAGATGAGATCACAGATAGCACATCTCCTGGTCTAGGATGCACCAAGAGTATATGAAGAGGTGTGACACTCTATTTGTGCTTGCTCTAGGCTAGCGATTGTGCTCAAGGTAGAGACTGTGTCTTCCTCAGCTCAGGCGATGGGTGGGTGCATGATAGTCGGAGATGGCTAGCACAAAGAGACAGTTACTACTGATGCGATATGTCCTTATGTTACCATGTTTGGCTGTGTGTTAAGTAACAGTGCCCAGTAAGAGAGAATGGCCCAATCAGAGAAGGTGCATCTACTAATCCAGGGATCAATGTAGTGGTTGAGTACTTGGCTGCTTATCTAAAGAGCCAGCAGTTTGAACTTGCCATTTACTCTACAGGGGAAAGTTGTAGGTATTTACTTCCATGAACATGTGCAGCTTGGAAACCCTTTGAGGAGTTCTACTCAGACTTTTATGCATGGTATGAATTGGAATCCACCCAGTCAAAGACATGGGTTTTGTTTGTTTGACTTCACGTGACTGTGATTGTGATGAAGAATTTATTGCAGCTAGGGTTGGTTCAATAATTTCAAAGTGAAGGCATAGTTATGTTAGCTTGTGCTTAAGTCTCACCTTTGTAACCTGAGGACTTAATGTAATTTGTATTGGAATGAAGGAGGGAAATTCTGTCATATTCTTCAAGGCAAATGACTTAAAATCATCCTGGGAACTTTTTGTTCCCAAATATTTCATTTTAGTGGTACCCCCATAGAACTTTATGTTTTATCTTTTCTCTGTCCTAAGATTTCCTTCTGGGAATGAAAAAAAAATTTCCCATAACCAGGAGATTTTCCCAAGAGGGAAAGGAGAGATATAGTAGGAAAAGCAGTGGAAAAGAGGGATGAGGAGTTTGTGGAGAACTTTGTTGCATGTACATCCTGCCTACTCTCTTATTCCTCCTGTTTTCTCCTTTAGTCTATTTGTCACCAATGCTATTGATGTTGGCTGCCAAACAATTAGCAATGACTTTGGGTCTCTGGTAACTTTGGTAGCCAAACTCTCTTTAGAAGAGAGCTCTATATGACTTTTACTATAACTCTTCTCAGCTAGTAAATGACTTTACATGCAGAATATTTGCCAAACATAGAACATAAATTCCTTTAGATGTATTTGCTGTTCTTCCTTTCTGTTTCATTCTTGGCAGAAACAGCACTCACCGTCACGAAAATCTACCAGGTCAGACTGACAATAGGAGGCTCTCATTTATATTTGAGGAAACTGGTTCTCATCAGTCTTATTCGAAGTAAAGGATAGCCAGAGTTCTTTAGGTCATGTGAAAGAGATAGTTTCTTAGTCCCTATGACATTTGTCACCTTATCAAAGGTACCAGGCGAGCTTGCTTAAGTTTCACTAGCTGAAGCTATATATCATCAGGAAAGAAAGACCAAACATAGACCACATGAGATGATGTCTTTAAAGGCTGTCTTTTGGCTTTGAGTTATGGGTTAAAAGCATAAAAGACTAAAGACAAGAACATAGCTCAGTCTTTTTTAAGGCCAAAAGTTTAAAAAAAATTGAAAAACAGTAGTGAAACACAGCTCAAAAAGCATCAATTCCAAATAAACCAGAAACACAGTTATCTTCTCTTCTAAGAAGCAAACAGGAAAGATGTAGGTACACAAGAATAGGGAGCAATTTTTTTTCTAATAATCAGAGCTAAATAGGCCTAAAAATGAAGGAACAAACTCTACCTTGCTTTTAAGAAAAGGAAATAAATTTGAAAGACATTTTCTTTCAACTGTTGTTAAATTCCAGGAGTCAGAAATAACTCATAGCTGACCCTCCAGTAAATTTTCAGAGGCAGTAAATTGTTCAAAATGAGATTGACCATCTTTCTCCCCTGGAACAGCTGGTTCCTTTGGGTTGTCAGTAACACTCTTTACCACTAAGTCACCAAACTTCTCCCTCACAACTTGAATTGTGGTTTATCAATCTTTCTGCAAATCAATCTTTCACAAACACATTCATTATAACCCATTCATAATGATCTTAATCCTACCTTATCTCCTCCATTCATCTTACCTTCCTCAGTGTCAAGTTGTTTCCTCTCTTGGTTAGAATTGATTGGTAGATTGTTTTGGTAGCAAATACAAAAAGTACAGAAATGAGTTTGCTTTAAAAATTAATTTCCCATCAAGCTGCACATTTAGTCTGTGTAGTTGAAAATTGAAATGAGTCTATGTAAAAGAACATTCCAGAGACATAAAATAAAGGGTAATTTGGCACAACTTGTTTATTTCTTTTAAAAACATTACTATTTTATAGCTCAAGAACCCTCATGACATAATGATTAAAGGATTCAGCTGCTAACCAAAAGATATTCCATGGTATAGATCATAGTATCAACCCAAAAACAGCTCCATAGGAGAAAGATGAAGTAGTTGGCATTATAAACTTTTATAGACTTGGATACCCCAGGGGTAGTTATGTTCTGCCTTATAGGTCTCTATTTATAACTATTAAATTTATTAGGTGGTAAAGAGTAATCTGGGACCAGAGTAGGCTGTCCTATGCCATGATATTTGTATGTCTGATTATCTTTTATTTTATTTTATTTAACAAGTCAAAAGTTTTATTTATTTAAAAATGGTGTAAGAAACAAAGTGAAATATTAGAATATAACATTTTATCTACTGCCAAGTTCTGCATGTGAATAAAATATCACAGTAGGCTTAATTCACTAAATCAAAACATTTACCATTCTCTGGCAAAAAAGGATTTTGACTTTAAACCTCACCAAGTCTACATATCATACAGTATGTGGTCCTATTGTAGTTTATCACTCAAAAAGTCTCCTTCATGATCCCTGTGTTACCCACTGTTACTTTGTTTTGTTCTACTTGCTACTACTTTGAGGAAAGCTTCTTCTTTTAAAAAATATTTTATATTGGCTTATTTACAAAGTTCAAATACATTGTTTTTCTTACCAGCTCTTTCCCACTTCCTTCCCGCTTCTTCCACCCATCATATCGTATGACCCCATGATTAACCCCACTCCCCACCCATCTTTATCCCTCTGCTTCCAACCTCCACCACCTTTGGATCCTCATACTCATTCTACAATGAAGGTTTTATACAGAATTTGTCTTTATAGGAATGAGTTCGTTTACTCAATATAATGCTCTCCAGTCCCTCCCAAGTTAGGTAGTAATTACAAAATCATTGCTCATGCATAGTACTCCATTGTGTGATGTACCATAATTTCTCAATCAATTAGATTGTAGTTGGACATCTAGACTGTTTCCATGTTCTTACAAAAATATCTCCAATTGATATTTGACAAGGAAATGAAACATGTCAGATGTAGAATTGACAACCCCTTCAACTAATGGTGCTGGAAAAACTGTACTTCTACCTGCAGAAAGCTGAAACAGGATTCACATCTCACACCATACACAAAAATCAACTTGAGGTAGATCAGAAAGCTGGAAGTAAAGCCCCAAACCATAAAGTTCTTAACAGGAAATCTTCTAAGATTGTCTATGACTAATATTTCTTAGTGTCAAACTATTTCTCTGAAGTAACAACCACATCCATTTCAATTAATCTTCAGGAGAGCCTTTTAAAATTACCACACTTACTTCTCACTTATTGACATAGTTAGGTTCCAAAGACCAAGTTGTTATGTGAAAATTGGTGGTATATGACTACATTAGATTACAAAATGGAAGATGACTATACATTATGTGTCAAATTACTTCATTACATAATTCTAAGTTACATTATAACTTTTAAACCACTGAAAATCATGATCTAGCCAAGCTGACACATACCTTAATCATCAGAGTCAGTCAGTAATACTAGTACCTTGTACCCTGACAATTGTTACTGCCAGACATATGCCATCAATGGGAATATTAACTGATAGATGATGTTCTTGTTAAGTGTTGTTGTGTCAGAACCAATGCACTGCTGACCTTTTGGCAAGTTTCTAGAGACTGCAAATCAGACAGGAAGAGCCTGCCTCTCTCCCCCTGAGCAGCAGGGAGATACAAACCATGTGCCTGGGTAGTAGATGTTTTACAATTTGTTGTAAGCACAAAATGTCTGCTAACAAGAGAGTTGGTGAGGACTAGGTGTATTTTATTCATAAAAGAGGAAAGCCTTCATGAAAAAACTGATGCATATCTTTTCTTGTGAAGTAAGCTCACAGTGTGTAAGTGAGCAAAGCTGACACCTGATTCCTACCCAAAGGGGCCCTTAATCTATGTGGATGGACTTCAGGTGAGAAATCAAGCCTCCTCTTCAAGGCCATCTGGCTTCCTCTGGAGGACCAGCCTTGATGACTTCTAAATCTTTATGATTTGCTGTTAGAAGTACAATATCAATTTCATTGTACTTGGGAATGATTTGCATATAGCTAATTACTTTGCCAAAATAATAAACAGATATGTCTTAGAAAAAGTGTAACCAGAATGCTCTTTGGAAGCAAGGTAAGGCTTTATTTCATATACTTTGGATACATTGCTAGGAGAGGCTATTCCTCAGACAGAGACATGTTTGGAAAGATGGAAAGCCATCAGAAGAGAAGAAGACACTCATGAGATGGACTGACAAAAAGACTACAGCAATGGGTTCTAGTGTCTGAGATGATGAGAATGACACAGGATAGGACAAGGTTTCAGATCTGTTGTTCACAGAGTCACTATAAGTCGTACTCAGCATGACAGCACCTAATAAAAATAACAATTACTTCACAGCTGATATGGGTATGTTATTGTTGTTGTTATGTGCCATCGAGTTGCTTGCAACTCATAGCGACCCTATGTACAACAGCCCTAAACTCTGCTCTGTCCTGTGCCAATCGCAACGTCTCTGATACACCCATCCCAATTACCCCAGTCACTGAATCAATCCACCTCATAGAGGGCCTTCCCCTCCTGTGTTGTCCCTCCACCCTCCCAAGCATGATGTCCCTCTCCAAGGACCTGTCTCTCCTCACAACATGTTCAAAATATGTTAGACGGAGCCTCAGAATCCTTGCCTCCAAGGAGCCACCCAGTTTGACCATTTCCAGGAGATATGAGTATATCTTTGCTAATTTATTGTTTGCTCTTAGTAATAAAGAAGTTTTCTTTCAGTTTGATGCTCTGGGACACTTTTGGATATCTATGATGCTGGAAGCTATATTACCAGTGTTTCAAATGCCAGAAGGGTCACTCATGATAGACAGGTTTCAGTAGAGCTCCCAAATTAAGAAAAAACTTGAAAGTATGATTTGTCATTTATTTCTGAAAAAAACAAGCCTCTGAAAACCCTATGAACAGCAGAGGAATATAGTATCAGAGGTAGAGACAAGATTGGAAGTTACTCAAAATGAAGGTAAAAACCTACAAGGACTATTTAATAATTGGACTGTGGAGCATATGAAGTATGAATGTAGGAAAACTGAAGTTGTACAAAAATAAATGGAGCATATGAAAATTGACCTTCAAGGTGTCAGGGAACTAAGATGGATTAGAATGGCCTTTTAGGATCGGAAAACCAGTCATATGATCTATCATGACAGCAAAAAACTGAGGGAGAATGATTTTGTATTCATAGTGAAAATGAAAATTTAAAGATCTGTCCTAAAGTAGAAGGTTGTTAAGTTATAGGATATTATCCATATGCATACAAGAAATATCTATTCATTTGACTATTATATACACTAACAACTAAAGACAAAGATGAGGAAATTTAATTTTTTTTCAAAAAATTTAATGTTGTACATTTGCTTTCCTTTTTTTCCTCCCCTCCCTCAACTAATCCCATAATGCATCCCTTGTTCCAGATTGTTCTCATGCATACAATTTGTAATCATATCTTCCTTTTGGACAGTTCTTCCCCTCATCTGTTCTAATGCAATGTTAATTATCTATCCACTCTTTCCCCATTCTTCCCCAACTCCTCCCATGTCTGTCCTACTTTATAACAATGGTGCTTTGCAGTATTTGTCCTTTTGTGACTGAGATATTTCACTTAGCATAATGTACTCCAGGCTCACCCCTGCCTGGAAGCTGCGCACCGGGGGCAGTCACCTCAGATAATAGCGAAGAGGCATCTTTCAGGTACACAGGAAAAGCCAGAAAGGAAAACATAATTTACACAGGAGTTCTACAGGACACATCACCTTCCCTTGGAGACAGTAAAACTAAACTTAAGAGACACTGGTCAAAAGAAAAAAAAAGGGTCAGCAGTTGACTCGTTTGGAATCACAGAAGCCATGAAAGCTTAAGATACAAGTTGTCAGATCATGGGTTGGACAATGGAAGATATTTTCTGAAGGGACTTGGAAGATGTGAAGGGTTATCCTAGTGGAGGGTGGAGCTGGGAAGTAAGTGGGTCAAGGCACTGGGCTAAGGGTGGGGTCAACACTGTAACTAATGCTTAACATACTAAAGAGCTGAACAGAATATTCCAAAGGGCTGCTCAGAATGACAAAGCAAAATACTACAATGAAATGTGCGAGGAGCTAGAGTCGGAAAGTCAAAAGGGCCGAACTTGCTCAGCATTTCTTAAGCTCAAGGAACTGAAGAACTAATTCAAACCTAGAGTTGTTGTAATCAAGGATGCTTTGGGCAGAATATTGAATGATCCAGGAAGTATTAAAAGAAGATGGAAGGAATATACTGAGTCACTATATAGAAAGGAATTGGCAGATACAGAGGAATTTAAAGAAATAA
>NW_006399900.1:7551218-7552788 GCF_000299155.1 Elephantulus edwardii | reverse complement strand
TTTAATTGTTTATCATTTCTGTGTAGTATTCCATTATATGGATATATTATAGTTTTTCTATCCATTAATTTCTTTTTTAAAAATATGGACTGTTTCACGAATTTGAGCGTCATGGGAACTTGGGCCATTTCCACCTCGTTGCTGTTGTGAATAATGCAGCAATAAACCTGGGACAACAACAAACAGTCACTTTACACATGGACTTTACCTGATGAACTGCACAAGAATCAGATTGACTACAGCTGTCGAAAGAATTGTTGAAGAAAGTCAACATGTGCCTTCAGAACCACGCCTGAGGCTGACTATAGAACTGAACCTCAATTACTCATTTACAAGTTCAAATAGAGTCTTAAGAAAATTGAAAGAAGACCACACAAACCAAAATACAATTTTAAGTCCATCTCACCTGAATTTAAAAATCACTTTAAGAATAGGATTGAGGCTTTGAACACCAATGATAGATGAGTTGTGGGATGACATCCGTGGAGAGAGCAAAAGATAGTTACAAAGACAGAGAAGAAAGTAAAATAAACAACAAAATGAATTTCAGAAGAGACTCTGAAAATTCACTAGAGCATTGAGAAGCTAAAACAATGGGAAGAGATGTTCAAATGAAGATTTTTTAACAGAATTTCAAAGAGCAGCTTGAGAAGATAAAAAAAAACACAAAACAAAAAAACAAAAAAAAGGATAAAACAAAGTATTATAAGGAAATGTGCAGAGAGCTGAAATTGAAGAATAAAAAAAGAAGAACTCACATGACATTTTTCATGCTGAAAGAACTAAAAAACAAATTATGCCTTGAATTATACTACTGAGAGATGATATGGGAAAAATTTTTTATGATCAAAGAAGCATCAAAAGGAAATTGTACAGAGTCATTGTACCAAAATAGAGTTGGTGGATACTAAAATATTTAAGGAAGTACCATATGATCAAGAACCAATGGTAATGAAAGAAGGGGTTCAAGCTACACTGGAAGCACTGGCAAAAAAATAAGGCCCCAGGAGTTGATGTGATACCAAGGACACGTTTCAACCAACAGATGAAGAAGCCCTGCACATGCTCACCAGCTTGTGCCAGCAAACTTGGAGGACAGCTGTCTGGCTAACTGACTGGAAGAGATCTATATTTCTCCCATTCCCAAGAAAGGTAATCTAACAGGATGTGGAAAATATCAAACATTACCAGTATTATTACATTCACAAAATATTGCTGAAGATTATCCAAAAATTATTAGAGCAGTACATTGACAGACACCTACTAGAAGTTCAAGCTATGTTAGGAAGAGGCTGTGTGGCATTATGGATATCATTGCTGACATCAGATCCTGCTGATGTTAGATGGACCCTGGCTGAAAACAGAGAATACCAGAAAAAATGGCTCTTGGTGTTTTACTGACTATGCATAGGCATTTGATTGTGTTGATCATTTTAAAAAATGCCTAATAATGGGAAAAATGGAAATCTCAGAATATACCAATTGACATATTTCAGCTAACAGATGCTGCCCTGGATGTGCTCACCAAGAAATCTGGAGAACAACCACTTGGCCAACTGACTGGAAGAGA
>NW_006399900.1:7542720-7550058 GCF_000299155.1 Elephantulus edwardii | reverse complement strand
GTAAAGAGAGACACGTCCTTGGAGAGGGACATCATGCTTGGTAGGGTGGAGGGACAGTGCAGGAGGGGAAGACCCTCTATGAGGTGGATTGATTCAGTAACTGGGGTAATCGGGATGGGTCTGTCAGAGGCAATGCGATTGGCACAGGATAGAGCATGGTTTAGGGCTGTTGCACACACGGTCGCTATAAGTCGCAAATGACTCGACGGCACATAACCACATGTAAAACCTATACTCAGACCAAGAAACTTTCCCTAACAGCAAGAGAATACTGCATAGTTTAAAATCACGTATTCTTTCTCTGTACCTATTCTATCTTTATGCTAAGCAAATTATTTAAGAAGCTAGACTCTATGAAGAAAAATGTGGTATCAAGTTTGGAGGAAGACTTAGCAAAAACTTGTGTTATTAGATAAAAGGCTGACCTGCTGCAAATGAGGAGGACTTGCTAAAGAAGATCAAAGATTGTAACCTTCACTATGAATGTTATCTCAACATCAAGAAACTAGAAATTCTCACCATATAGGTAACATCGTGATGATGTTGTTATTGTTAAGTGCCATCAAGTCAACCCTATGAATGAAGTCCTGGACACTTCCTGTATGACTTTCATCCTTTCTTCAGGTTCATATGGTTTCCAGAAGCAAGCTATTGTGGAAGTGGATGTCACTCCTGCTTCCAACAACACAAAAGACCCCAGAAACTTCACTTGCCTGACTACCACCAAGAGGAGACACCAGCCATCCCACTCGCTTAGCCGGCTGGCTTCCAGAGTGGAGGGAGATTCCTGGGTGGGAGGCCCTGACCCCTAGAGTAAGGGCAATTAAGGGTGGGGTTGAGCCTGTGGAGCCTCCCCTATCTTCAAATCCTCAACATCATGATAGATGGAGAAAAGATTTAAATTGTCAACGATCTCTTCTTACTTGCGTACACAATCCCTTGGTATTAGCAGTCAGGAAGAGTTCAGGAGGTGTATTGCATTGGAAAGTCTGAAGTTAAGAATCTCTCCAAATCACTGAGGAGCAATGATGTCAGTTTAAAAAGTCTAAGGCCATGTTATTTTCAATTACTTGTTATATACCTGAAAGATGGACAAAGAATTAGTATGACAGAGGAATTGGTGCTTTTGAGTTATAGTGTCGGAGAACAGTACTGAATATTCTATGTACCGTAAAAAGAACAAACAGATATGTCTTGGAGAAAGAGCAGCCAGAAAGCTCCTTGGAGGCAAAGATGATAAAACTTCTCACATACTTTGATTATGTTGTTGGGAGAGGCTATCATGATTGGAAATGTGGAAGGTCCATGAAAGAAAGGAAAATGCTCAAGATTAACACAGTGATCAGTAATGAGCTCACGTATGTCAGAAACTTTGAATATGACACAAGATATGACAGGGTTATGTTGTGTTGTTCATTGAGTTGCTATGAGTCATACTTGACTTGATGGTACCTAACAACACTGGGTTATCTATCTTCTAACTGATTCAGGACCACCAATATTTGTGTTCCTGTGTTTATGGATAAATAATTCTTCCATTACAGTGTTTGGTAATTTCTTGCAATTCACATTTTTGGTGTTTATGATTTTGTTTACTTGGCTTTTCAAATGTAAACATTTAAATGTGTGCAAAATAAATTCTATGGTATTTTAAAGTAATAAAATGGGTTTTGTTAATCTATTTGAGGGTTTAGGGAACTCTGGTGGCCTAGTTGTAAGAAGTTGTGATGTCAACCCTAAGGCAGCTGCTCTGTTGGAGAAATACAGACAATCTTCTCCCTTGTGATTTAAAGCCTCTGCAAACCCTCTGAAGTTATGAATCATTTCAGACTTGGAAACACACAGCAACAACAATAACAACAACATTTTAGGACTTTGGGTCAAGAAGCATCATTCAGTCCTCCAATTTCTGATATCATGAGAAAAATTCAGGCAGCCAAGACCAAGGATCAAGGACACCAAGGATTGGGAAGGCCCTTTAGGAAACCATCTGTGGGGACATCACTTTTCTTGCCAAGATAAGCAAGTAGAGCCAACGGCTTTAGCAGTTGGCATAAAAATAAACAACTTCACCTGAAATCCTTTTGCTGACACCTTTGGATGTGGAAAGGCTCCTAGTTTTTATTGTAATAAAGCAACAGCTCAGGAAAGGAGAGTGTATCATTTCAAATTACAACCACATTTAGTGTATTTAATGAAAGTTGCTCTCCACACTTGACCTTAACCTAGCAATTCTTATCAATGCCAGAAACCTGGCTCATTAATTAAAACTGTCCTTGGAGTGAGCTGCATCCAAAAATGAGGACATGCAGGAGAAAAACAAAACAAAAGAAAACAAAAAGCTTAGTGAGGGAGAAGGATAGCTGAAAGGGCTTTTGAAGCTGGGAACATCTGTGCATCTACTTGGCTCAAGGTTCTGTGGCCCCAGTCTGACACTTTCAATTAGATCCTTTAATCACAACACTCCAAAATCCCCCTAAACTCCTGCTAGCCCAGGACAGATCCCTTGATTCCTCATCTCTTGTGCAAAGTAGATGTGAGAGTCTCACAGTACAGCAAAGAAAAGTTGTACTAATGATTCAAATGCATACAGCATCTTGCTATTTTACAATGATAAAGAATTTAGGCTTAGAAATCAAGCTCATGCAACAAATAGGTTATAAAATGGCAATTTGAATTGGGGTCCCTTTGACCTAATAATGTGTGTGAAGCACTTAGCACAATGTTGGCATGCGTTAAAGGCTCAAAGTGCAGCTACACCGCCCATCCATCAGGAGAGATGTGCCTGCTGTTATGATACAGAACAGAGATTACAGATGAAGGCCTAGCTTCTGTCTCGTTGAGCACCTACAGATCACGTCAGATTTCTGCCCAGTCACAGGGATGGCTCAGCTTGAGACAGTGTTTTTGTCCCATCATACATGCCATCACCATGAGACTGGGACCAAAATGGTGGCTGCAGATGACAATGGCATTGATAGCAGGCAGAGTAAAAAAGAGTGTTGAAGTTCTGAAGAGTTTGTGGACAGAAGGTGCTCAAAAAATGATAATAAATGGAAACAACTACCATAGCTCCCATTAATATTGGTTAAAGAATATTCTGAGTCACTGTATAGAAAGAAATTGGAAGACACAGAAGAATTTCATGAAACAACATATGAGCAAGAGCCTATGGTGATGAAAGAAGAAGTTCAGGCTGCTTTGAAGGAAATGGCAAAAAATAAGGCTCCAGGAATAGATGGTATACCAATTGACATATTTCAGCTAACAGATGCTGCCCTGGACATGCTCACCAAGTTATGCCAAGAAATCTGGAGAACAACCACTTGGCCAACTGACTGGAAGAGGTCTATATTTTTTCCTATCCCAAAGAAGGGTGACCCAACAGAGTGTGGAAACTATAGAACAATCTCACTGATTTCACATGCAAGCAAGATTTTACTGAAGATTATCCAAAAATGACTGAAACAGCACATCAGCAGAGAACTACCAGAAGTCCAGGCTGGGTTTAGAAGGGGTCGTGGTACTAGGGATATTGTAGCTGATGTTAGATGGATCTTAGCTAAAAGCAGAGAATACCAGAGGAATGTCTATTTGTGTTTCATTGACTATGCAAAGGCATTTGACTGTATGGATCATAACAAACTGCTGACTCTGCGAAGAACGGGAATCCCAGAACACTTGATAGTGCTAATGCGAAACCTATACTTGGACCAAGAGGCAGCTGTCAGAACAGAGCAAGGGAACACTGCATGGTTCAAAATTGGGAAGGGCATATGCCAGGGATGCATCCTATCTCCATACCTTTTCAACCTATGTGCAGAACAGATTATCCGGGAGGCTGGGCTCTATGAGGAGAAATGTGGGGTCAAGATTGGTGGATTATTTATCAACAATCTGTGTTATGCAGATGACACAACCCTGCTTGCTGAAACTGAAGAGGACCTGAAGCACCTGCTGCAAAGGGTCAAGGACTGCAGCCTCCAATATGGATTGAGGCCCAATGTCAAGAAGACAAAGATTCTCACCACTGGACCAATTGGCAGCATCAGGATGGTTGGTGAAGAGATTGAGATTGTACACAGCTTTAGTTTGCTTAGCTCCACAGTCAACACTCTTGGCACCAGCAGCCAAGAATTTAAAAGGCGCATTGCCATGGGAAAGTCTGCTGTTAGGGACCTCTCCAAAGTACTGAAATCAATGGTGTCTCTCTGGAGACTAAGGTGCGTTTGATACAGGCCATGTCTTCACAATCACTTGTTATGCATCGGAGAGTTGGACAATGACCAAGGAGGATAGAAAGAGAATTGATGCCTTTGAGCTGTGGTGCTGGAGAAGAGTATTGAGAATACCATGGACTGCTAGGAAAACAAACAGATTTGTCCTGCAAAGGGTTAAACCAGGTGGCTCCTTGGAGGCAAGGATTCTGAGGCTCCGTCTAACATACTTTGGACAATTTGTGAGGAGAGACCAGTCCTTGGATAAGGACATCATGCTTGGGAGGGTGGAAGGGCAGCGCAGGAGAGGAAGGCCCTCTATGAGGTGGATTGATTCAGTGACTGGGATAATCAGGATGGGAGTGTCAGAGACAGTGTGATTGGCATAGGACAGAGCAGTTTAGGGCTGTTGTGCATAGGGTCGCTATGAGTCGCAAGGGACTCGGCAGCACATAACAACAACAACAACAACTAGTGGTTCCTTTAAATAGTGAGTGTCACTGGTAACCCAAAGGCTGAGGATCTTCAGTGGTTTAAATCCACCAATGGTGCCACAAGACAACGACAGGCAGTCTCCTTTTACTGCATGGCCTTGGAAATCTGATGTGGAGTCCCTATGAAGCAGAATCGTTCAGATGATAGTGAGTTAGTGATGTAAAAATGAATAATACTCTTCTACTTAGTATTTTGGATGTTTTCATTTTTTTTTCTTTTTTAGGTATTACTTTTATTAAATAATAAAGTTACACTGATTTTGATACACCATTACAACAATGACTTCTGCATGTCTAAGGGCAGCACGATTTCCATGTCTCTTCAGAGTCATCTGAATTTAGCTGAAGAAGATAATCAGGTATATTGTTCATATTTCACTAGATATGTTTACTATAAAGGAACTTTCAGAGCATGGAGGTAAAATGAAGCAGAAATGAAAACATTTTCAGAGACCAACAATAATTTCCCTTAGAAACAGGGACAAGTTTGGCTTTTGAGCAAGGTTTTTGTAATGACGTCGATGGAAAAGAATTTCTATGTACATGTATGTAACCCTAAAATAATTGGGTGAAAAAAATACCTATAATAGTAAATAGCAAGTTCTGTTTTTTTAAAATACATGAGATTTCACAGGCTTATTTTTAACTTCACTTTCCCATGATACATTCTTTCTTAAAAAGTCTAAAGTTGTTCAGGATGAATTCTGCCAATTTGGAAGTTTTTAAAAATTAAACGTTTGAAGTTGTACTGTTGTTGTTGTTATATATTGTCAAGTCATAACCACTGGTAACTGACACTCCAGTGGGTTTTCAGAGGCAGTAAATCACATGAGAGGAAATTGCTTCTCTTTCTTCTGAGGAGCAGCTGATGAATTTGAACCCTGTGTCTTTTGCTTGGTCTACAGTGCATCCCATTACCAGTAAGTCAACACTGGGTGTAGTTGTTGTAACTGTGCACTGGTGAGTCAGAACTGACCCACAACCAACCCTCCAACAGGTTTTCAGAGGCAGTTAACTGCACGGGAGGATACTGTTCATGTTCTCACATGGAGTGTCTAGTGGATTTGAACAGTCTGCTTTAAAGATTGCAGCACAGCTTCTTCTTCTTTTTTTTTTTTTTATTATTTAATTTTATTAATTTTAATGAACATTTACAGCGATTTTGGGTTTTCATTCATTCATTGCTGCACTATTTTCTTTACCCTCCTCCCCAGTTCGTTCTTCTTTTTCCCCGCCCCCTTGTAAGTCTGTTTCAATTGCCCCATTGACACAGTGCTTGTCAAAGCCAGTTCTGAATAATCTCCTTTGTCAGTGTGTCCTTTGTCATTCCCTATCACTCCTCCCTGAGAGAGACTTCACCCTGATTCATAAGGAAAAGGGGACTGCATATTCTCTTAGCTACTTCCTGCTGAAAAGGGACGCTGTGGGTTTCAGGGTGAAGGTCTTCTCTCACTACTCTAAAGGGCCCCTTTTGCAGTAGGAAACACATAGACTATTATGGAGATTGATTTTGGAATTTAGATGCACTGTTATCAATTGCAGCACAGCTTCTTATGACTACCTCCACACACAATAGTATCATGCAACTGGCCTGATAGAGTTAACTGAAGATGCAACATCATAAAAGACAACTTCTTTGCTCAGACATCATCAGAAATTTATTTCCACCTTTAAGAATGCTATAATTACATTTTCCTATGGAAATGTCAAATCAGGCTATGAATACAGTATAATTATTGCCTAGGAAGGAAACTAAACAGGTGATTGCAGCATTAGATGGAGAATTGGAAAGGATGGTTTTTCCCAGGCTTAGTTTGGAAGGTCTGTCTGGACAAGGAGCATGGCAGATAAAGGAGTGGAGACCAAGGACAGCAGATAAGACAGGACTCAAGTGTATGCTGATGGGGAGACACAGTCTCAGTAATTTCACAAGGCTGCCCTAGTAAAGCTAATAAAGTTTCAGGCTGAATATAAATATAAACAAATTCAATACAGGACTGAAACAGACTCCACCTCCTCTCTCCTATCATTGCTGAAGTTTGCTCACAAAAATGAAAATCAAGTCTGCTATTAAAATTGCAATAAACCACTAGTTCAGATTTTCTGAAATGACGGTTTAAGGTTGTGAAATAAAAATTCTCTAACATCCATACTATAATGCTGGTGTCCTATGACTGATTTTTATCTGTATGGTTTTTAAACAGGTCAAGAAAACCTGTGTGGAATACAGGAAACAGAAAAATTTGTCTTCCTTTTTAATAACAGCTATATTAAGATATTTAAATACTACAAATTCACCCACTTAAATAATACAATTCAATAGTTTTAATGTATTCAGAAAGCCTTACAAACAACATCATAATCAAGTTTAGAATATTTTTGCTACCCCAAATAAATCCTGTACCCATTAACACTCAATTCCTATTTCTCCATAAACTTTCTCTCCTATCCTCTCTTAACTTTGCATAAGCACTGATAGACTTTATGTCTTTGTAAATGAGACTATTCTGAATTTCCATAAAAATGAGTATATGATAGTCTTTGTGACTGCAACTGGTTTCTTTTACTTAATTGTCCAAGATTCATTTATGCTGCTTCAGTACTGAATAGACACACACAGACACACA
>NW_006399900.1:7506776-7542620 GCF_000299155.1 Elephantulus edwardii | reverse complement strand
AGACACACAGACACACACACACACACACACACACACACACACACACACACACACACACACGCAGAACTACATCATACCCATTGTATGAATATATAGCATTTTAGACACTTGTGTGGAGAAGAGGAGTGAAGTTCAGTTGGTGGGGAGCAGGAGGCATAGGAGTGGCTGAGTAGTATGAATGTGATTGTTGCTTCCTGGTGGGTGGAAAAAAAGAAATAATTTCTTTTAAAAAGAAACTGGGTATAGAAAATAAGCAACAAAGTAGGAGAAAGGAAAAACAAGAGAAAGAAGAAAATAGAAAAAAGTTAAAAATAAAACCAAGGAACAATTAACAAGAACAGAGAGAAAAGAAGCTGGGAAGTGAGGCAGCACCAGGTCAATGGTGATGGCCTCTGCTGGTTGCACAGGGAGTCAGGAGGTCAGGAGGCATACAGCATTGGAAAAGTCAGCTGTGAGGGAACTGTCCAAAGTTTTGAAGAGCAATTATGTCACTTTAAAGACTAAGGTCTGCTTGATTCAAGCCAAGGCCTTTCCAATCATCTGCTATACATCTGAGAGCTGGGAAATGCATAATGTTGCCAAGAAAAAGAGAGTACTGAATATCCTGTGGTGTACCAAAAGAACAAACACATATGTCTTGGATAAAGTGCAACCTGAGTGCTGCACAGAGGCAAGGATGGCAAAGCATTGGCTCTTAATATTTTGTAATGTTTTGTCAAACTTTGAGCATGTTATTAGGAAGTGCTATCCTTTGGAAAGGGACATCATGCTTGGAAAGGATGTAGGGTCAGAGAAAGAGAAGAAGATTCTCAACCAGAAGAATTTACACAGTGATTTCAGCAAAGGGCTCAAGTGTGTCAGAGATGATGAGGATGACAGGACAAGACAAGGTTCAGATTTGCTATCCACAGGGTTGCTATGAGTCACATTCAACTCAGTATCACATAGCAACGAGTTCCCTTTAGAATGTCCTTTGGTTGATATAGGTTTTCAGAGACAGTGAATCACACAGATGGAGACTACACATCTTTCTCTTGAGAGGTGGTTGGTGGATTTGAATGACTTGCCTTCAAGTTGGCAGCTTAGCTCCTTAACCCTAGGATACCTAAGATTCCTTAAAGAAAGAAAACAAAGAACATCTTTATTTGCTCTCTGTTGAGCTTCATGTAAAGAGATAATATAATGATAAATGGTATGTGGAACAATAAGTCAGGTTTTTTTTATCTAGAAAAAGGAAGTAGGAGGAAAGGTATTTTTTTAAGCTGACATTAGAGGGGATTGTTGTGCAAATATTTGGGGAAAGAATATCCCAGTAAATGGAAAGTCATTTTAGAAATGTAAAGAATGCCAGTTTAAGTAGAATGTGGAGAAGAAGGATCCAAGAAGAAAGATTTAGGAAATGAAATAGGAAAGCAAACACAGCTAAATGATGTAAGATATTAGAGACTATTACAAGGGGAGTTTGGGTGAAACTCATTGGAAAGTTTTATGCTAGAAAATTATTCCTGAAAAAATACTAATGCAAACTAAAGTTCTAACTATTGGGAATCTTAAAGACTAGTAGAGAACATATAACACACCGACAAGCTCTAATATACTAGCAATGCTTATCTTAAAATAGCTTGTTTATTTACCTAATGGTATATTTTATCGATCTTATTTGATCATTTATAGTATCTCTTTTTTGGGGTTTATTTTTTATAACAACGATGTTCATTTGAAGCTATTTACTGGATTTTACATGTTTTAAGAGAAGAATGAATGCAGTAGATATTGATACCAAGTTAATAGGGTTTGGCAACTTTCAGTGTGTAAAAAATGAAGTAGAGGGAAACTTACAAATCACATTATCTTTTGATTTGCCCTCTGTTGTGATATGCTTCAATTTTATTACTAAAACTAGCACTTTACTGCTGAAACTTCACTCAGTGTTTGTTGTTGTGTTGTTGTTGTTATGGACCATACAGTCAACTATAACTCATAGCGACCATAAGCGCAATAACCCTGAACTCTGAGTCAATCTCACTGTCTCTGACACACCTATGCTCATTACCCAAGTTACTGTGTCAATCCATCTCATGGGGGTCTTTCTCTCCTGTGCTGTCCCTTCACTTTTCTCAGCATGATGTCCCTTCCCAAGGAATAGTATTTCCTAAGTGCCAACTTCTCTAAGGACTGGTCCCTCCTAGCCATATGTCCAAAATACGTCAGATGGAGCCTCAAAAACCTTGCCTCCAAGGAGCAGCTTGGCCTCATCCCGTCCAAGATATATCTGTTAGTTCTCTTGGAAGACCATATACCCCCGAAGCTAGATGGTGAATACTTATAGGGAAATGTCTATTTTATTCCCCCTCCTCATGCTTCTCAAAGCCCAGCATAGTTTCTCATTAGAAGAAACTGCCCATGGATTTTATTGAACTTGCCGTTCACCACTTCTCTGCCAGCTGTTTTACCGTGATGACTTATGTGCTGCCATGATGCTGGAAGCCAGAGAGTTGCTTATGGTACCACAGGGCTCTTGAGAGCTTCCAGACTAAAGACCATGACATTAACTGCTCGCTTGGTCTTCTTTCTGCTTAGTCCATGCTCTCTGCTGTTCATGAGATAACTAGAAGCAGAATCATATTGACAGCACCCAGTACTATATATAAAGATGGAGAAGGAGACTTGGGTAGATGAAGATGAGAATAGAGGATGGAGGTAAATGTTAGTTTTTATTAAGAATATCAGCCAGGAAATTAGATATGAGTTCTAAAGTTCAGGAAAGAGGTCCAAGTAGATAGTCATTTATCTAATAATTAATCAATCTCAGAGAAGAGAAGTGGAAAGAAGACCTAATGAGTAAAGACATGTTTCAATTACATTTGTTACATTTAAAAAAGGGTTTGAGGCTTATAGTAAACATTCACTGTGTTCATAAGATTGCAGTTTGGGGAGGTTTTCTGGGAGGGAGAAGGTCCACCTCAAAATGGATCTGACGAGCTGCAGCTGGGAAATTGGGGTTGATGTCCACCTGGTGTTGACCTAAATCTCTCTCCACATGGATGTCTCTACGAATGCGTGAGTTTCCGCCCAGAATGGTGACTAAGTCTCGAGAGTGTCTGTCCCAAGAGAACCAGTAGACGGCCACTGAAAACCTAGTCTCAGAAATCGCAGCATCACTTCTTCAGGTACAACTTGTGCCAGATTTAAAGGACAGGGACATAGATCTTTACATTACCTTTCCCCGTGGTAGAAGACACAGTAAAATCACATTGCAAAATAAGTACATGTGATGGCAGATATGGTGGTGGGTATGGGGCACACTAAGGTTTTATGGGAAGTCTGAGTAAGAATTAGTTCAAATATCCTAACTTCAAGTCTTTAGCAGTCCCCTTCTATGTTTGGACTCATTTAAAAGCATGGTCTACATAACAGCGGGATTAGTATCACTTAGACCAAGAAGCTGTCATCTGAACAGAGATAGGGAACACTACCTAGCTCAAAATCAAGAAAGAAGTGCATCAGAGCTGTATCTGGAAATAAGTCTGTCTTAGAGAGGGAGAAACCTTGTTGGTCTTTGGAGGCAAGTATTTTGAAGCTCTTTCTCACATACTTTAGGGGTGTTGTCAGGAGGGACCGACCAGTCCTTGAAGAAGTACATCATCCTTGAAATGGTAGAAGAAAGTCAGCACAGGAAAGCAAGTTCCTGGATAAGAGGGATTGACACAATGACTGTGGCAATTGTGTCAGGTGTGTTGGAGACAGGTGGGTTGGTTCAAGATAGCGCAAGGTTCAGAGCCATTTTTTATAGGGTCGTTATGAGTGGTAGGTGACAGCACCTAACAACAACAACAACAACAGAACTTGGAACTTGATACATATGAAGTATCTAGACCTGGCGTCAGGTGATCCTCAGTCAATGGGTGTGCACCATAGTGTCCAGAATATTTTCTTTGTGTCACACCTCTGGCTGCTGTTGGAGGAATTTTCCAGTGTTGTGTAGATTTCCCCCTCCTGCTCCTCTTAACATCCACCACCCACCGTGTTTTAGGACTGAGCTCCACAGGGGTAGTTCAGAGGCAGATCCAGGATTGATGAAGTGGCTGTGGACAGGGGTCCTATTACAGTCGAAGACCCAAGACTCCAAGACACCGGCTTGATGCAACAGCAAGAGATAAGAGGTTTATTGCGGAGCTCCAGGCTGACTCTTATCTCTGGCAAGAGATAAAGGAGCTGACCGCGAGCAGACAAAGTTGGGTTTTTTTATGCACTTTAGGGGGATACAACTGAGTATCAGCTTCTCATTGGGTGATGAAAGCACAGTTTGAATTCATTGGTTCAGTGTTCGCTCAGGGTTTACACAGCATTTTTGCACGTAGCACTTGCGGCAGTCACGTAGCACATGTAGCAGTTAGATAGATCTTTAACTATAGGGTAGTGTCACAAATTCTTAAGTATACAATGAGTTCAAACTTCAGGGCAGTGGAAAAGCACAAGATACATTGGTTATCAGTAGAGAAGCATCTGCTTGTTTGCCCTGCCTTTTAGTTAGCCATTCTTGAAATACTGTTGCCTTGGATACAGCTGGGTGTGGGGCTCTACCAGGGACAATGGAAAAATTCCTGAGTTTAACTTAGCTGAGAACTATAGAAACCTGAGTTTAATTCAGCTGAGAACTATAGGGACTATTTTAATTTCAATCTTTTCAACAGAACTTTGGGAGACAGACATTTTTTGGTTGAACATGGGACAAACATCTTCTGACACAGGCCCAGCTGAGTGCCAAGCAGACATTTGGAGAGAACAGCTCAGTTTATTACTTTCCTGAGTAACAGCACAGACCATACTTGAGGGGAAACCAGAATGTACTGGAAGCACCACTGGAAGGCCAGTTAAGTCCCTCAGGGGCCAGGACACAGGCCCTTAGGCCATCTGTTCCTGGAAACAGCTTCAAAAAGAGATTCTTTTGTCATTGTTTTGAACAATGCAAGGAACATGAACACAGGTGATTTTGGAAACACCCAAAGGTCCCTTAACACTGCTGTGTAATTCTCTTCACATTCTTATGTAAGTCCCCCCACATTCCTGTGTGAGTTCCCCACAGTCCTGTGGAAATCCTCCCCCATTCCTCAATAAGTCTCTTCACACTCCGGTGTAAGTTCCCCACTCCTGTGAAAGTGCCCCTCCCCCTGCCACTGCTGTGTGAGTCCCCCCACTGCTGTGTGAGTCCCCCTATTCCCATGTAAGTCCCTACACTCCTGTGTATGTTCCCCCACATTCTTGTGTGAGTCCCCCCTTGCTCCTGAGTGAGTCCCCCCTTGTTTCTGTGTAAGTCCCCCCACTCCTGGGTGAGTCCCCCCCTTCCCCACTCCTGTATAAAGTTCATTTGTCAGTGAAGGATATTTATGACCAGAGACCAATGACATCCTAAATAGAAGATCCTTCCTTTTGGTCAATTTATTCATCTAAGATTTTTATTTCTGTCTCCGAGCACTGAGGATGTCAAGATGAACAAGCGCTCCCCTGCTTGCGGCAGGCATAGATGCAACAGCAGAATGCCACATGTTCGGGTTGTAAAGTCAGGTTGTTGGCACTGAGTTTCACATTCTGTTCCAAGTCTGAGTCTGTTAGTCACTCTATGCCTGCTCCAGGCCCTGCAGTGGTGCTGGTGCCACACACAGAGCTGGAAGGGGCTTGGGTTTAAGTATCTTGGCTTATGAAACTGGTCTAGCTGGCCAGCCCTTTGCAGTATCATTGAGACAGATGATGGAGAGATAAGAGCCTGTCTAAGGGACACTTCTCTTTCTGGGTGGAGGCCAGGCCTTTACTGCCACATATCGACAACTTACATTGCTATAGTGCTTTATCCCTTCCAAGCCCATCTATTGGCAAAATGCCACCCAGATACTTGCATAAGCCTGAGTATGAAGCAAGATAATTATACAGACAAAGGACTTGGCATGCTCAGAGGCTCAGTACAGCCTTCCGTGTTCTGGTCTCCTTCCTGCATGCTTTACTTTATGCCTGCCTCTCCAATTTTAATATGCTCTGTTCATTAAAGGACATTCTTAAAAAATAAGAAGGCTTTTGTTTTCTGGAGGGTTCAGAGTAGGGTGAGAGATCCTTAATTTCTAATACAGATAGGTCCAGGAACCTTATTTTTTGATAACAAGGATGGAGAGAAGCAGTTGGCCATGCCTGTTTTGTAGATAAAGAGTTATTGGATAGATTCATGCTCATCCGCTTGCATGTTGCCTATGGCTATGTTTGTGCAACTATGGCAGTGTTAAAACATTGTGACAGAGACCCACAAATATAACCTACAAAGTTAAAAATATGTATTATCTGGACCTTTCCAGAAGGTTCGGTAATGCCTGCCCTAGCCTAGAAGCCTGATACTCAACCAGCAATGCCTACTCCAGTCACCATGCCGCCTATGCAATACTGTTGATGCACATAGGCTGCAAGGCTCAGTGGGTTAAATGGAGCACCATTTGAGGATTCTGCTTCCCTTCTCACCTTGCCTTCACTCCAAGTTAGCCATGTGATGCTCCTTTTTAGAATTGGAAATTGCATCTGATTTCTGCAGCTGCTTTGGGAACAGCTTTTGAGAAGTCAGAATGCACAGCTGAATTTTATGCCTCCCCCACTTTGCAACATATTTATATGCAAATAGCCAAGAGCCTCGTTTTCACTACTACTAAATTTGAATCAGAGAATCCAGAGGTCTTTTCATATTGCTTAACCTTCTCGATTGTTCCTTTTGCTTTTCTGGGCACATTTTAGTCTTTCCTTCTAACTCCTGTATCCTCCAGCCCATGGTCAGGATTTTTGCTCTGTTTTCCTTAATCAAAACAGAACACTAATATCTGTAGAGGTTGGAATTTTGTGTTTTTCATTCTCTATACAGAAAAGGCTCATCTTACAGTGTGGCAATGAGAAACGGTGTATGGGAGTCCAAAGGGACAAGGGGTAGGAACAGAGAGGGGAGGATGGGCAAAGAGGGAGATCAGTGTTGTACAACTTGGTGGGTGGAAGCCTTAAGGGAAATGGGAAAGATCTGTCAAGGATCTGGAAAGACAGGATAATGATGGGCGTGGTTTAATGGTGAAAGATTCTACAACATGAATGAGGATGATTGTATGAATTACAATGTAAATGAAGAATAGTGTGAAACACAATGTATACCAACTTTGTATGCAAACCAATGTAAATTTTTTTTAAAGAAAAGAAAAACAAAACTAAACAATGAAATAATGTTTGAAATAGAAACATCCCTTCAGGTGGTGAGAAGGAAATACTTGTCTGAAGCACAGAGATTTAATCTGTAGAAGGTCTCATTCATCAAGTTTATCCTCTTCAGATTGTGCATTTCTGGCTGTATTTGGCAGTCCTTTTATACCGTTTGTAGACTAGGCCTTCTAAGCTTGGTCCCGTTTATTTCTTATGAGCTTTATGGTTGGGGCTTTATGTTGAGGTCTCTGATTCACGTTGAGTTGATTTTTGTGTATGTTGTGTGGTATAGATCCTGTTTCAGCTTTCTCTGCTGGTAGCAGTCCAGTTCTGCCAGCACCATTTATCAAAGAGGCTGTCAATTCTGCATGTGATAGGTTTCATTTCTTTGTCGAATACCAGTTGACCATGAATAGATGGGTCTATTTCTAGGTTCTCAATTCTGTTCCACTGTTCTATGTGCCAGACAGTTATTGTAGAACAAGTAGGAGCATGCAGAGGGTAGGGGGCCTAATCATAGGGTCACACAATTTGAGGAGTGGAGGAAAGAATAGGTAAATGAAAGGGGAAGAATCCAGTGTGAAAATAATGTATTTGAACTTTTTGAATTTTGTATCTAAAGTATAAAATTTTTAAAAAATTCCACTGAGAAAACCATATTAAAAAGAACAATTAAAACAGACATTTGGAGGGCGGGGGAAGAAGAACAAACTGGGGAGGAGGGTAGAGAGAATGGTGCAGCAATGAAGGAATGAAAACCCAAAATCCCTGTAAATGTTCATTAAAGCTAATAAAATTTATTAATTAAAAAAAAGTATAGTTTCTTCTTCTTTGGTATTACTCATTGTCCAACTTTCACATGTGCTGGAAGTAACTAAAAACCAGTCATTTGGAAAAGATATACCATAGTCACTAACTGACTTCATTGCATTTTAGCACTTTGGAGAAGTCCTTGACAGTAGATTTCCTCAATGCAACATGTCTTGCTTTCTTGACTGATTCTTGGAGAAGCAGCAATATTACCGGGGAGGCATATTGTCAGCTTCCTGTCTATGATCCCCAAATAAGAAATTATGAAGATGGAGATATAATACAGGAATGTGTAATGAACAAGGACTTGGACAATTCTCTTGCTTTTGTAAGACTGAGTGTCCCAGCCAGTGATATGAAACCCTTGGACAAGAAGATTAAATGTTTGATTGCTAACTGAAAGATTGAGTAACTGCAATGCCCCACTCACTGCATGAAGGAAAGATCAGACAAGTACTACCATTAAGATTTACAGCCTCAGAAATCCAGTGGAGAGTTGCCAAGAATCAGAATTAACTCAAGGGCAATGAGTTTAATTTCTGATTCTTTATTGTAGTGGTATAGTGTCACTGAAATAGACTTGGCAGCAGAGGGTTTAGCTTCAATTTATTGCAAGGGTTAAGAGAGTAAGTAACCTCTGAATCTTATAGTCCTATGCTCAAAAGGTAACTCTACTGTTTACTAGCTATGTGGCCACATTCAAAGTGCTTATTGTCTTAGTATTTCTGCTTTCTTATTTATAAAATAGGATAATGACAGTACCGATCTCGTTGCTACCAAGATGAAATATGTTGCCATACATGAAGTTATTTGAACAGTGAGTAATGGTGCTTAAGTTTAGCATTTTTATTAACTATTTATCTGTTATCTGTTCATTTTTATCATGTTTTCTGTCCATCAAAAAAGAATGCCTTGTTGAGGTTTATTTGTTTTTGTTTTTCCTGGCATTCTGGATCCTATAAAGAGGACTCAGTATCTCTGAAAATGCCGGTTGTGTAGGCTTTGACCGGCTAGGCTGTTAATGAGTCTTGGCTGAGATGTGAAATGCCAACATTCAATAGCAGATGAAATGGAAGCAAAATTTAGGAAATTTCACTTCAGTTTGATTCAGAGATAACACAGGCTCAAATTCTGTATTCATGTGTTTTAATGCTTCTCAGAAAAAGACTCTACAGACCCTCTATGTTGAGTCCTTCAGCTGGATGAGGAGCACTTGTTTGCAAAGTAAATGATTACTCAAGATGTGATGATATTTACCTACCTTTTGCCTTTTGACTCACCGTGCAAAATAAATGACTCAGACACTATGGCCTCTATCAGAGGCCAAGATAGAGAAAACCTCTAGGGCAGAGTATCTGAAAATCAACTCTTATTCAGACTGTAGCCTCACTTTTTCAGGAGAAAGGAGACAAGCAAGAGTTTTTATCTCTGAAATAATTATGATAAACTACATTTATAGCAGAAACCCACTCTTTTTACAGTCTTAACTGACCTTGAGCTGATTAAACTGACCAGCTTCTATTTTTATGGAAATATTGAAAGAGGGAGATATAAAAACACAGATTTTCTTTAGAAGGGAAATATGTTAAAACTACTTCATCTGGGTCATTAAACATTGAGTTTAATTTAAAAGGAGGAAGAATGGTGGAGGCATTGAACTGCCTTCATAAACACATATAAAATGACAATAATTTAAATGGAGTGACATTAGAGAAAACAAAGGAAGATACAACATGAAATTAGACCTTGTATGAATGCAACATACTTTAAGGGGGTTGCTCCAGACTGTTCTTTGGTGTGTGGAGTGAAGACCATTCAGTGGCAAACTGTCTCTATGGCCATTTGTCAGTTCTTCCTTCAAGGCTGATGCTGCTTTGGAGATTGGTGCTGGAATGAACATTCCCGTGCCAGGTGAGCAGGTGGGGCACTGAAGCACCCTTAGCAGCAGGCCTCAGGTAGTTGCAGACACGAGTGGAATGACACTTCAGATCTTCCAGTGTGATCCAGTCATCGAGGTTGTCCAAGTCTTCGCCTTGAGGGGGCATCAGAGATCAAGTGAAGCCATCAGTCAGTACTATTGGCTCTGAAGCCTCATCTCACAGCAGTGAAGAATTGAGATTATCTTAATTCTGATGAGTAGAAAGATGGAAAAATAACTTCTAGAAAGAACGGTCAAAGATATGGAGATTTGGGAATCATCAGAATATTGGATACTTTTGTTCATTCTCTAATGAAAACCAATATTTCAGAAAAACTAATATTTTCCAATAAAAAAACCCTAGTATTTCAGACATATGAAATTCCTTACAAAGAGGTTAAAAAAACTAGTATCACATTTTCACAACATAGTAAAGGAAAATATAGAAAAAGTTTTAGAATAACTCAGGAAAACAATAAAAGAACAAAATGAAAAATTAATTAAAGAAGTAGAAGCCTTACATAAAAAACATATTCCAGAGCTTTATGATAAACTAGCAGAAATAAACAGCATCATGAAACATGCAAGTAGACTTGAAGCAATGCAAGAAAGAGTCAGTGAAATGGAAGACAAAATTCAGGTTGCACATTTTGAAGGATATGTGGAAAGAAGAAAGAAAACTGAACAAGACATAATGGTTTCGTAGGATACCATCAAGAGAAGAAATAATGGCAGGAAACTTTCCAGATATCATGAAATACAAGATTTTAACTGAAGAGACTCAATGAACCCCATCTTAACTTAATCCTAGGAAAAAACACACCAAGACATAGTATAACTAAACTTTCAAAAATCAAAGATAAAGAAATAATTTTGAGAGGCTCAAAAATAAAAAAAGCAAAATATCAAATACAATGTTATCAATGAGATTAGATGTCGATTTCTCCTCTAAAACTATGCAGGCAAAAAGACAATAGGGTGACATATATAGAATCGTCAAATAACTGGACCATTGCCAATGATAATATACCCAGCAAAGTTGCCATTCAAAATTGAGAGTGAAATTAAGATATTCCCAGATAAACAGAATTTAAGAGAACTTCTATCCACCAGACCTTATCTACCAAAAATATTTAGACGAGTCTTCCAGAAAGGAAACCAACACGAATCAGCAACCAAAGGTAACAACATTAAACAGCCACTTCAATACATATAAAAACAAAACAAATTAACATGTAGAATCTATTCCTGGACCAGGAGGCTGTTGTGTAAATGGAACAGGGGAGCACTGTATGGTTTGGAACTGAGCAGGGGGTGTGCCAAGGTTATATTCTCTTTCCATACTTATTTAAGCAATGTCAAAAAACCCCCAAAGATTCTTACCACTGGACCAATAAGCAGTATCATGATGGATGGAGAGGAGATTGAAACTGTCCACAGCTTCATCAGGCTTGTGTTCACAATTAACACCCTTGGCACCAGCAGTCAGGAAATAAGGAGACACAATGCACTGGGAAAATGTGCGATTTGGGACATCTCCAAATTATTGAGGACTAATGATGTCAGTTTGAGAACTAAGGTGCATCTGATTCAGGTCTTTCTGATTATTTGCTATTCATCTGAGAGCTGGGCAATGAATAAAGAAGACAGGAAAAGAATTGACTCTTCTGAGCCGTGACGTTGGAGATGAGCACTGAACATCTCATGAACAGCCAAGAGAACAAGCAAATATGTTTTGGAGAGGGTGCAGCTGGAGTGTTCTTTGGAGGCAAGAATGATGAGGCTTCACTTTACATATTTTGAGTATGTTGCTAGGAGGTGCTATTTCTTGGAGAAAGGACATGACGCTGGGAAGGGTTGAGGGTCAGTGAAGGAGAGAAGGCTCTCAACCAGGTAGACTGACATGGTGACTGCTGCAGTGGGCTCTTGTGTATCAGTAAGTTTGAGGATGGCACAGGATAGAACAGGGTTCAGATTATTTGTTCATTGGGTTTCTATCAGTCATACTCGCCTCAACAGCACCTAACAAATAACAACAACAACATATGAAATCTAGGATATAAAGTTGAAATAGACAATAAAAGGAAATGTAATTAATTTAATACAGAATTTTTACACTGAAGAAGACAAAGGCAGTTTTAAGAAATAACATTGTTTTAATTGTAGGATGTTAAGTTTGTAAAAACTTAGCATACCCACAAAGAAAGTAAATAGATTTGCCAACCATAATGAAAAAACGAAAGACTCATAATCTCCCAAACAGCAATAATTAATAAAAAGGCAAAAATCTGTATTATTTTTAGAAGTACACACTAAAAGGAAACAGGAACAAAGAAGCAATCAACCTCTCTCTCACACACACAAAATGTAACAAAATGGCAAAATTCTTCTGTTAATTGAATATAAGTAGATAATAATAGGTGAAGGGGTAAAAAAAAATCAAAGGATTGTGGGGATGTGGAATAATTAAAAAAAATCATAGTAATCTAAAGAACAGGATTAATATTTTTAGCAATATTAGTCTCTTACAAATAGAGGTAAAGTAAAAATTCATCTAAACAAAGAACATTCTATGAAAGAACCAATCTACACAGAAGAGGCAGAGCAGTTATAAAAATCTACATACCTCATGTCAGAGCCCTGAAAGTTATAAAGCAAATTATTGCAGAATAAAGGAGTCAATATATAGCAAACTAGCAGCCAGTTGGACCTAACTCATATATAGACTGTAACTATGTACCTCAATATATGTTGTACAGCACTGCACATTAAATATTGTCCAGAACAAACCAGCTTTAGGACACAAAATAATAGAAATACAGTAAAAACCCAGTGAGTCATAGAAAAATTTTAAAATAATAAAAGTATAACAAAATCTTTGAGATATAGGGAAAGCAATGCTCCAGCATGAAATTCAAATACTTAATGCTATATCATTGTTATACTTTTTACTATATTGACATGTATGATTTGTATTTTGTTGCCATTTGTGCTTGTGATGCCAAAAAAAAAAAAAAAAAAAAAAACAACCCCAAAACAAATACCAAACAAACATTGACTACAGTGGCTTTTAGTCTGAATCAGGGTGGAAGTCAAGCTGTATATCTAGTAGTTAGAGTTAAGAAAATGAAACACCAGTTTCACTTAAGAATGTAGTTGATGAAGAAATAGAATTTATTTTATTAAATATTGAGAAAATGTGTTAAGGAAGTAGATTCAAGTCAATGTAATCTGGAAACATTATTTAATAAATGAGAATGGGTTTGTTTTTAAAGCTACTGGATCAGAGAGGACCTGCTAAGTAAAGAAGAGGTGAAAGAGAGGAAGAAGCTTAACAAAATGGATTAACACGGTGGATTGACACTGCACCAATGTGCTCAAGAAGACTTCTTGATCTAAATGCTCAGTAACAGTAGCTAGGTAACATCAAGTCCTTCTTATCTCATGGAAAAATAGGTAGTTGTTCATCCTAACAAAATTTTTGTTTAATACATATGGTAATTTTAATTTCTACTTCTGCTGTGATTTGTTCACAGTCCCAAGAAAGGTGATCCAGTAGAAGGTGGAAATCATTGAACAATATCAGTGATTTTGCATGCAAGCAAATTATTGCTGAAGATCATAAAAAAGTGGCTAGAACAGTACATTGACAGAGAACTTGCAGAAGTTCAAGCTGAGTTTAGAACAGGCTGTAGCAGCAGAAATATCAGTGCTGATAACTGATGAATCTTGACTGAAAACAGAGAATACTATAAGAATGTCTATTTGTGTTTTATATGCAAAGACAAATGTCCACTGTGTGGATCATAAAAAAACTTTGGCTAACCTTAAGAAAAATGGAAATTTTAGAACATTTAATTATGCTTTTATGAAATCTATACCTAGACCAAGAAGTTGTTATATGAACAGATTAAGGAAACACTACATGATGTAAAATTGAGAATGTGTCAGGACTGTATCCAATCTCGAAATCTATTCAATTTGTATGCTGGGCAAATAATTCATGAAGCTGAACTTTATGAAAAAGAGTGTGGCTCTAGGATTGGAGGATGACTCATCAACAACCTGCAGATGACATACCCTTGCTTGCTTTAGGCACCTGATGCAGAGGATCAAAGATTGTAGTTTTCAACATGGATTACATATTAACATCAAGAAAACAAAAATTTTCAATACTGGACCAATGGGCAACATTAGGATGGATGGAGAAAAGATTGAAATGATTAATCATTTTATCTTGGGTCCACAATCAATACACTTGGTATGAGCAATTCAGGAGTTTGGGAGACATATAGCATTGGTAAATTCTGCTGTTTGGGACCCCTCAAAAGTCCTTAAGAGTAATGATATAGGTTAAAAGATTAAAGTGTGCCTAATTCAAACCACAATCTTTCCAGTTACCTGCTATGAACCTGAGAGATGGATAATGAATAAGGCTGACAGAAGAATCAATGCATTTGAGTTGTGGTGTTGAAGAAGAGTGCTGAATTTCTCATGGACAGCCAAAACACAGATAAATTTTGGGGAAAGTGCAACCAGAATGTTACTTGGACACAAAGATGGTGAAATTTTGTCTCACATAATTTGGACATTTTGTTAAGAGAGGTGATTCCTTGGAGAAGAATGCCATGCTTGGAAAGGCAGAAGAGATAAAGACCCTCAACAAGATACAGTGTCTGCAGCAATGGATTAAAATGTGTCAGCAATAACAAGGATGACACAGGATAGGACACAGGGTTCTAATCTTTGTTCATAGGATCTCTATGAGTCGTACTTGGTTCGACAGCACTTAACAACTACAACAATAACAACTGCAATTTAAGTGAAAGTGTACAAATTAAAATGGTTTTTCATTCAACCACTCACATGAATTTTCTTTTGTAGCATTAATTATAATATCTGCCAGCTGCACTGCAATTCCAAAGGCAAGTAGTTCAAATCCACTGGCTGCTACAGGAGACGAATGGGCAATCTCCTCCCATGAGAAATACTGCTTCTGAAAACCCACAGGAGGGTCAGCTATGAGTTGGTTCTGGCTTGATGGTACACAACAACAGCAAAGTTACTACACTTTTCTCACCTCTAACAGAAGGCCAAGGAAACTGACAAGCTCATCAGTAAGTGTGATTCCTTTTCTTTTTCCACTGTAACCATAGCTTCAGGGTGCATGGTAAGATCTGCAGTCCATAATCATGGCCTTTGACAGAGAGACAGAGACATTAAGATATGGAAGGAAATGGCTGTGTCACAGTGTGATTTCCAGTAATCCTTCTATCTTATCCCTTCCTGCCTTCTGAGATTTAAACTTGGGCAAATGCTACTCTTTTGACCTTATATAGTTGCTTATTCTAAGGAGTGAGTATCTCTCTAGTCTCTCTTTTTTTTTTAAATATTAATTTGAAGCTCAACATCAAGAAAACAAAGATTCTTACCACTGGACAAATTGGTAGCACCATGATGGATAGTGAAAAGATTAAGATTGTTAACAGCTTTAGTTTGGTAGACTTCACAATTAACACTATTGGTACCAGCAGCCAGGAAATCAAGAGACAAATTGTATTGGGAAAGCTGGCAGTCAGGGACCTCTCCAGAGTACTGAAGAATAACGATGTCAGTCTGGAGACTAAGGTGTGCCTGATCTAGGTTAGAGTCTTCACAATTGCTTGCTATCTATGCATCAGAGAGCTAGACAATGACTAGGAATGATAGAAGGAGAATTGGTGCCTTTGAGCTGTGATGCTGTAGGAATGATAGAAGGAGAATTGGTGCCTTTGAGCTGTGATGCTGGAGAAGAGTTTTGAATATACCATGGACTACCAGAAGAACAAAAAAGTTCTTCCTAGAAAGGGTGGAGCCAGGCTGCTAGTTGGAGGCAAGGATTCTGAAGCTTCATCTGACATACTTTGAGCATGTTCAAAGGAGGGACTGGTCCTTGAGGAGGGACATTTACTTGGAAGGGTGGAGAAGGAGAGGGAGACCATTGATGAGATGGATTGATAGAGTGACTGAGGTAATGTGTCAGAGATAATAAATTTGGCACAGGTTTCGGGGCTGTTGTACATAGGGTGGCTATGAGGGGCAAGCTACTCAATGGCACATAACAACAATAATATTGGTTACATACAAAAATCGTATACATTGTATTTTGCTTATATTCATGTATTCCTCTATTCACACTGTTTCACACTATCATTCCTATACATTGTGTGTTATGAAATCAATCACCATTGATCCATTTTCACCATCACTGGACCTTTTCAGGTTCCCACTGGGTCTTTCCTAATTTCCTCAGAGCCACTGATAGAGTCAAACCATAAGTGAGGTGCCACCTTTCAGTTTGCAGTACAGCTCATACTAGAAATACACAAAATACTAGAGTGAAAATCTAAAAGGAAACAATATTCTTAGCACTTCTCAAGCTGAAAGAACTGAGGAAAATTAGGCCTGCTAGATTGTGTAATTTTTTAGGTTAAAAATATTTGTCATTTATGTGATTAACGAATTCCTTAAGCAAAATACAGAATGCTGTAAAGAGGCTCAAAAGAGGATGTTAGGAAACATAGAGTCATTGCACTGAACATATTTGGTACACATTGAAACGTATAGTGAAGTAGAAATTGAATAAACTAATTGTATTAAAGGAATACGTTTGAGCTGCGATGAAGAGACTAGAAATAAAGAAGGCTCCAGGAATTGAATGCCAACTCCATTTGAACAAATGGATTCAACACTGGGAGCACTCAACTTGTTTATGACAAAAAAAATTGGAAGACAGTTAACTAGCCATTCAAATGGAACCCTTTCCATTCGTAAGAAATGTGATCCAACAGAATGGGAAAATCATCAGTTAACACTATTATCGTCACGTGCAAGAAGATTTTACTGAAGATATTTTATAATTGAATATATCAGTACATCAAGAGGAAATTCCCAGATATTTAGGTCAGATTAAGAAGAGAGTGTAAAACTAGGAATGTCATTGGTGATGAGATGAATCTTTGATGAAAGCAAAGAATTTCAGAGAGAAAATATTTATCTATACTTTATTAACTTGAAAATGTAGATCATAACAAATTATGAAAAATACTGCAAAGAATGAGAATTCTAGCACTTTTTGGTTGTGTTTATCAGAACTAAATATATGTAGACTAAGAAGTAGTCATTCTAATAAAGTAAGCGCATGCTTGTAGGCAATGATGGTGAAAATTTGCCTCCTATACTTTGCACATGTGTTGGAACAGGCTAGTCCTTAGACAAGGACATCATGCTTAGAAGGCTGGAGAGAAGACTTCCAATAAGACCGATTAACATGATGACTGTATCTATGGGCTCAAACATAAAAGAGATGGTGAAGATGGCACAAGGTAAGGTAAAGTTCAGACCCATTATTTATAAGGCTGCTATCAGTTACAGTCAAGTCGACAGCATATAATAACAGCAACACTGTATAGTTTAAAACCAGGTAAGGTGTGCATCATGTATCCTTTCACTGTAATTATGCAAAGCTCAGTGTGGGAGGAAGACTCACCTGTGATTTGCAGGTTGGACTACCTTGCTTGCTTCACCATTTTCACATTTATTTCCAGGTTTGCACTTATCATTGAAGTGACTCTGAGCATTCACCTCATTGAGGCCTATACTAACCAAAATGTCCTTCTCCAGACAAAATTTACGAAACAAAATGTCCATCATCAGGCAGTAGTTCTTCCTGCTAACATGTCCAAAGGATGTAAAACGAAGTCTTTCAATCCTCCTTGCTAAAAAGAATTCTGACTGGACTTCTTCCAAGACAGATACATTTCTTTTCAAATAAATATTCAATTGTTCTTCAAACACAGAATATTTTTCACAAACACCGTAATTCAAAGGCATCAATTCTTCTTTAGTCTTCTTTGTTCACTTACTAGAATTCACATGTTTATTCAGTAGTTGAAAATATCATGACTTGAGACATATATACTTTAGTCTTTGAAGTGACTTTTTGTTTTTTAACATTTTAAAGAGATCTTTTGCAGCATGTTTTCTGAATACAATACATTGTTTGATCTCTTCCCTGCTACTTTGTAGTTGCAAAGAGCCAATAATCTTTGGAATGTGAAATATTCCAAATAAAGTTTGAATCTGGGAAAATTGGCAGTTGCAAAGAATGAAATGGCAATCATAAAGAATTACTTCCTAGCCATTGGTGAGCTGAAATGGACTGATACTGGCCAATTTGAATCAGACATTCACATGATTTACTATATCAGAAATGACAAATATAAGAATGATGATGTTGCATCCATCCTCATAAAAAACACTTGAAGATATATATTGAAGTAAAATGCTGTGCACTATAGTATAATATCCATACACAAACAAGTGAATCTTTTTAATATAAATATTATCAAAATATTTGTACCAACAACTAGAGCCAAAGTTGAGTAAATTGAAGAATTCTGTCAACTTTTGCAGTCTTAAATTGATCAACTATGAAATTGAGATGCATTAACAATATTTGACGACTGGAATGCAAACGTCTGTAATAGCTTGCCTCTGGAAACTCTATGAACTTGGAGAAACAATGTAAATTACACAAGTGTTCAGGTCTTTTATTCATAGGGTTGCTATGAGTCATCTACGACTCAACAGCACTTAATAACAACAACAGAGAGCTCTGTGGGCCTGGTGGATAGAACATTATGCTACCAAGTCAAAGGTGGATGATTTTAATCTCTGACCCTCAGGCCTGGTTTTAATTGTTTTTGGTCAAACATTCTTGTAAGTGGTATAGCATTGGTCTGTCCTTTTACTGCAGAGAGGTAACTTGTGATTGCTATGATGCTAAACACTGTGACACTGATGTGTCTAATGTGATAATGACTACCCATGTTGGACAGTATTTGGTGGAATTCCCTGATTAAAACAAGCTTGGAAGCAGAAGTGGCATCCACTTCTGAAATAGCTTGCCTCTGAAAAGTCTATGAACTTGGAGAAACAATGTAAGTTATACAAGTGTTCGGGTCTTTCATTTACTTAACAACAACAAGAACAAATGAAAAAATATGACCTTGGGTATATGAGGCTGGAGATTGAAAGACAGAATTTTGTAAAATCAATGATTTATTCATTGGAATTTTTTTTTAAAAAGCACAAATGGCAACTATATACATGAACGTCACCTAATGGATTCCACAGGAGTCAAATTGAATATATCCGTGGAAAGAGACAGTGGAGAAGCTCAATATCAGTGCTAAAAACCAGGTCAGAGACTGATGACTAATTGTGGAACAGATTATAAACTACTTATATGTGAGTTCAATTGAAGTTTAAAAAAAATTTTAAGAAGTCCATGAGAATCAAATTATGAACATGAATATATCCTAGCCAAATTTAAAACTATTCTAAGAACAGATTTGACACATTGAACACTAATTACCAAAGACAAGACAAGTTGTGGAATGACATCAAGACATTCAAGAAAGCAAAAGTCCTTACAAGTTCAGGGAAGAAAGAAAATACCAAAATAGATATCAGAAGAGACTCTGACATTTTCAATAGAATGAAAAGATCAAAAACAAGGAGAACAGTTTGCTCAGGTAAGGGAGCTAAACAGAAAATTTCAAAAGGCAATTCCAGAAGACAAAAGCAAAGAATTACAATGAAATGGATAAGGAAAGGAGAGAGTATTATCAACATTTTTAAAGCTAAAGGAACTGAAGAATATTTTCAAGCCTTGCATTGCAAATAATCAAGGATGCTATTGGCAAAATCCTGAATGGTCCAGGAAACATCAAAAGAAGATGGGAGAAATATAGAAAGTCACTGCACCAAAAAGAGTTGGTTGACACTGAGATATTTCAGGAAATGTCTTGTGATCAAGAAGCTACACTACAATCTGTAAGGAGGCCACCAGATGCTCTGCAGGAGAAGGATGGGCAAGCTCCTCCCATACTATTAATTGCCTCTGAAAACCTGCTGGAGGGTCAATTATGGGTCGATTCCAACTCTATGGTACACAACAACAACCAGAAGGAAGATTCACTGAAGACGTTGTCCAAAAATATCCAGGAATTGGCATTAAAAAGACAAAGAATAGATGGAATACCAATTGAAATGTTTCAGGAAACATTGTGCCATTGAGTCACCTGTGACTCATAGCAACCCTATGTACAATAACAGCCCTAAACCCTGCTCTATCCTGTGCCAATCTTACTCTCTCTGGCACACCTACTCCTAGTGATAGGGAATGGCAAAAGACATGCTAACAAAGGAAATTAATCAAAATTAGCTTTGACAAGCACTGTGGCAATGGAATAATTAAAACAGGTCTTCAAAAATTATTCAACTTGAATCCTACTAATCACATAAGAATTTTAATTTGTCTTAAGAGGTTTCTCTTATCTTAACGATCCTAATGTCAGCATCAAAAAGGCCCTGTCTACTCCTCCCATTGCCCAAAAATCACTCACATGGACCTATGATTCGGCCCAGCATAATAACTCCAGGGGGGAATGAAGGGACAGCAAAAGCCACATTTTTTTTATAAACCCCCATTAATGCCAGAAGCAGAAGTGGGCCATAAAAATTCTTAGCTTAAGGGAAACACAAATGCCCTGGGTAAAGCCTTGTCTGACCTTGTAAAGTAAGGAGTTAACTGGTGTCTATGTGACACAAAGGGAGTAAAGGCTGGCAAAGTAGCCATCCTGTCAGAAGCTGACCTACATGACTGATCCCCCGGCCCACCAACCATGATCTCAATCCCCCTGCCCCGACAGGGCACCCAAAGAAAGCTAGAAAGGCAATTGGGAGGGGGGGATCAGGGCTTTTTCCCCTCGCCACCAACCTTATGAAGGGAGAAAGTCTCCACATGTGGAATTTAATAAATGCTCTTGTAATTACATGCGTGTTTTTGGATTTCCTTTAAGGGGCATTCCGTGCGCAGAACACTAGTACCCCACCCCAGTCACTGAATCAGTTAATCTCATTGACGGTCATCCTCTCTTCTGCTGTTTCTCCACTCTCCCAAGCATGACGCCCCTCTCCAAGGACTGGTCCTGCCTTGGAACATGTCCAAGGTATGTCAGATGAAGCTTCAGAATCTCTGCCTCCAAGAAACAGTGTGGTCTCTCCCTCTCTAGGACAAAACTGTTTGTTTTTCTAGACATCCACGGTATATTCAATACTCTTCTCCAACACCACAGCTCACAGGCATCAATTCTCCTTCTAATCATCCTTAGCCATTGTCCAGCTTTCTGATGCATGACAAGTAATTGCAAAGACCATAGCCTAGATCAGGCACACCTTAGTCTCCAGAATGACACTGTTGCTCTTCAGTATTTTGCAGAGGCTTTTGACAGTAGACTTTCCCAGTGCAATTAACCTCTTAATTTTCTGGCTGCTGGTACCAAGAGTGTTGATTGTGGAGCCATGCAAACTAAAGCTGTTAATAATCTCAGTCTCTTCACCATCTTTCATGATGCTGCCAATTGGCCCAGTAGTGAGAATCTTCAGGAAACATATGCAACCTGAAAGTTCTCAACAATCTCTGCCAACAAATGTGGAAGATACCTACCTGGCCAACTGACCGCAAGAAATCTATATTTGTTCCCATTCCGAAAAAAGGTGATGCAGTGGAATGTGAAAATTATCAAATAACATCATTACTATCAAAAGCAAGTAAAATTTTACTGAAGACTATTAAAAATGTCTGGAACAGTGCTCCCACACAGAATTACCAGATGTTTTGACTGGATTTTGAAAAAGTCATACAGCACAAGGAATACCATTGTTCATATCAAGTGGATCTTGGCTGAGAGTAAAAAATACTAGAAAGCTTTCTATTTATGTTTTATTGACTATGCAAATGCATTTGACAGATTGATAATAACAAATTATTAATAGTATTAAGAAGAAAGGAAATTCCAGAACACTTACTTATGCTCATGTGAAACCTATACTTAGACCAAGAAGCAGCTCTCTGAACAGAACTCCAATTGCTTCTTATGCATCTTAAGTTTTGGACAATGAATAAGGATGACAAAAGAAGAATTGATGTCTTTGAGTCATGATGTTAGCAATCTACTTAGATGGAAGTGCAACCACAGTGCTCCTGAAAAGCTGGCCTGGGAAAGTCCATTTCATTACATTGTGCATGTTGTCAGGAGGAGTCAGTCCTTGGAGAGAGACATCATATCAAAGGAATAGGTGACTAAGGGAGCTCTAGTGGTTTAGTGGTAAAGCATTCTGCTGCCAATGAAGGGTATGAGGTTTAAATTCACCTGCTGCAATGCAGAAGAAAGACGGGCAATCTCCTTGTATACAATATACTGTCCCTGAAAACCCACTGGAGGGTCCGCTACTGGTTGTTTCCAACTTGATGATACACAACAACAGACGGATATGCTGATATGTTGTTGTTGTTATTGTTGTTAGTCGTGGTTGAGTCGATTCTGACTTACAGCTTTCCCAGAGCACAGTATAACTGGCCCTTAAGAGTTTCAAGACAATGTATGATTTTTGGAAAGCTGATATCCTGGTCTATATCTGAGTAAGTTTGAACCACTCACCTTTTGCTTAGTAATCAAGTGATTAATTACGTAACCATTTTTATCATTTACGAATACTGGAGGGAACTCCGGTGGCCTAGTAATAAGAAACTTCACTGCCATCCAAAAGGTATGTGGCTCAAATCCACCAGTTCTCTCCAGAAAAAGGATGAGCAATCTCCTACCATGTGATTTACTCTGAAAAATCATTGAAAGGTCAGATATTAATCAGTTCCAGCTTGATGGCACACAGCAACAACAACAGGAATACTAGACATAAATAGAGGGTTGATATAGACATTATGTTGTGTTGTTGTTGATTGCCTTTGAGTTGAGCATGACTCATAGCGACCCTATGAACAAAAGACCTAAAGCCCCTTTACAACTATTGACATTTATCAAAGTTCATAGAACTTCCAGAGGCATGCTATTTAGGAAGTGGATGTCACTCCTGCTTTCAAAATAGAGATTATAGAACTATTAATTATTATTGTTGTCATTCTAACTCCTAGCAACCCTATATACCATAGAAATACTGTCCAGTCATGCTCTATCCCAATAATCATTACTGTAGTCCATTTTTGCTGTCATATGTCAACTCATATTAATTGAAGGGTTTCTTTTTTGCTGATTCTCATCTACACAGAGTAAGACATCTTTTTCCAGGGACTGGCCCCTCTAGATAACATGCTTGAAATATGTGATATACAGCCTCACCATCCTCACTTATTTTTTTTTTAATTTAAATGTATTATTAATTTCAGTAAAAATTTACAGAGACATTGGATTTCCATTCATTAATTGTTGCACTTTTCTCTCCTCCTCCCCCAGCCCCCCAATACAACCCCCTCCTGGAAAAGTAAAAGACAAATTCTTTCATTGTTTTACAAACCCTCCCCCAGGTCCACTTCATCATGTAGCCTTCACTCTAGACACCTGTCATGACAAAAATACCTAATCACATATCCCTTTTAAACAGTTTTCTCCCTCATCTGTTTCAATGCAGTATACATTCTTGAATCCATCTTTCTCAGTCTCTCCCCAACCTCAAGGTCAGTCCTGTTTTACAAGAGTGGCACCATGCAGTATTTGTCCTTTCGTGACTGAGATACTTCACTCAGCATAATGTCCTCCAGAGTCACCCATTTTGAATAATATTGCATGAGTTCCTTGTTTTTCAATGCAGCATAGTGTTCCATTGTGTAAATATACCACAGTTTCTTATCCATTCGTTTGTTGATGGGCACTTAGGTTATTTCCAACTCCTTGCTATTGTGAACAAAGCTGCAATAAACATGGGTGTGCATATATCTGCCTGGATGTCAGTTATGGTCTCTTCGAGGTATATTCCCAGTAGTGAAATTGCTGGGTCAAATGGTATCTCTATTTGTAACTTTTTGAGAAAGTGCCATACCGCCTTCCACAGTGGTTGCACCGTTTTACACTCCAAACCAACAGTGAATAAGAGTTCCAGTTTCTCCACAACCTCGCTAGCATTTGTTTCTTGCTGTTCTGTTAAATTTTGCTATTCTGACTGGGGCGAGATGATATCTCATAGTTGTTTTAATTTGCGTCTCTCTTAGAGCTAGGGATTTTGAACATTTCTTCATGTGCTTGTTAGCCATCTGAATGTCGTCTTTGGTGAAGTGTCTGTTCATATCCTGTGCCCATTTTTCTATTGGATTATTTACCTTTATCATGTTGTGGTGCATCCTCGCTTCTTTTAGGTGTACATTTTCAAAGACATATTTGTTCTTTTATCAGCCAACTACATATTCAATATTCTTTCGTCAGCATTACAATTTAAAGGCATCTATTCTTCTTTGGTTTTCCATATATATTGTCCAGCTTTCACATGCATATGAGATGATTGAAAACACGATTGCTGGGTTAAGTACAGTTTAGACCTAAAAGTGATATGTTTGGTCTTTAGCACTTTACGTATGTATTTTGTAGAAGATTTGTCTATTAATGTAATAGAACATGCTATTTCTTGACGGTTGCTTCCATGGGCATTTAGAGTAAAGTGAAATCATGTACAGCTTCAATATTTTCCCCATTTATCAAGATGTTGCTTATTGGTCCAGTTGTGAAGATGCATACCCCTTTTTTATGTTAATATGTAATCTAAACTGAAGGTTGTTGTATTTGGTCCTCATCATGCACAAAGTAAAGTCCTGGAGCTAGGATTCAAAAGTAAAGACTATACTGAGCACTTGTTAAGTTGAAAGACTTGAAAAAAGTATAAGCATCAAGTTTCAATAGGGAACGATTCTGTGAGTAAAATATTGAAAGATGCAGGAAGCATTGAAAGGAGATGAAAGTAATATACGGAATCAAAGTTCTAAAAGAATTGGTCGATACTTAACCATTTCTGAAAATCCACATGAGTGATTGATACTCAGCACCTGGCCTGGTTTTGACATTTACTTACTAAATTTTCATTTGGAAGAAGAGTAAGTTGATTCCAGTGGGAGAAACAGAACTAAACAAATAAGATAAAATGACATTTCTGAAATTATTAGTGAGTTTAACTGCTTTGTTTTTCCTTATATCATACTTCTTGTTTCTGTCTCCTTTCCATTTTAGAGTTAAACTAAGATATTTTGGGAAAATATTTACCTCCTAGCTCATAACTAAAAGTAGATATTAATTTCTTTTGAATCTCCAAACTAACTTTTTGATCCCTTATATAGAAATAGTATAAGAAGTTAGACTTTATCCAGAAAGAAAACATTGTTTTTTGTTTTGTTTTGCTTTTATTTAAATCTGAATGCTCTAGTTTTTTAAATGGATTATTATAGAATTTTATTATAAACTCCAGGTTGAACGTCTTATATGAAGTTTCTTATTTCTCTAGACGAGAGAATTTTTAGTTAGAAATAAATAGAGAAAAAAGTGATAGAAGTGTCCTAGATTCTCTCTTTAGGTTGAAACCCTAGCTATGGAGTGGGAGGAAGACCCAGAGGTGGTTAGGGAATTTATAGAGAGTGAGATAACATTAGCTCCTTATTATTGCAAGATTGTTCTTCATTTTCAGTATAGCACAATGCAAAATGATCCACTTTGTTGTTGTTGTTAGGAGTTATTGAGTTGGTTCAGGAGGTAAATAAAATAATAGCCAACAGAAGTATCTAGAATGCCCCTGAATTGAGGCTGTGATTTTCATTTGTCAGTGGGGATGTTATATATGGGGGATTCTTGAGTGCTTTTCTAAGTGAAAATGTGGAAGACAGCTTCGGACTGAAATAAAGCATGTGAAAGTGGGAAGTATTTATTTCGGCAGCATGGAGAGGTGGCAGCCCCTTAGCAGATGCTGTGACTTGGATAGTCTCAGAAAACGGGAAGTTGGTGAGTTTGCCTGTGTCTAGAAGATGAAGTACCTGTGAGAGTTAGGGTGGAGCCAGGTCAGTGAGGGTCATGGCATATTAGCTGCACAGAGAGGATAATCTTGCACCAACTTCATTTTTAAAAATCACAAGATGAGAGATCTATCAGAGGTAACACAAGTCTTGAGTGTAAATCAGTCACTTCTGCATGTGAGTTTCTTTCTATACAGAGTCAGTGGAGCAGTAACACAAAAATTGAAATGGCAGAGGATAAGTCCAATGAGACGCTTAAAACTTGAATCTGCCCAAACCATTATTTTAAAATGAATTTATTGAACTGGGAAAGACTGATAAAATTCCAATTGGTAGTTCTAATTCCCAACTTTCATTCCAGGAGCACCCTTTAATCAGTTGATAGAATTTGAAACAAGAAGAGAAAATAGTCATCTTGTGATCTGAGTTGTGCAAATAATTTTAAAAATCTTTTCCCCATAATAAAATAGGAACACAGGTTGAGTAAGATTACGTGTATTGAAACAAAGTTCTTAGGCAAGCTGCCCCTAAGAAGCTGACATCTCAAGGATGACAAGGTATGAGAATAGGAATAAAGTACTTTCATGAACAAAGGTCTTAACACTGGAAAGGACTTGAGCTATTCTAGAAATGGACAGGTGGCCAATCTGCTAAAAACATTTTGAACCAAACTTTGAGACACAGGTTGAGCCTGAAGAGGTGGATCACATGGGTATTTATAAACCTTACTAAAGAGTTGAAGGAGGTGAAGAAGAGTTGAAGGAGAAGCTATACCGTAATCCCAAAGGCACATGGTTCAAATCCATCAAGTTGCTCTATGGGAGAAGAATAAGCAATATCCTCCCATATGATTTACTGCCTCTAAATATCCACTGGCTGGTCAGCTATGGATTGGTTCTGACATTTTGAACCAAATTTAGAGTTACGAGTTGATACTGAAGAGTTATTTGTAAATCTTGCTAAAGAGTTTAAAAGTTTTGATGGAAAAAACAAAATAAAAAAAAGTTTTGATGGATCATAAATCAGTTAGTTTAGGCTAACTTATTCGTGTTAACAAATGGCTCTGAAATTCCAAAACACAAATTTATTTCTCACACATCTCATCCACTCAGTATGGATTGCTTTCCTCAACTCCCTTTCTTCACTGAGGATCTAGTTTAGCTGATAGCCTCTATCTGAGATTTGCTGGTTCTTACCAGAGAAGAACCAAGTAGAATAAAAACAGAACCTAAGAAAAGAGGGTAGAAGAAAGCTCACTTCTGGCTGGGAGTAGCAAATGCCTTTTCTTACCACTATCACTGCCTAGAGCAAATGCCATAGCCAAAAGCAATTTCAGGGATGGTTATGGTTCTTGTTATGTTCAGTCAAGTTGCCTGTAACCCACAACAACTCTATGTACAGCAGCTCTTGAAGCCTGCCCTGTCCTGAACCAGGCTCACTGACTCTGACACACCAACTCCCAATCCCTCAGTTAATGTATCAATCCATCTCATCTTGGGTCTTCCTCTCTTGTGCTGTTCCTCCACCCTTCCTAGCATGATTGCCTTCTCCAAGGACCAATCCCTCCTGGCCACGTGCCCAAAGTATGTGAGATAGAGCTTCAAAATCTTAGTTTCCAAGGAGAAATTTTGTTTCACCCTTTCTAAGACAGACTTATTTGTTTTCTTGGCAGTTTATAGTATGTTCAAGACTTTTCTCCAACAACACGAAGGCATCAATTCCTTAGTCATTGTTGAGCTCTCTGATGCATATCAATTAATTGTGAAGACCATGGCCTGAATTAAGCACACCTTAGTCTCTAGACTGATATTGTTGCTTTTCAGTACTTTGGAGATGTCCCTGACAGCAGATTTTCCCAGTGCAATTTGTCTTTTGATTTCCTGACTGCTGGTGCTGAGAGTGCTGATTGTGCAGCTGAGTAAGCTGTAATTGTTAACAACCTCAGTCTCCTTTCCTTCTATCATGGTGCTGCCAATTGGACCAGTAATGAGAGTTTTTGTCATCTTGATGTTGAGCTTCAATCCATGATGAAGACTATAGCCCTTGACCTTCTGCAGCAAGCACAGTAGTTCAGGGGCCATAATTGTTTAAATAGTAAATCATTTGTGACCTATGCATGTGAGCCAGAATTACACCATAGGTCTTTCAAAGCTGTGATCTTTCAAAAGTAGATTGCCAAATCTCACTTTCTGAAGCACCCTTGGGTAGATTTGTAGAACTAACCTTTTGGTCCAGTAGTCCAGCATGAAATAATTTATGTCAATAACTTTTAGTATCAGAACTATACTTTTTTTTTCAGTGGGATGGGGAAATATACAATCCAGTCTTACCAAGTGTTACAGAGAGCTTTATCTCCTTTCTTTATAAAGAGATTTATTCCAGTTACTACCAGGGAAAAAGATTATTTTAAAATTATTTACACTGTATATTAGTATTTTATGTATATCTATTTTAAGAACTCAAATCATCTCTATATTAAAGTAAAACAGTTTTGTTTTACCCTTGTAGGTCCTTAATTTGATGGTCAAGTTGAAGTCCACTTTGGTAGCATGCAATTTCAAAATTATTCTATAATTATAAAGATTATTTATCAAACTGGAAAGGAATTTAGAGCTAGAAAAAAGGATGATTTGCCTACAGTACTAAGTAGAAGAATTTAATGCTAAGAATCCCCAAAATACTTTTCCAAATGACAAAGCATGGCATTTTATTCTATATTAAACTGTTAAATGAGATCAGGTCTTTGCTGGTATTTCCATATTCCAGATCCAGGTGTGAAGAACCTTGTTTTCTCAGAGCCCTACCAGGGTCCCCAGTATGACTAGGTCTTGGCAAGACATTTAAGCATGTGTTTGAGAGGCAATAGTAAAATTAAAAATGCTTAACTACCATCACCTCTGGTCAGCATAAGGTAAAGTGACAGAAGTGACGGGAGAAAAATACAAGAGCAACAGACAGAGAGATAAAAAACAGGATGCAGATAAAAAGCTACTTCTGGCAGTGCTAAAATCTTGTCACATCATCTTTATTGTTGAGACTGCAACATAAGACGATCCTGTGTCTCATCGAACCTACTTTGAAAACTCAATACTGTAGATTCAGAACTGGCTCATAGCTGAACCCCTTTTTGGTTTCTGAGGCTGTAAATTGCATGGGAAGAGATTGTCCATCTATTTTGTGCAGACGTGTTAGTAGATTTAACTACTAGAGGTGTGAAGCTCCCTATAAACCACATCACCAGAGCTCCTGTTACTAACGGTCACTCCCTACTTTACTACTGGAAAAATGCTCCTCCAGAGCAAGAGTTAAAAAGATCATATTCTCCTTTAACTATTAAGTTGGTGAAGAAAAATGAGCACTTTCACTGACTTCTAGGACAAGAAACTTGATAGGTTCTTTTCTACAGAAGATAAGGGAATTCAATTTGGTGGAATATTGTTGCATTATTTCACAGTTATTTTTGGTAATCTATTGGACAACTCGAAACAGTCATGTAATTAATTCTGCCACAATTCCACCAATAATAGACTGAGTAGGACCCATGCCACGAGCATGCAGGCAGCTCTTTCTATAAGGTGTTCACCAAGAATCCCAGCAACGAATGGGCTCCAAAAGATAAGCCCATGTGCAAGAGCAATTGACTGTTTGTCAGTATCAGAAAGTTAGGTTTTGTGTTTCATAAGCTGATGGCACAGTAATTTGTTGTGTGTTGTTGAGTCATCTGAGACCCGTAGTCACAACAGCTCTGAAACCTGCCCTATGCTTAGCCATACTCACTGGCTTCAACACGCCTAATCCCACTGTCCCAGTTACCATGTTAATCCATCTCTTCGGGGATATTCCTCTCATGCCCTGTCCCTCCATCCTTCGAGGTATGATGTCCTTCTCCAACCACTGGTTCCTTCTGGCCAAGTGCACAAAGTATGTGATATGTAGCTTTAAAATCCTTGCCTCCAAGGAGAAACTTGGTTTCACCCTCTTCAAAGCAGACCTGTTACCCTGGTAGTCCATGGTATGTTCAATACTCTTCTCCAGAACCACTACTCAAAGGCATAAATTATTCTTCTGTCATCTTTAGTCATTGTACAGCTCTCTGACACAGCATGTAATTTTGAAGGCCATGGCCTGGATTGGACACACCTTATCAGTCTCTAGACTGACATAATTGCTCCTCAGCATTCAGGAGAGGTCCCTCACTGCAGACTTTCCCAGTGCAATTCTTCTTTTGATTTCCTGACTCCTGGTGCCAAGAATGTTGATTGTGGAGCAGAGCAAGCTAAAATTGTTAACAACTTTAATCTCTTCTCCATCTATCATGGTGTTACCAATTGGCTCAATGGTGAGAATCTTTGTCTTCTTGATGTTGAGCCTCAATCCATATTGAAGCCTACAGTCCTTTACCTTCTTTAACAAACACTTCATATCCTCCTCAGTTTTGGCAAGCAAGGTTTTATCATCTGCATAATGCAGGTTACTGATAGTCTTCCTCCAATCCTGATTCTGCTCTCCTCCTCATTAAGTCCAGTCTCTCAAATGATCTGTTCTGCATATAGATTGAAAAGGTATGGAGATGGGACACATCCCTGATGCATTCCTTTCCTAATTTTGAACCATGCTGTGTGTCCTTGCTCTGCTCTGACAGCTGCTTCCTGGTCCAGGACTACTGGCACAGTAACTCCTGGCACAGTAGTTAGTCAACAACTATTCAGAGAAAATTCAAATATCAAGGCTTGTATCTACACAAAATACTCTTCAACTTAAATTGTGAGAACCCTGACTAAAGAGGTTGCAGACTCTAACCAAGCACTACTGACCAGTCTTAGTAAAGGAAGAACACTAGAAAGTTAAAATTGCCTCTTCCAGACAATTTTAAGTACACATATTTACGACTAAATTTTTAATATTAAAGGAATATTTTTAGTTACTAATTTATCATGGCTTATAAATAAATTTCACAAAACACGAAAAATTCCCCTTCAAACAAATTTTATTTTGAATTCTGCTCTAACAAATATAGTATGAAGGCAATAATTGTTTAAGTTTCTCAGTGTATAGCACAGATGAAAAGAAACAAACCAATTTAGAAGCAATCCAGCTCTTAAATGCTGGCTTAACAAAAGAGGCATGTTATCTTACTTAGCAGTTTATAGCAGACACATTTTTTTTTCCTTATAAGCAACGGACATTTATTTGAATTAAGTAAAAACATATTTTGATCAAGAAAATTATCTTTTTTCTGTTTTTCCTTTATATCACAAATGTTAGGGTAAGGCAAATCCTTAATGACTCAAATGATAAAAATCCTATTCCCCAAGAAAATATATTGAACATATTCTCCTAACTTTGTTATTTTTCAAAGCAAAGCCGACATGGGCCACGTATAGAGAAATGTCTTTTCAAATCAAGTACACCAAGCAGAACTGTATTAATTAAAAATGCGGCTTTTCAGTGTTTCACAGAAAGATTTACAATTAGCTGTGGTGATTAATATGTGACCTAGTATCAGAGACAGTGTCTCAGATGCATTCTTCATCAGTGACTGTGAAAGAGAACTTGTCTATTATCAGAATAGTTACCAGTTAGGGGTAAAATCTTTTTTATCTCTCCTATAATGAGTACTTCTTAAATTATAGCTTTTATGTTGGAAAGCCTACTTTGGTCCTCTGTATGCAAACATCACTAACACACCATCATTCCCTGCCCCTTCTTGCCATCTTTTATGTGGCCTGGTGAAGTGTGGGTAGAAATTGACACCCAGAATTCACATTCGGAGACTCATTCAGCTTTTCAAATTTATCCCACCATGCAGCCTGTGTAATGACCGTACATGTGAAATGGAAGTTTCCTACATTGAAGTGGCTTCCGTCTGGCCATTAGCTGGATTTTAATCTTTTTTGAATTAAAACAGAAATCATCTTTATTATTTGTTTTAAAGTGGTAAGTTATATAGCAAAATAAAAAAAAAACCCAACCAAATAAAACCCCAAACAAAAAACAACAACCAAACCACACCTCACATCAAAAAAGCCCAACAAAAATCACAATCTAATTATAAAATGCAATGTAAACAAATTCAAGGTGTGGTTGAAAATATTTATTCCTTAGTTTCTTGGATGCAAAGCTTCCTAACTTTTAAATACAGTTTTCAGGAACTTCCTCTCACATATAAAGTGAATAAGTAAAATCAGTGTTATTGATCTGAGAACACCAGGACTGACTGTTCCTAGCAAGGACCTTGGGGTCTCTTATCTTTGTTCATTAAAAACACTTCCATCACTCTTGTCTTGTGTTGTTTTGAACTGTAACTAATTACAGAGCGTGAGGAGCACTAACATTTGGAAGTCACAGGAAAATGTGCTCCTAGCAGATTGCACTTGTCAAGTATTTCACAAGAATGATGGTGACTTTCAATTAAGTTATACACATGACAGGAATATGGAAACTATCAGCATTCACCTGGCATACATTCTCAGACTTTTTGTAAAAATTGAGCCTTTCCTTACTTTTCTAGAAAGCAATCCCTAATTTCTTTCTGGGGAGAAAAGTATACATTTCCATAATTACAGGATAAATGGTCATGCCCCAATATCTTGAGATCTTTTAAATGTCATTGTTGCTCTGTTGGTAATTATCTCCAATGAATTATGGGATGTTAAAACATATTACAGAGATGTCATTTTCTAAGTATATTACCGTACTTACTGAGCCATCCAGATGAAGTGAATTTCAGAAAAAATACAGAATTCACAGGAATTCAAGATAAGTTTTCTATGGAGGAAAGTGTAAAACTCAAGTTTTATGGCATACTTAGAAAACAGAACATCCTTTAACTTTGTAACTACTCAGTTTGAACAAAATAAACAAAAAAACCCTTGTAATTTTTAAAGTCTTCAGAAGGAAGATAGATTTGAGAAGAAATGAGAAATGGTAGCCATTTCTATGGTGGGAGAGGAGAGAACAGAGTGCTCTTGGAACCCAGGGAAGTGGTGGAAAGGTGCCCTCTTGTCTTGTGAAGCTGCACATTTTGGCTCTGAGATAAATACTAATGCTAACTCTAGACCTCCTACTGGGCCTGGCCTTGCTGGTGTTCACTCCACAACCAGTGCCTGGGGTGACTAGTGCTGCTGTCCATCTTCATAGTCTTAATCAATGGCTTTCTAGCCAAGGAGGATAGCTATCCAGCTAGTCTTGGATCTGGCAGGAGAAACAATGCTTTGTAAAAGCAAACTTGGAAACTAGACCTCAAGCAAGAGTTCTAATAGTCTCCAATCTGCTCTGTGGACCATCGTACCCTAAGCAAAGTCCATAGACTCTTTTATGAAACTTGTGTGTATAAGGAGAGAATTCATTTGGAACTGTTACTACTCAGAGCATACTTTTAGATCCGAAATGCAGTTGTCCCCTCTCTGCACTTTTAGCTAAGGCAGCTAGAAATGTGCCTGCCCTTAACAATTGTGCAGCCAAGACTCACATGTCCCCTGTGACCCCCACAAGAAAGCACACATAAAGACCTCAGGAATCAAATAATCTTTGTTGAAGGTTAACGTCGAAAAAGGAAGTGACCCCAGAGGGTGCAGTCAACTACCTACTTTGTGATGTCTTTTTACTTTGCGCTGGCCTATATATATCCTGCTTTCATATTTCTCACTAACTACATGGAATAAAACTGTACCTTGAGGATTCCTACATAAAATATCATTTTGAATTCATCATTGGAAACCTTTTCTCGATGATTTCCGAAAGTTTTGCCCGTTTTCTAGCCTGCCTCCTTTGTCTGTGCATCGTACTGAGCATGGGCTCGGTGCCTTCTGAAATTTACCCTGCAGCTTATCAACAACCACCTTTATTCTCTTTCTGTGAAGAAAGCACTGTGTGACCAGGCTTGTGAAGTAAACTGAGAAAGCAGAGACAAGGACCAGGATGCTTATGTGAGTGCTAAACCAGGCCTCTGTGGCCCTGGAGCAAAGTTGTAAGAAGAAAAAAAAGAGACAAAAGCTACAAGGATAGAGCCAAAAAAAGATGCATTAATTGGATTCCCCCACTGATTTAAAGAAAACCTTTCCCCCCCTTTTTTGTTTCTTTTCGGCAGGTAGACAGAACAAAATGCAGCTGGAGAAATTAGAGCAAAGGATTCCCCATCCTTCTGTAGGACTTTCTTCCCCCCACCCCCCTCAGCCACAGCACACTGCTTTCTGCCTGTACCCCACAGGGCTTGGAGAGGCTGAACAATGCTGAAGACTGACGTTTATGGCCAATTCTTTATTCCTTTGCTTCATCTGATGCGCCTGCCAAAGACAAAGAGAAACCATTTGTTAGCTTAGAAGTAAGACATTTTCACAGGCCTAGTAAGAAACCTTTTGTTTCGTTTGATTTGCAATTCTTTAATTGCTATTTTCAGGAGCAGTGGAGTAAGTTCTGATTCAACAATCCTTTGTATAGAAGAATGGCAGACATTTTCAGCACAGCTGCGTAAAGTCAAACAAGCTTAAACAATCAAAACCAAACCTACTGCTGCCCAGTTGATTCCAACTCACGAAGACCCTCCATCAGCTTTCTGAGGCTGCAAATCTTTATCAGGACGATGCCTGTCTTTCCCCTCCGGAGTGAGGAATGGACTGCCGAGCTTTCAGATAGCAGTCCAGCACAGAATACATTATGCTACGAGGGCTCTTCAGAAAGGTTTAAGGGCATCTTATTTGACTATCAAAAATTTTTGGATATCTGTGTTGTAATTGTTGCAATGGGCTATTGATAAAGAGAATATGAAAACATCAATAAAACATTGTATCTGAGATGATTCTAATTCAGAACAATTTCATAGGACAGGGTAGAACGGCCTTAATGAACTTCCAAGTAGCTTGCCTCGTTTTTCACAAGTGGAGAGGACTGGTGAGTTTGCATTGCTAACATTTCACTTATCAACTGAGAGCTTACTGATTGCACCATGACAGGTACTGGAACCAAATTAAAAAATAGCTGTAAAAAGAGAAAGGTCAGGCAATATCAAGACCTTACCAGCTTCACAAAGGGGAACTGTTCCTGTCAATAACATCAATAACACATAATTCCAATGAGAAAAACATGTCCCCACACTTCAACACCTCTTTCTAATGATCCCAACACTGATCTTCCTGCTTTACTGGGTCTAAAATCTGATGTAATAGCTCAAAAGCCCCATGGAGCCATATTGGAGAAGTCAAAAGGCTAAAATTCAGTTGCAAATGACTCTGTGGTACATAACAGCAGCAGCAGCAGCAGCAGCAGCAGCAGCAGCAGCAGCAGCAGCAGAATACCATCAGGGCAGCTTTTGAGGTGCTCAAAGCACCCCAGCTTCAAGCCTCATGGTTTTAGGTCAGTGTTACAAAGCTCTCAGCCTTGCCAATTATGGCTCTCCTCATCTCCTCTACCTAGTTGTTCAACAAATTTGGGCAAAGGCTCTTAGCCTTTGGGGTAGCAGTCAGTACCATGATCAGCTCTGTTTCATGTTGGGTCTCTGGTTCTCTGCTGCTCCTGTAGGCCCTAGCTAGCTGGTACAAGAATCTCTGGCCTTGAAGGATACATTGCATTCTCTTCCGTCTGCTTTCTTGGTAGTAAGGTTTCTTCTTTTTGCTGCTGAATCTGCTCAATTTAATGGCAAGATTATATCATCTCCTTTTAGATTGGAGAGACTAGCCAATTCCCTTTTCGATAGGCTAATGCACCCTACTCGCATATCACTGCCTATCAACGTGGCAAAGTCTAATTCAATGGCTAGAAAAACCATTTGAACAATAAAACTTTAATACCACACCAACTTAATGAGTTTAAGTTAATTTAGACTCAGCAAACCTACAATGAATTGATCTGGCAGTGACTCTTTATGGGAAGAGGCTGCCCATCTTCCTCCCAGTGACTGGTAAATTCAAACTGCCAAACTTTCCTTGTTGTTGTTGTTATGTGCCATCGAGTCGTTTCCGACTCATAGCGACCCTATGCACAACAGCCCTAAACCCTGCTCTATCCTGCGCCAACC
>NW_006399900.1:7498358-7503475 GCF_000299155.1 Elephantulus edwardii | reverse complement strand
AGGCATCTCTCAAAGGTAACTGGCTTTCCAGCAGGAACAAGCCCTTGAAAGCTCTGACAGGCGTGGTCTTGGACAGAAGTGAGGATTGAGGACAGGTGTTTCTCACAGGCATCTCTCAAAGGCATCTCTCAAAGGTAACTGGCTTTCCAGCGGGAGCAAGCCTTGAAACTTTCCTTAGCAGTCCAAAATGATAGGCTACTCTTCTGAGATTTCTTATTGTTGTTATGTACTGTGGAGTTGGAACCAACTCACCGCTGACTCTCTAGTGGATTTTCAGATACTTTAAATTCCGTGGGCCAGGATCATCCATCTTTCTCCTGCACAGGAGTTGGTGAATTCAAACTGTCTGCCCTGGATTTGCAGTACAACTCAAGCTTAATCTTGAATTTACACATCATTCCTTTCCAGACCCATTCACATTTCTAAGGAATCAACATATAAATATTACTGTTGTTGTTATGCGCCATCAAGTCACTTGTACCTCATTGCAATACTATGTACAAGAACCCTAAACCCTGTCTATCCTGTGCCAACTTCACTGTCTCTGATACATCTACTGCCATTACCCCAAGTCACGGAATCGGTCCATCTCATGGAGAATATTCCTCTCTTGTGCTGTTCTTCCACTCTCTCAAATATGATGTCTTTCTCTAAGGACTGGTCCCTCCTTGCAACATGCCCAGAGTATGTTAGACAAAGCTTCAGAATCCTTACCTCCAAAGAGCAGCCCCATTTCACCCTCTCCAGGACAAACCTGTTTCTGACAATTTAAATAATAATTCTTTGTACAAGTCATTGCAGTTAATGCTGACTCTTCGAGGTCTTAATTGTTAGGATTTACTATGTTATCCATTAGGAAGATAATTTTAAGGAGATATTATGCCTCAAGTATTCTTTTAAGATCTTAAAATTAAAGGATAATTCACATTGAAGGAAAAGCACAGGTTTTAGGCATTATATTCAATCTATTTTGACATTTTAATTCACACCACTACCAGGGTGTAAAACATTCCCATTACCCCAGAAAGTTTCCTCATGCTCCATTCCAACTAACCCCTCACCCTAGATAGAAACAACAATTGATTTGATTTCTATCAGCATAAATTAGTTTTGCCTTTTCTAGAACTTTTCTAGAACTCTGTGTGAAAGTAGTCATGCAAATGTCTCTCTCATGCCTGACCACTCTTCACTCAGCATAATGGAGGATGAAACGTAGAAACTATATATATATCCCCAAACCCAAAACTTTTAAAAAAAGAAACTATATTGCTTCTTCTAACAGAAGTTTGTTCCACTTTTTGCTGACTAGCTTCCTATTGTATGAATAGATCAAAATTTGCTGATCTGTTCTTCTGGATCAATATTTTGGTTAGATAAATTTGGGGATATAATGATTAAAACTTTTAAGAAAATTCTTGTAAAAGACTGTTATGGATATGTGCTTTTATTTCTACCCCACAAATACTTGAGAATGGAATAATTATGTGCTAGATATATGCTTAATTTTCCAAGAAAAAGCCTCTTTTCTAAAGTGATTATATTGTTTTATGCTACCTTTAGCTCTTCATGAGAATTTCAATTGCTCCACAGGAGCAGAGTTGTTGCTAACTCTGTAATTGAATTGTAGTGAGGATGCAATTATACCTCATTGTGGTTCTATACATTACCTCTGAAATTTCTTGTTTTTATCATCTCAATTCAAATAAAAAAATAAGCCAAGAATGGCTCACCACCCTGCATCCGACCTAGCAGTCTTCTCCTTTTGAGAGTAGGAGATAAAATGCCAATTTCACACACATTTTAACAGATGTTTGATCTAAATTAATCTTGGTTGAAACCAGAGGGCATAAAAATATATTTACTATTGTTTTATTGACAATGCAAAGGCATTCACTGTGTGTCTCATAACAAATTGTGGATAATATTTAAAATAGGAATTTCAGAACATTTAATTATGCTTATTCAGGAGCTTTACATAAGTGAAGAAGCAGTCATTTGAACAGAACAAGTGCATAATGTGTGGTTTAAAGACAGAAAAGGTATGCCTTACGGCTGAGTCAGTTCACCATATTTTTCCAGTCTGTATACTGAGTAAATATTCTGAGAAGTCGTATTATGTGACATGAGGTCTGGAGTATGACAAAATTGACCACTTGTGTTGTGCAGATGGCACAATCTTGCTTAAAGAAAATTAAGGACAATTAATGCACTTATTGATAACAATGATTATGTCCTCTAGTATGAATTACTCAACATAGAGAATAGAAAAATTCTCTCAACCGAACTAAAAAGTAACAAACATCCTAAACAGAGAAAATAATGAGGTTGTGAAGGATTTTATTTTACTTAGATTCATGATCAATGCCCATGGATGTTGTGGTTAAAAAATCTGCTATAAAGGATCTCATATAAAGTGCTAAAGAGCAAGGATGTCTCTTTAAGAACCTTGACCCACACTGTGATATTTTCAATTGCTACATATGCATGTGAAAGTTGGATATTGACTAAAGAATATCAAAATAATTGATGACTTTGAGTTGCGGTGGTGTTCTTGGTGAAGAATATTGAATATGCCACAGATTGTCCAAAGAACAAACAAATCTGTCTGAAGAGATGTACTTTAGATGTGAGGATAGGGGGGCTTCATCTTGCATTTTTTGTTGTTGTACATTGATGGCAAGTTGGAACTGCCTCATAGCTGACATTTCTGGAGGGTTTTCAGAGACTGTAAATGGAATAGAAGGAGATTGTCCATCTTTTTCCTGTAGAGCAGCACTAGTGAATTCGAACCCCCCCCACCTTAGGGTTGAAAGAATAACTTCTTACCCGTCAGGCCACCAGAACTTCTTGGAATATGTCATAAAGACAGGCCAGTCTCAGAGAAAGTCTCAATCTTGGGAAAGTACGTCAGCCAGAAAGAAGAAACCATTAGTAAGATGGATTGGCCCAATGACTGCAAAAGTGCGCTCAAGCACAGCACACTGTGAGGATGATTCAGAGCCAGACAGAGTGTATGGCTCTGCTGTAGGCAGGAAACCAACTCGAGGGCAGCCAACAACAGCAACATTCAGTGAGATCCATGTTATTTCCCTAGACAGAACACTAGATAGAAACAAGCCTCTTTATTAACTTCTTCAGCTGTGGTTCCCAGATTTATTTATGCAAAGGTATCAGTTTTTAATCTCTTATCTTGACTGGTTCAAGATCTCTGTGTGAGACCTTGATCTCAAGCCTGTTCTTTATTAACAATCAGTATTAATAATCAGTAGCACTCAGTAGATTGCTTTGGATTTCAACCTTCACTTGGCGCAGTTCTGCTCTTCTGTTATCGTAGCAGTTTATATGTTAGCAATAGGGAAGCAATTTTGTTCTGACAGCCATTTTAAGAAATGTATGCCTCAATAATTTAGGCGATAAAATGTATTGCTAAGCTTTATATTCTAGTACATACTGACCCAGCTTGATTTCCACTCCCTCTGCCTCTGGCCTGGGGCCTGAACATCCACAAAAAATCAGAAGTAGTAATGACTCCTGAATGTGAAGAAATCTCAACTGTCAACCTCAACGAATTTTTTGTAATCCCCATGCCCAATCTCTGTATATAGACTGGCTCTTTGCTTCCCCTAGGGATCTGAGTGGTTTAAGCACTAGTTGACTTTCTGGCTACATACAGTAAAGGCTTTTTTGGTCTCTAAACTTTGGGTGTTTAAAATCTCGATATCTGCCACGACACTGTTAGAGCTACATATCTTTAAAATTTCTTGTTGTAGTTTATATTTTTCCCCCCCTCAGCATTTATAGTGAGAGAGAATTATCTACTATTTCAGTTACTTCTTGCTATGTAAGAACCTTGTCAAAAGTGTATTGAATAAAAAAAGATGCTTTCCCTTTTTTATGTTGCAATCTAGCCTGAAGTCAGCTGAGCAGTTCCTCCACTCCAGGTGGTATTCATAGGGGTAGAATATTCAAGAACTCCTCCTTTCTTTACATGTTTTCTCTTTTTCCCATAGTATACCCTGCATTAGCTGGATTCCAAAGCAAGCACTCCGAGCATGCAAAGTGGATATTACAAAGCATCCGGGAGTTATACTCAACTTTCCATGTTTTTTTTTTCAGAGCAAAAAAGATGCTATATATACATGTTGTGTGTTAGGTATCGTAGAGTTAGAACTGACCCACGGTTGACCTTCCAGAGAGTTTTCAGAGGCAATAAATCACACAGGAGGAGATTTTTCCAGCTTTCTCCCATAGAACAGCTGGTGAATTTGGGTTGGCAGCACAGTTCCTTACCACTACAACATCAGATTATATTACAGATTGTTAAATTTTATTTTAAATTGTCCTTTTATCATCTGTAGCTTATTTATTTTTAATTTTTACTTTATATACTGGTTTATTTATAAAGTTTAAATACATTGTTTTTCTCACTGGATTTTTCCCATTTTCTTCACTCCCACCTCCATCAAATTGTACAACCCTATGATTAATCCACCCCCCACCCATACTCACCTCTGTACTTCCACCCTAATCCCCCCTTGGATCCTCATACTCATTCTAAAATAATGGTTTTATACAGTATTTGTCCTTATGAGATTGCGTTAATTCACTCAGCATAATGTTCTTCAGTCCCTTCCAAGTCAGGTAGTAATTTAAAAAAATCATTGTTCCTGCGTGCTGCTTAGTTTTCCATTGTGTGTATGTATTATAATTTCTCAATCCATTTGTTTGTGCTTGGACATCTGGGCTGTTTCCATGTTCTTGAAATCATGAATAATGCTGCTGTGAATATTGGTGTAGAAGTCTCCTTTTGTTCCTCAGTTCTAATTTTCTCAGAATACATTCCAATCTGTGGAATAGCTGTCCTTAAGACTATTAGTGGAATAATTGTCCTTAAGAATATTATTACCAGATGCAATATAGTCTCCAAGAAGAGTGTAGAAAACTACCAAGAAGAAAACGAGAAGTACTGCAGTGTAAAATATCAATATATCATGTGAGTCTCAGACAAGTTAATTCATTGCATAGGTTTTCCATAGCTAAGTATTTTGTATGTATGTTGTTATGTGCCATCGAGTCGTTTCCGACTCATAGCGACCCTGTGCACAACAACTCTAAAC
>NW_006399900.1:7476626-7497448 GCF_000299155.1 Elephantulus edwardii | reverse complement strand
TCTGGGATTCCCATTCTTCTCAGAGTCAGCTAAGTATTTTAGGTTAGGAAAAAGGAAAGTTGTTAAGTTTCTTTCTTCCAATTATACACAGCAATGCTTAAGAGATGGAAGAGTCATAACTCAATCATTGTAGATATGTTCCGATTTCTGTTGACACATTTAGAATGCTAGTCTAGAAAAATTTCTAAAATGATCTGGCCCAGACTTTCAAATTTTCCTGAAAAGTGTCCTGAGACTCATTCAACTCAGCAAGTCTTTCTACAGGAGCACATTAATGTGAGGTGGTGGTATGAAAGGACTAGAGGGTAAGGCAGACATTTCCAGGTCAAATATATTGTTATCTTTAAAGTTGATAGATAATGAAAATTCCACTTGAACCGATGAAGGAAAGAATTGTTTAAGAGGAATATATGATTAACCATTATATGTATGACAACAGCCCAGAATAAGAGGTACATTTCAAAGAGGACTAGGGGGTGGGAGGGAGGTAATTGTGCAACAATGAATGTATATTTAGAAAAACAAAAACGTGAACTGCGGGAAGGGGAAGGGAGGGAGGGGATATAGATGTGCAACAATGAATGAATGAAAATCTAACTTTTCCAAAAACTTTCATTAAAATCAAATAAAAATTTATTTAAAAACTAAAACAGGTAAATCAAACCATTCAGTAGGTTTATTGTTGTTGTTATGTGCCATCGAGTTACCTGTGACTCCTAGACACTCTATGTTCATTAGCTCTGAACCCTGCCCTATCCTGAGCAAATCTCATCAACTCGGACAGACTTAATTCCATTTTTCCAGTCACTGAGTTAATCTATCTCATCCTGGTCTTTCTCTCCTTCCATTTTTCCAAGCATATGAGACGGAGCTTCGAAATCTCTGCCTCTAGGAAACAGCTTGATTTCCCACTCTGCAGGACAGATCTATTTGTTCTCCTGGCAATTCATGGTACTTTCAACATTCTTCTCCAGTACCACAAATCAAAGACATCAGTCCTTGCATTATCCTCATTGTCCAGCTCTCTGATACATAGCAAGTAATGGCATAGTCCATGGCCTGGATCAGATGCATCTTAGTCTCCAGATTGACATTAGTACTCTTCATTTTTCTAGAAAGGTTCTGACAACAGACTTTCCCAATGCAATTCTTTTGATTTCCTGACTGCTGGTGCCAAGACTGTTGACGGTGGAACAAAGCAAGCTCAAGTTATCAACAATCTCAATCTCTTCTCTATCCATCATGAAGCTGCCAATTGACCTAATGGTGAAAATCTTTGTTTTCTTGATGTTGTCCATATTGAAGACTATAGTCCTTGACCTTCAGCAGCAAGTGCTTCAGGTTCTCTTCCGTTTTCAGCAAACAACATTGTGGCATCTGCATAGCATAGGTTGTTGATGAATCTTCCTCCAATCATGATGCCACATTCCTCCTCTTAGAATCTAGCCCCCCACAATTATCTGTTATGCACATAGATTAAAAAGTTGTGGAGATAAGATGCATCTCTGGCATCCTATCCTGATCCTGAACTGTGTGATGTTTCCCTGCTTTATTCTGACTACTGCTTCCTGGTCCAAGTATAGACTTTGCATGAGCACAATTAAATGTTCTGGGATCTTCTTTTTTCTCAAGGTTAATTACAATTTGTTGTGATCCACACAGCCAAATGCCTTTGCATAGTCCACGAAACACAGACAGACATTTCTCTGGTACTCTCTGCTTTCAGCCAAGATCCATCAAACATTGGCTATGATGTCCCTAGTGCCACAACCTCTTCTAAACCCAGCCTTCACATCTTACAGTTCTCTGATGATGTACTGTTCCAGTCATTTTTGGATAATCTTCAGCAGGATCATGCTTGCATGTGATTATTAGTGATAGCGTTTGAAAATTTCCACCACTCTGTTGGATAACATTTTTTTGGAACGGGAATGCAGTTTTATTCCAGTCAGTTGGCTATGTAGTTGTCCTCCAAATTTCTTGGCATAGCATAGTTAGCAAAGTCCAGGGAAGCATCTTTTTGCTAAAATATGTCAATTGGTATTCCATCAATTCCTGGGGTCTTGTTTTTTGCCAGTTCCTTCAGAGTAGCTTGAACTTCTTCTTTCATCACCATAGGCTCTTGCTCATATTTTGTTTCATGAAATTTTGTGTCTGCCAATTCTTTTTGGCATAGTGCCTCTGTGTACTTCGTTCATCTTCTTTTGATGCTTCCTGGGTCATTCAATATTCTGTCTTCAGCATCCTTAAGTATTGAAACTTGAGGCTTGACTGTGTTCTTCAGTTCCTTCAGTGTAAGAAATTCTGAGTGAATTCATCCTTTTTTTTTGCTGACTCCAGATCCCTGTACATTTCATTATAATACTTTGCTTTGTTTTCCCACGCTACCCTTTGAAATCTTCTTTTCAGCTCCTTAACTTAATTTCTACCCTTAGCTTTGGCTTCTCAGCATTGTAGTACAATATTCAGAGTCTCTTCTAACATCCATCTCAGTCTTTTCTTTTTCTTCTGTTTTTGCAGTAACTTTTTGCATTCTTCATGAATTATATTCTTTTTCTTTTAATTTTATACTAGTTTATTTACAAATTCGAATATTGTTTTCAAGAACAGATTCTTTCAATTTCCCTCTTCAAGAACAGATTCTTTCAATTTCCCTCAACCCCCCCCCCATCAAATTGTACAACTCCATAATTAATCTCCTCCTCCCCTTGTGCATCCTCATCCCTCTGCTTCCATGCTCTTCCACCCCTCTTGGATCCTTGTATTCATTCTATAAGATGGTTTTATACAATATTTATCCTTGTGGAACTGAGTTAGTTCACTAGCATAATGCTCTCCAGTCCCTTTCAAGTTAAGTAATAATTTACAAAATCATCATTTCTGTGTGTTGCAAAGTAGTATTCCATTGTGTGAATGCACCATGAATTCTCAATCTATTTGTTTGTGGTTGGACATCTGGGCTGTTTCCATGTTCTTGCGATGGTGAATAATGCTGCTATGAACATTGGTGTACAAATCTCCATTTGTGCCTCAGTTCTCATTGTCTCAGGGTATATTCCAAGTAGTGGAATATCTGGGTCACATGGAATTTCTATGTTCAGCTTTTCGAAGAAGTACCAAACTGCCTTCCAGAATGGTTGTACATTTCACAACCCCATCAACAATGTATAAGAATTCCTTCCTTGACACATCCTCTTGAAAGAGTACCATTGTACCAGAACCATGATGTTTTGGTTACTACTATTGCGTAGTAGGTTTTGAGGTCAGGAAGTGCTATGCCTCCCACTTCAATTTTGTTTCTCAGAAGTGTTTTGTTTATTTGAGGTCTCTTGCCTGTCCAAATAAATTTGGTAATTTCCCTTTCAATCTCCTTGAAAAATGAATTTGGTATCTGGATTGGGAGTGCATTGAACATGTAGATTGATTTTGGTAGGATTGTCATTTTCACAATATTCAGTCTTCCTATCCATGAACTGGGCACATTTTTTAATATCCTTGGGTCTTTTATTGTGTCTTGCAGAAATGCTCTGTAGTTTTCTTTGTATAGGTCTTTTGTATCTCTAGTCAGGTTCACTCCCAAATATCTCAATTTGTGGTTGGCTATTGTAAATGATATTGCTGTCTTGATTTCCTTCCCTGTGTTCTTTTTGTTACTGTAGAGGAATCCTATTGATTTTTGGATATTGATCTTCTATATCCTGCCACTCTATTAAATTGGCCTTTAACAGTTTTTTTTTGTTGTTTATTAACTCTAAAAGGTTTTTTTTTTGTTGAGTCTTTAGGGTTTTCTGTGTACACTATCATATCATCTACATATGGAGACAGTTTAACCATCGCTTTGCAGACAGATCTGGATGAATTTTATTTCCTTCTCTTGTCATACTGCCTTAGCAAGAACTTCCAATACAATATTTAAAAGAAGTGGTGATAATGGTCATCCTTGTCTGGTCCATATTTGCAAGGAAAAGGTTTTCAGTCTTTCCCCATTGAGAATGTTGTTGGCTCTTGGTTTTGCACATATAATTTTCACTATGCTGAGGAAATTCCCTTTTGGCTGAGTGTCTTTAACAGGAAGGGGTGTTGGATTTTGTTAAATGCCTTTTTTGCATCAGTTGCTAGGACCATATATTTCTGGTTATTGACTTTGTTAATATAGAGAATTACATTGATTGCTTTTCTTATGTTGAACCTTGCATACCTGTTGTGAATCCCATGGTGAAATATTTTATTTTAATGTGCTTTTTGGGTTCTATTGTCTAGGATTTTTTAAAGGATTTTCACATCTATATTCATGAGAGGTATTGGTCTGTAGTTTTCTTTCTTAGTAATAGCTTTGCCTGTTTTTGGTATTAGGGTTATGCTTGTTTCATAGAATGACTTTGGAAGTGTTCCTTCTTTGTCAATTTTTTTTTTTTTACTTTCTTTTTCTTTTTCTTTTTTTATTTTTTTGTGTGTGTACCGTCAGATCGCATCTGACTGGTACAGGAGGAGATTGTCCCTCCTTCCCCGGCAGAGCATCTGGTGGATTCGAACCAGGCGCCTCTGGGATTGTAGTTGCAGTTCCTTGCCATTAGGCCATCAGAGCTCCCCTTGTCAATTTTTTGAAATAATTTAAGTAGAATGGATGCTAAATCCTCTCTGAGTGTTTGGTAGAATTTAGCTGTGAATCCATCTGGTCCAGGAATTTTCTTATGAAGTCTTTTTATGATCTTTTCTATTTCTTCTCTTGTGATTGGTTCTGTTCAAGTGTTCTATTAACTGTCCTTGTCAGTCTGAGCAGGGGATAACTTTCAAAGAATTTGCCCATTTACTTTTGGTTTTAGAATTTATCATAGTATAGCTTCTCATAGTATTCTGATACCAATTTATTAATTTCCTCTGGTTCTGTTGTGATGTCACCTCTGTCATTTTTTAATCAAGTTATCTGTGTCTTTTCTTCCCCCCCATCTTTTGTTAAATTTGACAGTGGTTTGTTAATTTTATTGACCCTTTTGAAAAATCAGCTCCTGGTCTTACTGAGGGTCTCAACTGTATTTTCTGTTTTCTATCTCATTGAGTTCAGCTTTTGACCTTATAATTTCTTCTGGAGTTTGTACAATTAGATTGTTGATTTTTTTTATTTGCTGAAGATTTTGAGTTAGATCACTGATTCTTCTTTCTTCCTTTTTATGTGTGTGCCTATTGCTATGAACTGCCCCCTGAGGACTGCCTTATTTGTGTCCCAGAGGAATTGGTAAGCTGTATTTTAATTATTATTTGTTTTAAGGAACTTTTAAATTTCATTCTTTATTTCTTTTATAACCCAATCATGTTCTAGCAGAGAGTTATTTAGTTTCCACGTGGGTGGTTTTCTAAGATTTACTCTTCTGTGGTTAATTTCATAAATGATATTATTGATATCCTTTCACAGCTCATTTGGACCAAGAGTTCAAATCTTTTCCTGGTGGTCTTTAAATTCTGGTAGAATAGACTTGAAATTAAACTTTGGTTCTTGTGGATTTGATTTTTCTCTAGCTTCAGTTTGAACTTGCATATGAATAGTTGATGGTCTGTTTCACAGTCAGCACCTGGCCTAGTTTTTACAGGTGATATTGATCTTCTCTAGGCATTTCTTCTGCAGGTGTAGTCAATCTGATTCCTGTATAGACCATTAGGTGAAGTCCATGTGTATAGTCACTGTTTATGTTTCTTATAAAATGAATAGGTCATTGAGTGTACAGAATTCTGTCATTCTTTCTCCAGCCTCATTTCGTTCACCAAGTCCATGCTTTCCATCTACTGACCCTTCTTCCATGTTCCCAACATTTGCATACCAATCACCCATTATTATAAAAGTATGTTGGTACCTTTTAAAACAGTAATGCTTTAGAATCAGCTTGGATTTTCTGAAATAATTTTATCACCCCAGAAAGAGAGACAGTGACATGAATAGAGAACTACTTTGTTCTCAAAGCATGGAAAACAAGGGCATTTCATGATCTGTATATACTGTGGCTTATCCTCCCCCGCCCTTCCTGGCTGCCCCCTTTAAATGAGGCAAGATTCTGGGTGTAATCTTTGAATATCTAATGTTATTTGGTTTAAAGATTTTTACCATTTACCTGAGTCATGCTGTGGGACTTTGCAGAACTAAGGGAAGCCAAATTTGTCATTCAGTTTCATTGGTCAGTGAATTGAAAATCCCACTACAGGGGCTTCTTACCTATTAGTTAATCTTGCTGACTTCCAGTTGGATCATTTATACTGTCAACCTGGCTATTCATTTCAACTGTAACCAGAAAGGAAAACAGAATAAAAAGTTAAAAATTTGTTAAAATGTTGTCTTTAAAACGCATTTACAGTCTGTGATTCAATATTTTTCTGGTTTTCTATCATATACATTTTTTCAGTTTATTTTCATTTCATTCATTAGAGACTTTGGTACCCTCGGTGTAGATTTTTCTTTGTGAATAAACAGGATTGCTCTTTACTGCATTGTAGAAGGTAAGTTTTGCTGTGCAATTTCATCCCAGCTTTTGAGGTAGACTGCTTGTGTGTATTTGATACTATCCTTTGATAAATTCTAAGGTCTAAATAGATGCCAAAGAAAACAAAGCAAAACAAATTATTGAAATGCAGACAGGTAAGCAGCTCCAAAGCTAGACAATATGTACAGGACTGTTTGATTTCTCACTTTAGAATTCAGAACAGATCCTGTAAACTCATCAAGGAGGGCAATAATAGAAGACTCCAAGGAGTGATAAAATATCTAACCAGATCACACAGCTTTTAGTTTAGATGCTTTTATTTTCCTGAGTATATTGTTCTGTATGAACATTTACATAAAACAAGAAGCATAATTAGTGCTTTTATCCAGAAGTGATGCAGTACAGCCCCAGTAGCGACTCTAAAAATTCAGAAGAATCATCAAATTTCATTAAAGTGATATATTTAAAGCATCAAAGTCTTTATTATAAAATGAGAGAATGAATATACAAAAGGACAATGGACCATATATATAAAATAATGCAACTGTAACCTTTGCACCAAGCATCTTAGGAAGTGAAAATACAACCTCTGGCTTAAAATGAACAGGATTTTGTGTATGACAGCCTGGTCTTCCCTGCCCTGCAACACTTGAAACAACTAGAGAAAACCAAATATGCTCTTAGCCAATCATATAAGACATTCCACTTTCTGTGAGCCTGCCTACACTGTCCCCATGCCAACAGCCTCCACTGAGAGCATGAATAAAGAAGGCCCTCCCTTCTTTCCATGAAATGTAACCTTCCCAGTCCACATATATATTACAAATCATAAGTTTATGCACTTGAACTTTTATTTTTTAAGGACTGATTTTCCATATTTTTTCTTCCATTTTTTAACTGAGATGTTAATGAAAGATTATAGAGGACTTGGATTTCCATTCATTCATTGTTGTACATTCTCCTCCCTGCTCACCCCTCTCTTGAGTTCCCTTTTCTCTTTGAAAAAAAAAAAACAACAAAAACACCTTTTACATTTTTATACAATCCCCTCAGTCTACTTTACTATGCAGCTCTTATTCTGGACTCTTGTCATACAAATAATATCTAATCATATATCCTTTGTAAACAGTTCCCTCTCTCATCTGTTTCAATGCAGTATACATTATTTTGTGTGTGTCTGTGTGTGAATTATCTTTTTTTTTATTTCAATGAACATCTACAGAGATTTTGGAATTTAATTCATTCATTGTTGCACTTTTCTCCCCGCCCCCCCCCCCCCCCCCCCGCCCCGTTCACTCCTCTCCTTGAAAAGCAAAAGAAAAACTCCTTCACTTTCCTCTACCCAGCAAATTGTGCAACCCTATGACTACCCCCTGCCCATCCTCACAGCTCTGCTCCTACTCTCCCCCCTTTGGATTCTCATACATATTAGTTATCTTTCTATTGCTATAATAATGGTCTTATATATTATTTTTCTTTATGGAACTGAGTTTGTTCACTTCACATAGTGTTCTCTAGTCTTTTCCAAGTTATGTAGTTATTTTCAAAATCATTGATCCTGTGTGTTGTGTAGTATTCCATCATGTGAATGCACCATAATTTCTAAAGCCATTCAATTGAAGTTGGACCTTTGGACTGTTTCCATGTTCTTACAATGATAAATAATGCTGCTATAAACACTGATGTACAAATCTCCATTTGTATCTCATTTCTAATTTTTTGGGGGTGTAGTCCAAGCAGTGGAACAGCTAGGTCATATGGAATTTCTATGTACAGCTTTTGAGGAAGCATCAAACTATCTTCAAGATTGGTTGTACCCTTTTACAATCCCATCAACAGTGTAGAAGAGTTTCTATCTCACCACATTCTCTCCAACATTTATTACTTGCTATCCTGTTAAACTGTGCTATTGCTCCTGGAATGAGATGGTATTTCATTGCAGTTTTGATTTGCATTTCTTTTACTGCTAGTGATTTGGAGTATTTATTTATGTGCTTGTTGATCACCCAAATATCTTCCTCTGTGAAAAGTCTTTCCATGTCTTTTGTCCATTTTGTAATTGTGCAATCAGTCTTTTTTTTCTAGGCCCCGTTGTTGTTGTTGATTACCATTGAGTCAAGTACAACTCATAGCAACTCTAGGGGGAGAAAAGACCTAATGCATTTCCATAATTATTGTCATTTCTCCAAGTTCATAGAGCTTCCATAGGCATGTGGTTTAGAAAGTGGATGACACTGTTTCTTGCAAACCTGGTTTACATCTCAGAGCTCCTCCAAACACTGTCCACATTGGGAGACCATTACAGTATTTGATACCCCAATGACACAAGGTTCAGCATCACAGCAAACCCAGATTACCTCAGTACAGCGAATGGATGAAAACTGATGTACAAAGTAAAAGAATATTCCTCCAAATTTAACAACACTAGTCTCACTTAGCAGTGGTTAATTATCATCAAGTTGAATATGATTCATAGTGGCCCTATGAACAAAAGACTTGAACTCTGTTCTCTAACATCATTTCTGCATGATTATAAAGTACACAGCAACAACAACATATCTTGATGTTCTTTGGAGGGTGTCTAGTCTATTCTGTGTTCACTGAGCTTCTTGTATGTGGATTTCTCCTTTCTTCATAATACCTTCACAGTTTTCTTCTAGTACCTCTTCTACTATTTTGCCAGTGATTTCCCTGTCAGTATTGTGTTTTTGAATTCTAATCTTACATTTTTTTCCTTTTGATATCATGTCACATGATTTTGATTTTTACTCATTTTCTTTCTGTCTTGTCTCTGATTTTTCTTCTAGCATGTTCCTAGAGTTTCTTGTCTTCCAGTTCAAAGACTCTTTGCTTCACCTGCTCCAATCTTTGCTCTTCTGTTCTACTTTTTTGACCCTTCAGCATGTTGGACACTTCTGCAATTTCAGTCTTAAAATTTTTAATTGCATTTTTATGTATTTCTGTTATTTCCAGTTTTAATGTGTTGGCTGTACCTCTCTGTTTTGTGATGATTTTTTAAGTTCTTATACCTTTTTATCTACAGTTTTAATTCTTTTGTCCATCTTTTTGCAGTTTCTTTTGTAGTAGTTTAAGTTCCTCTGCCCTGTTATATTTCTTTTGGTTCCCTGTCTCTGGTGTATTCACTACTTTATGGCTCCTATGGTCTCTTCCATCATTTGCACCTGCTTCCATAGTTGTTCTTTTAACTCCACATCAATATAAATGTTCTGGTTCTCTGCTTCTGGAGTATTCACTTTATTTATGTCTTCAATTTTTAATTCTATTTTTTATACCTCCTTCTGTAGCTGTTCATATGACTCCATGCCAAAATATATCTCTTGATTCTCTGACTCTGAGGTATTCATTAGGTCTGCAGTATGCTGTGGGTTTTTTGGAGTAGGCTTAATTGATTTTTTTTCCACAATGTTTGGAGCTGCCTTTCTATGTTATGTGAAGTTTTTCTAGGTCTGTTTAGATCATTTCAATTAAGCCTGTGTAGGTTGTTGATAGTTCTTTATCTTTATGATGTTATGATTATTTGCTAGCTTAAAATGTTCAATCTATGGGAGTGGGCATCTTGTGCTACTGGAAATCCTTTCTGGTACTGTTGAGTGAGAAAATGAACCTTTCCTAAAGTCCTATCAGTCCTCTCTGGTTTGCAGTGCCCTCTTCTGAAGTTTATTGTCCTCCTTTGTGTAGTGGCTCTTGACCAGATGGTCCAACTTAAGCTACTTTGAATGCAGCTCTCTTAAGCACCTCAGTATACTAGCCATTAAAAGTGATTCTCTCACCTGATTGCAGCCTATTTCTCAAGCTCTGTTGTTCTCTGTGATATCTGAGATGGCCACATAGCAACATGGATCTTTGCGTGGAAGAGTGTTTCTTCAAGAGATTTTCAGGCCCCTTCCTTCACAGCACTTGAAAATGCTGGCTCTAGAATTGATTTTCTCACCTGATTGCAGTCATCTCTCTTGAAGTGTATTGTTTTCCATTGTCTGTAGATTGGCAAGTGACAAGACATTCCAACTTAAGCAGTTTCTCTCCAGGGAACTTAGAAGGAAGTTCTCTCTCTACATCCCAGTATGCCAGCTGTGAAAGTGAGTCTCTCACCTGATTGCAGCCTCCACTCCCACAACTCTATTGGTCTTTGATCCTTGGGATGACCCTATAAGAACAGGGATCACCCAAATGGACAGTCATGTTTTCTTGATCTAATGCCTTTAATCATTATATGTAATCATTTTATCATGATCCTTATCTATGATGGTGGTTTTTGTCCTGAAATATATTTTATCAGTAATTATGATTGCCACTCCAGCTTTTTTTGTGTGTGCCATTTTTTGGGGTGGGTATTTTTCCTTGGTTTTTAGTCAATCTTTTCCCTCATTTCTTATAGCGTCTCTTATCAGCAGCATATTGATGGACTTTGGATTTTTATCCACTCTGTTACTCTTTTATCTTGGTGTATTGAAGCCTTTCACATTAAGTGTGATATTGGTAGGCAAATTTTACTGACATCATTTTGCTGTGTGTGATTTTTTCCCCCCGCCTGTTGTTTCTCATTACTATCAGGAGAAGGATGGGTAATCTCAACCTGTGTGATTTCCTGCCTTTGAAAATCCTCTGGGGTGGGGGTGGTGGTGTCAGCTGAGTTGGTTCCAATTAGACAGCATACAACAACAAAGCAACTGTTTAATGGTCTATCCATTTTCCTATGGTGTCTTCAGATGAAAGACTTCCCTTAGAATTTCTTTTAAAGTTAGTCTTGTTTTCATGAATTTCTTAAGTTCCTGCTTTTCTCTTTCATATTTGATGGGTGACTTTGCTTGGTACAATATCCTTGGCTGGCAATTGTTTTCTTTCATCCCCCTCTCTCTCTCTCCCTCCTTCTCTCTCTCTCTCCCTACTTCTCCCTATCTCTCTCTCTCCATATATATATAACTCCCCCATCCCATTGTCTTCTTGCTCACATGGTTTCTGCTTAAAATCTGAGCTTAATCTAAATGGTCCTCCTTTGTAGGTGACTTTGTTTTTCTCAAGCTGCTTTTAGTATTCTATGCTTTTATTTTGGAGTATTGTCTATGATATACCTTACTGTTTTTCTTTTGGGGTCTGTTTGGGATTTGCTAAAGTTTTGAATACAGATTCCTTTATTCTTTATAATACTTGGTAAGTTTTTTCCTAGTATCTCTTTTATAATTTTCTCAGTGCTTTCCCTATCCTTTTTGTGTTCTGGAATTCCAATTATACATATATTGTTCCTTTTGATGTTATCCTATGTGTTTCTAATGTTTTCTTCATTTTCCTTCCATCTATCTTCTATTTTTCTTCTAGTATGTTCTCAATAAGGTTCTTCCTGATCCTTGACTCTCTATCCCATGTCTTCTAATCTGGTTTTTTTTTTGTCTCTCCAACATGTTGGAAATTTCTGCCAATTCAGTGTTGTTATTCTAGATCGCATTTTCATGCATTTCTGTTATTTCCAATAATTTTTTATCTTACCTTCTCTTGTGATGATTTTTAAAGTTCTGGTACCTCTTTATTTATAGTTTCAATTCTTTCTTTCATGTTTTGCAATTTCTTTTATACTTGTTAATTTTCTTCCACATTGATATATTTTATCTGGCTCCATGTTTCTGGAATGCTCTCTTTATTTATGTTTTCCATTCTTTCTTCCGTCATTTGCACCTTCTTCAATAGCTGTTCGTATAACTCCACATCAATATACTTCTTCTAATTTCCTGTTTCTGTAGTATTTACTTTATTTATAACTTCTGTTCTTTCCTCTATCATTTGTACCTTGTTGAGCAGCTGTTCATATGACTCCCCATCAAAGCACTTCTTCTTTCTGTCTCTGGGATGTCCATTGTGTCTAACATATGCTCTGCTTTTTAAGAAAGAGGCTTATTTTGTTTTTTTAAAATGTTTAAAGTTGCCTGATGCTGTCTTGACATTTTATCAAGTTTTTATTGGTATGTTTTAGGTTATTTCTATTGAGGTTGCATAGGTGTTAACAGTTCTTTATCTTAGTGATCTTAGTGAGTAGTACGCTTAACATATTCTATCTATGGGGCTGGGTAACTTGTTCCATTGGAAGTTCTTTCTGGGCCTGTGGAACAATAAAGATTGTTTTTCCTAATGCCATTAAGGTCCTCTCTTGTCCGCACTGCAGCTCTGTGGTAATGGTAATCTTAACTTATTGCAGCTCCCTTTCCTAAATGTTATTGACTTCTTTGGTCCACAGAATGGCTATACTGTGGTCATATTCTGCAACTGGTGCAATTTATTCCCAGGAGAATTGCAAGGCCTTACTTCCCAACCACCTCACTATGCAGATGCAGGGAGTAAGTTTCTCATCTGATTGCAGCCCCTCCTCCTGAAATCTATTGCCTCTTTTTGTCTGCAGAGTAGAGCAAACAAGTTCCCTAAATTAAGCAGTTTCTGTCTAGAAAGACTGCAGCTAGCTCTCTCTCTAGCACTTCAATGTGTCTGCCAACTTGCAGCCCCTTCTCTTAGATTCCGTTGTCTTCTCTAGTCTGTGGAATGACCCCTCAACATCTAGGTTCCCCAACTGGAGCAGTTCCTCTCCAGGGGAGTTGCCTCCTATCTAATTTTATTGTCAGTTTTATCTTAGATAAATACTTCTTTACAGAATACAAGACTCAAGAAAACCTTTGTTACCAGTTAGCTTACTAAACTACTATTCCATTTGAAAATGAGTTTGGGGGATGTTTTTTTTTAACTTAAGATTTTATCAGGGCAGTAGTTTCAAAATTAATCCAGCCTGATGCCTCTAGAATGTTTAGAGTCCATGAGGATTTGAATTCTGTTCCGTATTTTTATTCTTCTGATCAAGATTCTTCTCTGTAATCCTTGATCAAAATGTTGAGTAAAAGTATCCAGGCATCATCCAATTCTTCTAGTTTGCTCTTCAGTGTCCACATTTTAAATTTATCTTCTAAATAATTTCCTCCTTGTCTGATTAAATATATTGATAAATGATTTATCTCTTTATCATTCCTTTATATTTATGTTTTTCAAGGAATCAATAATTTTGTGTATGCATTGTTTTCCATTTTCTTCTAGCTCTTTTTTTAACTTTAGTTCTTTAGTTGTGCTTAATGTTGTTGGACATTCTTTCATACTTTTGTTTTTGTTGTTGTTTGTGCATCCCTAGATGAACTCTCACTGTTCTTGTAATTTTCATTTGTGTGGGCCATTGCTTATATTCTTTACATTTTTTTGTTTGCTTTGTTTTTATTTTTTACACTGAAACTTTGAAAAGGTTAATATTCTTAGTCTTTGTCAGTTTTAGATGGTTTTGCCTGAACTACTTTATGCAAAAATTTCTTAGATGGACAGAGTGATTAACCTTTGATTTCCATGTCCCTTTCTATAAACTTCTTCTTCTTGTCTGGTTTTGTTAGAATTTGAAAGTTCCAATCTTCTTCCCCACTCCCAACTTTCAATCTTTCCCACACACACGCCAGGAAGCCCTTGAGGAGAGGGATTACACACCAGTATGCCCAGCAGGGACAGCACTGACTCATTCACTGGTCTAATTTTCCAGTCACTTCTTTAGTTACAAAACCCATATCCAGCCAGCCCCCCTCCAGGGTTGGATGCCACCCTCCAAGTTCATCTGAGGTTTCTCTGCGCGTGCGCGCACGCACACACACACACACACACACACACACACACACACACACCCTTGTGTGCTGCATAGCTTTACTGGTATTCACAGGCAGACCTTCTCCTGTTTTAGGAGAAGAACGTGTTGACACAATCTCAAAGGACCTCTGAGAGATCTCCTTTATTGGTTTTAGAGCCAAAGTGGCCCTCCTCTAGACTTTATTCTGAGAAACCTTGTGAGGGAGTTTACATCAGTGCAGTGTTTGACAGTTCCTGGTTTAGAGAGGAACAGTCACACTCTGAATGGACCTCCAAAGAGATCTGCCTTATTACTAACCCAGCCTGCCCAGACGTTTGTTGGATGTGGGTATAGCCTCTACTCAAAATGTCTGCTCCACAGCACACCACAGCCTCAATCAGCAATTCTCAGTGATTCTAAGTGTAAGGGAAAACAGGCAGACCTAAAGTAATCTCCTGGGAGATTTGTCTTGTTTGTTTTAAAAGCCTGAGCTCTTGGAGTAGGGAAACAGGTAGAGAGCTAGTGGTTTGTGCCTTCTGTGGTAATTTTTAATAGCCAGGCAACCAAAAATTACCAAGCAAAGGAAAGAGTGTAGTACTCTCTGAGAATTCCTTGAGGAAGTGTCTAATCTGGTTGCTATTAGATCCCCCCTGGTAAATTGTGATGGTGAGTGACCGCTTCTAGTACACAGCAACCTAAGTCAGCATTCTTCAGTACCAACAAGAATTAGTGGTAGAGTAATCCTAATTGAAATTAGGGAAATTTGTCACACTAGTGTCCGAAGCCAGATACATGGAGTGTGTGTAGACAGGTGAAGTGTTGACTATAGGAATAAACTCTACTGTAGATCTCTTCTGTAGAAAGTCACAGTAAGCTCTCAATTTACATTTTCCAGGTGGGTCAAACACTTTTATATTACAAACTGACCTCCAGGGATGTTGACTTGTTATCAGAGCCTTGCCTATAGTATATCTGTTGTTGTACAAAAGAATTAAGGACCACATGGGGACAGCCATATCTGACTTTTGCCAAATTCATAAAGGGAACTCTCCCTGTCAACAGCATGAACAACAGAAAACCAATTTCCATGAGCTCAGACATGTCTTTCACTCTTGCATACCTCTTTCTACTCATCTCAACACTATGTCCAAAATCTGATGTGATAGCTCAAAGACCATATAGAACCTTCTTGGGAAAGTGAAAAGACTATATATAATTCAGGTTAGTAGCAGAATATACGCCTTTGAGTTGTAGTGATGGAGAAGAATATTGGACATAACATGGACTGCTAAGAGAACAAACAGGTTTGTACTGGAGAGGATGAAATCAAGTTGCTCCTTGGAAGTTAGGATTTTGAAGCTCCATCACACATATTGAGGCATGTTGCCAGGAAGGAACAGTCCTTGAAGAAAAACATTATGCTTGGAAGGATGGAGGGACAGCACAACAGAGGAAGACTGAAGGGGATAGACTGACGCAATATCTGGGGTAATTGGGGTAGGGATGGCGAAGACAATGTGATTGGATCAGGATAGGACAGAATTCAGAGCTATTGTGCATAAGGTCATTATGAATTACAAGGAACACAATGACAAATAGCAACAACTGCAGAATACAGTCAGAACAGCTTCTAAAATGTGCTCACAGATGCCTCAGCCCGGAGCTTTGTGGCTTTAAGTCAGTGATACAAATTTCTCAGTCCTGCCAATATTGGCGCTCCCATGTCTAGTCCTCCAACAAACTTGGGCAAAAGAATCTTAGCTCTAGTTCTGTGTCATAGCAATCCCAAGGTCTGTTCCATCTTATGGCAGGTGTCTGGTTCTCTGCTGTGGCTCCTATGGCTGTTGCTCCTATGGGCCTTAGCCTGACTGGCACAAAAATCTGACTCTGAAGGATGGATTACATTCTCTTGCTTTTTCTTTGCTGGCAGCAAGGTTTCTCCTTTTCTGCTTGCTCTATCTGCTCATTGTAATGGCAAGACTAGCCAATCTCCTTATGGATTGCTGAGACAAGCTAATCTCCTTGTCTAGCACACCCTATTCACATATTTCTGCCCATTCTCATGGTAATGTAAGTTAAATATAGGGAAGCAATTTTGGATAATAAACTCTCTTAATATCACCATTGTGGATATAGTTTGTTAGCACACACAGTCTCAGTCTGAAGCCTTTCTTCTTGTTGGTGGTGCTGTTATATGTCATCAAGTTGCTTGTGACTCATAGTGACCCTATGTACAACAGCTCTAAACCCTGCTCTTTCTTTCTGTAGCAATATGTAGTAAATATTCAAGGGATGGGCATTCAGCATATTTTTTTAAATTTTAGCGCATATGCCGAGGGTTCTGCCTTTTAGAGCTGAGCAGAGGATTGCAAAGGGAAGCATGAGAAGACAAAACAGTATTATATGAAATGTGCAAAGAGCTGGACTCAGAAAATCAGAAGCTCTAATCTCACTTAGCATTTCTTAAGCTGAAAGAACTCAAGAAGAAAATCAAGCCTAGAGTTGTAATACTTAAGGATGTTTTTGGCAGACTATTAAGTGATTCAGGAAGTATTAAAATAAGATGGAAGGTGTATACTGAGTCACTGTACTAAAAAGAATTGGCCAACACAGAAGAATTTCATGAAACAATGTATGGCCAAGAGACTATATGATGAAGGTGGAGGTTCAAGCTTCTCTGAAGGAACTGGCAAAAAAACAACAACAAAAAGACCCCAGGGATTCATGAAATACCAATTGACATTTCAACAGATGATACCCTGGATGCATTCACCAAATTGTGCCAAGAAATGTAGAGGACTACCTGGCCAACTGACTGGAAGAGATGCATATTTGTTCCCATTTTAAAGAAAAGTGTCCTAACAGTGTGTGGAAATTATAGAACAATATCATTAGTATTACATGCAAGCAAGATCTTGCTAAAAATGATAAAAATATGACTTGAACAGCTCATCATCAGAGAACTTCCAGATATGAAGGCTGGGTTTAGAAGAGGCCATGACACTTGTGATATTATAGCCAATATTAGATGGATCTTGGCTGAGAGAAGAGAGTACCAGAATAATGTCTGTGTTTCATTGACTATGCAAAGGTATTTGACTATGTGGATCACAACAAGCTATGGCTGACTCTGAAGAGAATGGGAATTCCGGAATACATGATTTTGCCTATGTGAAATCTATACTTGGACCAGGAGGCATTCGTCAGAACAGAGCAAGAAAACACTGCTTGGTTCAAAAATCAGGAAATGTGTATATCAGGGATGCATTCTATCTTTATGTCTTTTCATTCTATATGTGGAACAGATCATCCGAAGGCTGGCCTCTATTAGGAAGAATGTGGCATCAAAATTAGAGGAAGACTCACCAACAAGCTGCATTATGCAGATGACAACCTTGCTTGCCAAAACTGAGGAAGACTTGAGACATTTGCTGTAGAATATCAAGAACTGCAGCTTTTAATATAGATTACATCTCAACATCAAGAAAACAACAATTGTCACCACTGGACCAATTATCAGTATCATGATAGATTGAAGAGATTGAGATTCTTAACAGCTTTAACTTGAGCAGCTCCAAAATCAACTCTCTTGATACCAGCAACCAATCAAAAGACGAATTGTATTGAGAAAATCTGCTGTCAGGGACTTCTCCAGAGTACTGAAGAGCAAAGATGTCAGTCTAGAAACTAAGATACACCTGATCCGGGCCATGGTCTTTCGAATTATTTGCTATGTATTAGACCGCTGGACAATGACTAAGGATGATAGAAGAATTAATGCTTTTGAGTTGTGGTGCTGGAGAAGAGTATTGAATATACATACCATAGACCACTAGGAGAAAAAAAAAACAAGTTTGTCTTGAAGACAGTGAAACCTCCTTGTAGGCAAGGATTTTGAAGCTCTGTCTCACACATTTTGGACATATTGCAAGGAGGGTCCAGTCCTTGGAGAGGGACATCATGCTTGGAAGGGTGGTGGGACAGGCCAAGAGAGGGAGATCCTGCATGAGACGCTTGATTCAGTGACTGAGGTAATGGGGATAGGTGTGTCAGAGAAAATGAAGTTGGCTCAAGATAGAGCAGAGTTCAGAGTTGTTATATATACATAGGGTCACTATGGAGCAACTTGATGACACATAACAACAGTACTGTAGTAATTAGGGAAGCAAGCTCTTTTTCTGGAGCTACCCAAAACAACCCTCATTGATAGTAACCAGAGGCTCATCATTCCTGGGGAAAAGGTAAGGTAGAATTCATGAGAGAAGCAATTTTCCTACTATATATGTCTACTAGTTTGTTGATTCTTGCCTGTCTGCAGCCTTCTATGTTCTTTTATGATTTAAAGGGCTTCCCCAGATCAAAGCGCTGTCTGGTTATTGTATTTATTTTTTTTTGTGGTTTTGGTGAAGGGTTAGAGTGATGGCTAGTTTATGCTGTGGTCTTCCCGGAAGCCTTACCTTTGAGACAGATTTTAATGAATGAGTTTGAAGCATGACTTTTTTTTACCTATGTTATGCTTTTATAAGATTAAAAAACATATCACTTTGTGCAGAAGGGCTTGTTGTTGTTGTTATGTGCTATTGAGTCACCTACAACTCATGCTGATCTTGTTGTGTACAATAGCTCTAAACCCTGCCCTATCCTGAGCCAGTTTTATTAACTCCAACAGTCCTAAGCCCATTACTGAAATTACTGTGTCAATCCATATCATCCAAGGTCTCCCTCTCCTATGCTGTCCCGCCACCCTTCCCAGCATGTTGTCCTTCTTCCAGAACTTGTCCTTCCAGGCTACATGCCCAAACTATGTGCAATGAAGCTTCAAAATCTTTGCCTCCAAGGAGAAACTTGGTTTCATTTTCTCTAGGACAAACTTGTTTGTTCTCTTGGCAGACTATGACATGTAGTATGTTCAATATCGTTGTCTAGAATCACAATTCAAAGGCATCAATTCTTCTGTCATCCTTACTTATTGTCCAGCTTTCTCATGCATAGCAAGTAATTGCAAAACCATGGCCTGGATCAAGCACACCGTATTTCCTTGATGGAAATCCTTACTCTGTAACACTTTGGAGAGTTCCTTGACAACAGACATCTTCGATGCAATTTTCCTTTTCATTTCCTGACTGCTTGTGCAAAGAGTGTTGGTTGTGGAGCCACCTCAATCTCTTCTTCATCTCTCATGGTGTTGTCAATTGGCTCAATGAAGAGAATCCTTGTTTTCTTGACAGTTGTATTTAAGTTATTAAAATGATGATACTTTTAAAGGACAACAAATACTTGGTATAAACTAAAGAGAAGAAAACAATAAAGCTACTGCTGTCAAGTTCATTTTGATGCATTTAGTTGTTAGACTGTAAATCCTGATAGAAGATTGTCTATCTTTCTCCTATGGAGTAACTGGTGGTTATGAACTAATTACCTTTTGGTTACAAGTACAACACTTACTATTTACACAGACAGGAGTCCTCTAGGTATCACTCACTTTTTTTTGTTTGTTTTTTTTTCTTTGTAAATCTTTTTTTAAAAAAGAAAATAATATATCTATATATCTATCTATATCTATCTATCTATATGAAATTTTATATTTGCTTGCATACAAAATTTATATACATATTTCATTCACATACATTGTATTTTGCATATTCATGCACATTGTGTTTCAGTTGATCACTTCTAGTCATTATTTTTTGAGGTATTTTTAGTTTTTAGTTTGTTAGATTGGCTTTTTGTTGTTGTTGTTTTGTTTTGTTCTGTTTCTTTCTTGTTGTGTACCATCTAATTGGATTTGACTGTCACAGGAAGAGATTGGCCCTCCTTCTTCAGAAAAGTGTCTGGTGGATTTGGACCACATGCCTTCCGCTGCAGCTTCTTGCTACTAGACCACCAGAGCTCCTTCCTATTCTTTATGTTTTATAAAATTAATTACTCTCATCCAGTCTTTTCAGGTCCCCGCTGGATATTTTCCAATTTCTTAACCCCTTCCCTCTGCCTATCAAACTCTGTGACTCTGTGATTTTCCCTCCTTCCCACTTTAGTTCTCCTTTCTGCCTTCCCTTTTCCCCTTTGGACTTTCATACACATCTTTCTAGCTATCCTTCTATTTTTACAATAATAGTCTTATGCAGTATTTGTCCTTTTTTAGACTGAGATAGTGCATTCCACATAATGTTATACAGACTTCATGTTATATATTATTTTTTTTAAATCATTGCTCCTTTAGTGCTGTATAGTATTTCATCATGTACATGTACAACAATTTCTCAATCCATTTGTTTGTTGATTGTCATTCAGGCTGTTTATTTTATTGCTATTAAGAACAATGCTGCTATGAACATCAGTGTACAAATCTTCCAGTTGTGCCTCATTTCTGTTTTACTTAGGTTATATTCCTAGCAGTGGAGTAGCTGGGTCACTTGAAATTTATATGTTGAGCTTTTTGAGGAAATGTCAAGCTGCTTTTCAGAGTGGTTGTTCTATTATATAATCCCACCAACAATGTATGAGAGTTCCAATCTATGCATATACTCTCCAACACTTACTGCTTTTTGTCCTGTTAAACCATATGATATATTACTCTGGAGATGAAAAAGTGAGGAAAAACGGAGTTGCTTTCATAGTTAAAAAAGGCATTGCTAGATCCATCTTGAAGTACAATATTGTCAGTGACAGGATAATATCTATACACATACAAGGAAGTCCAGTGA
>NW_006399900.1:7459563-7474226 GCF_000299155.1 Elephantulus edwardii | reverse complement strand
GGAGATTAGGGCTGTTGTACATAGGGTCGCTATGAGTCGCAGGTGACTCGATGGCACATAACAACAACAACAACAACAACTGCTATTGGGATGGTGGTTGTTGTTGTGTGGGGTTGGGTCGGAGTGACCGATAGATGACCCTCTAGCAGGTATTTAGAGGAAGTTAATAGCAAGGGAGGAGACTGCCCTTCTACCATAGAAGAGCCCGTGAATTTGAACCATGTGTATTATTCACTTACTACCATTCAGTCAGAACTGACTTATAGCTGATCCTCCTGCAGGGTTTTGGTTGGCTGTAAACTGCATAGGAGGATATCTGCCTACTGAAGATGGATTAAATCTACCACCTTATATAGGAAATTCCTTAAAACTATCAAGAAACTTCTGAAAAACTCTCTAGCTGAATTTATCCCAAGGTCAATATGTATTCCCAGTAATGTTTTTGTTTCCCCTTCATCTGACTAAGAGTGAGAATGAGAAAAGCTTATTAATTTATTTTTAAGGTGCTATTAAAGACTCATTCTGATATACATTTGTTGATACACAAGGAAGAATAAAAACTCACCCTTTCTGTGAACTTTCAGTAAAATCACAAGAAAAACAAAACCTTGAGTGGGCCAGCAAAACAGCCCCATTTTTTATGTTGGGTTGAAGTTAACTGTCAATAGAAGCTGTGATCTGTTGTAAATATCATCATGAACATCATGCTTCTCTATAGTACTGTACTCCATAGGTAGTCACACTCCTAACACAAAGGCCACATCTCTCTGGAAGCTCAAGCCCACCAGCAGCTCTTCAAAAGGAAAAAGAACAATCTCCTCCTATGTGATCTATGGCCTCAGAAACCTAATGAAAGTCAGCTATGAGTTAGCTCCTACTCAACAAATATATTCTGAGATGTAATTAGCTAAGTCATGTGACCTGATAACTTAAGATAAAGTGATGAAGATACAATAACATTCTTAGCCTGACACCAAACTCTCCCTACCCTGTATCTAAACAGAACAGGAAGAGAATAGTTGCAGAGCAATACTTTCTGCAGAATATGTGGTATTTTCAAAAATATCCCCAGATAATTTTCAATTCTGTTTGACCTTAGCTTTAGCCATTGTGGCCTCAATATTGTAAGGTATTACTTAAATGGAGGCATATGCCATTCTAAAACTGTTAAGTTCAGTTAAAGAATGAGGGAAGTAGCTGCCATTTTTATTATTTCTAATAGGAAATGGGTTTTGACATTAACTTTCTGTCTCTTGTTCATAGAAGAATTTCTTAATTCTAGTTTATACAAAGAAACTCTGCCAGATTTATATTTTGCATGAGTTCAAGTAGCGGAGAATCTTACCATCAGGACCTGCAGCATTTTCTGTGTCACTGGAGCCCTCACTTTTCACAGGCACTAAGGGTATATTCTTCTCTTCAGCTGAAAGATAGAAAAAACATTAATTTTTATTAATAGAGAATTGTAATGTCTGACAAATTGTTCTCTTATCCTGCATTTTCTTCTAAATTTAAAAATACTTCTTAGATTCAACTTTTTTTGCATAAAAAGGAAGTAATATGTTGAGTTGTTTGAATAATTTTATGCTTTCTTCTAAATTCTCTTTAAGTAGTGAGATACATGCACAGAGGCAAATTCTCATATTACCAATCAGATAGCAAAAACCAGGACAACATGCAATTTCAATGTATAGAAATGTTTCTACCACAAGATGCTCTGCTGGAGAGGGAGTGGCAATCTCCTCCTGTACCAGTCAGATCCAATTTGATGGTGTGTTGTTGTTGTTGTTGTTGTTGTTGTTATGTGCCGTCGAGTCGTTTGCGACTCATAGCGACCCTATGTACAACAGCCCTAAGCTGTGCTCCATCCTGTGCCAATCTCATTGCCTCTGACACAACGATCCCAATTACCCCAGTCACTGAATTAATCCACCTCACAGAGGGTCTTCCCCTCCTGTGCTGTCCCTCTACTCTACCCAGCATGATGTTCCTCTCTAAAGACCTGTCTCTCTTTACAACACGTCCAAATTATGTCAGATGAAGCCCCAGAATCCTTGCCTCAAAGAAGTAGCCTGGTTTAATCCTCTCTACGATGAATCTGTTTGTTTTCTTGGCAGTCCATGGTATATTCAATACACTTCTCCAGGACCACAGCTCAAAGGCGTCAATTCTCCTTCTATCCTCCCTAGTCATTGTCCAACTCTCTGATGCATAACAAGTGATTGCGAACACCATGGCCTGTATCAGGTGGACCTTAGTCTCCAGAGAGACACTGTTGCTCTTGAGTATTTTGGAGAGGTCCCTAACTGCAGACTTTCCCATCGCAGTACGTTTTTTTATTTCCTGGCTACTGGTGCCAAGAGTGTTGACCGTGGAGCCGAGCAAACTGAAGCTGTGAACAATCTCAATCTCTTCACCATACATCCTGATGCTACCGATTGGTCCAGTGTTGAGAATTTTTGTCTTCTTGACATTGATCCTCAGTCCATATTGAAGGCTGCAGTCCTTGACCCTCTGCAGTAAGTGCATGCAGTCCTCCTCAGTTTCAGCGAGCAAGGTTGTGTCATCTGCACAACGCAGATTGTTGATAGATTGTCCACCAATCCTAACACCACGCTTCTCCACACACACAAAATCATAAAATAAATTTTAAAAACCTTTAAAAAAGAAATGTTTCTATGTGACTTTGAAGGATGTTGTTCTTGTTAAGCGCTGTTGAATGCTATTCATAGCAAACCTATGAACAACAGAGAAGAACGCTGTCTTGTCTTGCACCATCCTAATCGTCCCTAACACACTTCAGTCAATTGCCACAGCCAGTCTATCCATCTTATTGAGGATCTTTCTCTCTTTCACCGAGTCTTCATCTTTCCAAACATGATAACCCTTTCCAAAGAATAAACCTTTCTTAACAACATGCCCAATAGAGTTGGACTCTATGACGAGGAACGTGGTATCAGGATCAGAGAGAGAGACTCATCAATAACCAGCATTATGCAGATGACAAAGCCTTGAATACTGAAAGTGAGGAGGACTTGAAGCATTTGTTGAAGAAGATCAAGGAATGCAGCAATCACTATGGATTACATCTCAAAGTCAAGAAAACAAATATTCTTACCACTTGACTGAGAGACAACATTATGATGGGTGGATAAGAGATTGAAACTGCCAACAACTTTATCTTGCTTGGATACAATTAACACTCTTGGTACCAGCATTCAGGAAATCGGTTACGGACCTCTCCAAATTATGAGCAGTGATGTCAATTTGAGGACTAAGGTGCATCTGATTTAGGCCATGGTCTTTCTGATCACTTGCTATGCATCTGAGAGCTGGACAATGAATAGAGATGACAGAAGAGAAATTGATGCCTTTGAACAGTAGTGTTGGAGAAGAGCACTGTACATCTCATAGATGGCCAAATAACAAACAAATATGTGTTGGAGAGGGTGCAGCCAGAGTGCTCTTTGGAGGCAAGAATGATGAGACTTTGCCTCACATACTTTGGGCATGTTGTTAGGTGGGGCTATTCCTTGGAGAGGGACATGATGCTTTGAAGAGTCGTGGATTGGTGAAGGAGAGGAAGACCCTCAAGCAGGTGGATTAACACAGTGACTGCCACAATGAGATCTAGTGTGTCAAGAAGTGTGGATAGGACACAGTTCAGATCTGTTGGCCATAGGGTCATTATGAATAGTCCTCGACTTGCTGGTACCTAATAACAACAACAACATGCCAAAAGTATATGAGATGAAACTTTGCTATCTTGATCTCTAAGGGGCAACTTTGGGTTGTCCAAGACCTATCTGTTAATTATTTTCGTAGTCCACAGAATTGAGTACTTTTCTCCAAAACCAAACTCAAAGGTAGAGATTCTTCTTCTGTCATTCACTGTTTAGCTTTCATACGCATAACAAGTGATTGGGAAGATCACTGCTTGAATCAGGTAAACTTCAGTCTTTAAACTTACATCATTGTTCTTCAGGACTTTGGAAAGGTACCTGACAGAAAACTTTCCCAATGTCTCTAAGATCTCCTGATGCTCATAGTAAGGGTGAGTTTCCCCCCCTTAAAATTAATTACATTTTTATTATGATTTGAATAAAAGTTTACAAAGTCTCAAATATTTGCCTCTAAGAAGTATATTTATTCCAAGACATGCTTGTTATCTTGACAGTTCATGATGTATTTAATACTTCTTGTATGCTGCAAGGTCAACTGTGACTCATAGAGAGCCTATGAGCAACCACTCTGAATCTTGTGTATTCTGAACTAATCTTCAGTTCTTGGTAACACCAGGACTCAGATATTTTAGTTTTCCTTATACCCTATTGTCTAGTTTTCAGATGCATGCAAGGTGAAACCTTGCATCAGATATACCTTTCTTACAAAAGACAAAACACACAATTAAGGAAAATATTTTTTTAATGTAGGAAGCATTAAAATTAGCAATTTCATTTTATAAAAGGATAGTTTTAAAAGTACAAAATAAGTCAGTGAGTGAGAGAACACATTTGTAACACTTATTATCAGCAAAGAACTCTTGTACAAATGATATTAAAAATCAGTATATAAAACAACACGGGGGGGGAGGGTTGGGCAGGGAGAAAATGCAACAGTGGATGGAAATCCAAAATCTCTGTAAATATTCATTAAAATGAATGAAAAATAATTTAAGTAGAAAAAACAACAGTGAAGAATATAGGAAATAAAAAAGTGGGCAAGACACAAAAGAGGATATTAGTCACTTAATTTTTTAAAACATAGTTTTATCAGATAATGTAGTGCTTAAAAACTTTGGTCTAGTGACAGTAAAAAGACTAAAAACATATGACAGCCTTTCTAATGAAATTACCAAGGTATATGTGGTATGTGTGTATATATGTATATATGAAGCAGGAGTGGCATCCACTTCCTAAACAACATGCCTTTGGAAGCTCTATGAACTTTGAAAAACGACAATAGTTATAGATAGGCCTCAGGTCTTTTGTTCATAGGGTCGCTATGAGTTGTGCTCAAATCGATGGCAATCAATAGCAACAATGAGAGAAATAAAAACATTTAAATATACACACACATACACACAAACACACACGGCTCTCTGTGTGCATATTTGGAAAGAGGGGGAAGAATGACAGTTATTTTTCACAATTGCATGTGAGAACTTGGATTATTCCTAATGTCCTCTCCTCTGCTCAGCAATGTAACTGAGGGCCCTAGAGAAATGAGTTAATTCCACTTTAGAAAACAGAATCTGAGGAAAACAATTCTTTTTAATAGCTTGTTTATTTCAATTTTCTTATTTCTTCTCCCAATCTGATTGCTACTGCTTAAAACACAAGCGAAAGGTTCATTTCAACGCTCCTAGTAAAAGACGGGAGCCCCAGTGATGCGGTGGCTAGGAGCTCATTTGTTAAAGGAAAGGTTAGTGGTTTGGTCCTAAAACTTACAAGGAGAAAGGTGAGGCAATCTGTTTCTGTAATGATTCACAGCCTTGGGAATAGTATACAAATGACCTCCTCTGTTCTATGAGGCCACCAAATAGGACTAAATTTAATAACAATGAAGATGATGTTTAATTTTTTTGAAGGAGATGAAAGATGCTGAAATACAAAGAAGTTGGGACTGCAGCACAGCTTCTTGCCACTTGACCATCAGAACTCCCTACATTACAAATAGAGTTACAAATAGTTATTTCTCAGATTATATAGCTGTATGAGTGCTATGGCCATTACAGAGAGCAGAACCTTTCTATATTAAATTATTTTTAATTAAGCTGGCATTTAAAAAAATCAAACATTCTTGAGCCACCTTGACAGCTATGCTCCAACTTTATTATTAGCAGCCAGGAAATTAAAAGATGAATTCCATTGAGAATGTCTGCTGTTAGAGACCTTTCCAAAGTACTGAAGAGCAATGCTTTCAGTCTGGAGACTAAGGTGTGCCTGATAAAAGCCATGGTCTTTGCAATTACTTGCTATGCATCAGAGAGCTGGACAATAACTAGGGATACTAGAAGGAGAATTGATGCATGCCTTTGAGCTGTAGTGCTGGAGAATAGTATTGAACATACCATGGACTGCTAGGAAAACAAACAAGTTCATCCTAGGGTGAAGCCAGGCTGTTCCTTGCAGGCGAGGATTATGCTCCATCTGACATACTTAGGGCATATTGCAAGGCAGATCAATCCTTGGGAGGGTGGAGGAACAGTGCAGGAGAGGAAGACCCTCTGAGACAATAAGATTGGCAAGGGATAGAGCAGGTTGTAGGGCTGTTGTACACAGGGTTGCTATGAGTCGCAGGTGACTCAACTGCACACAATAACAACAAGAACAACAACAACAATGTAACATAAGACTGTTTACAAATGCTCATTCCTTCCCTCCCACTCCAATGGTAGTATACGCCATTCAACCTTAACATTCTCATGAAGTGTGTCAAGTATGGGTTTGAAGGGCATGTGAACAGCTGAGATGCATCTTCTTTTGTCTTATGCTATGAGAACTTGCTCTAGGGGATTATTGGTTCAAGTTGGGTAGAGCCTCTATTCAACTCACAGCTTGAAGTGTTTGGCTCAGTCTAGATGTAGCTGATTGATGAGCATAAGCATAGGTGATTATTTACCTAAACCCCTAAGGTTGAAGATGCTTGTTTTATAGCATTGTTGTGTAATATATAGCTAACATACTTAATTTTTTAAACTCACTGAGGCTTAAAGTTCCTTCTTAATTTTGTCTCCTAGCAATTAAAGATATAAAATAATATGTATTTGGTCTTAATATATTGTCATTACGATACTTTTAAAATACTTTAGAGCTATAGAAATGAAACTAAAATATTAACATTAAATTGTTAGGCAAAAATTAAAACATCTACTAGATTAAAATATGCATGAGATTTTTAACTTTATAGTTTGGGTTTTTTTACTGTGTTAAAATTTATAAAACAAAATTTTCCTCTTCAACTGTTTGTCATATGTGTTCACAGTTACTTTAATCGTAGTTATTACATGTGAAACTATCATAATTTTCTGTTTCCAAATTTTCCCATTACTTATAATGAGAGAGCATTAGAGAATATTAATTCCTCTTTTTGTACTTCAGTATAAAGAACACAAAATCACTAATCACTGGACCAATAAGCAGTATGGCAAATGGACAAAACATTGAAGTTGTCAAAGTCAAGGATGAAACCAGCCATTAAAATATCAAGCCATGCACAGATTGCACAAATATACTACAAAAATGTCTTTAAAATGTTAAAAATAAAGATGTTACCTTGGGGACGAAGGTGCACCTGAACAAAGTCACGGTATTTTGAACCTCTGGTAACTTAGTGGCAGAGAGTTGCACTGCTAACCCAAAGACACTCAGTTCTAATCCAGAACCTGTTCCACTAGAGAAAGATGGGAAATTTATAGTGTAATTTATAGCCTCTGAAAACTTGCTAGAGGATCAGATGGGGGTTGGTTCCAACTCCATCATGCATTACAATAACAACACATCCATACAAGAGTAGATGTTGTTGATAAAGAATATCAACACACCATGGACTGCCAGAAGGATGAATACATCTCTCTTGGAAAAAATACAGCCAAAATGTTCCTTAGAAAAGAGGGTGGTGAGACTTTGTATCATGTGCTTTGGATATGTCATTAGAAGAGATAAGTACTTAGAGAAAGGCATACGCTTGTAATGTAGAGGGTAAGTAGAAGATAGAAAGACCTTCAATGAAATGGATTGTTACTACAACAATGGCTTTAAAAAAGGAAAAATTGTCAGGATGGCAGGTGTCGATGATTTACCGTGTCATACACAGGGTCACTGTGATTCAGAATTGACTTGATGGCACCTATGCGCAAATAAAAAACTGAGGAAGAATGGTGTTGCATTTATAATTAAAAAGACAATTTCAAGATTTTAGGATAAAGTACGATGCTGTGAATGATAAGATACTATGTATACATATACAAGGGAGACCTGTTAACAAGACTATTATTCAAATATATGCACCAACTATTAAAACAAAACAGAAGGAAATTGAAGATTTCTACCAAAGTTTGCAGTCAGAGATTGATCAAGTATGAAATCAAGATGCATTACTATTTATTGGTACCTGAATGGAATGCAGAAATGGGAAAGAATCAGTAAGTAAGCTGGAAAGTACAGACTTGGTGACACAAATGAGGCTGGAGAGTGAATGACTGAGTTTTGTATATTCAATGATTTATTAGTAGAGAATATTGTGTTTAAGAAACACAAAGGATAGCTTTCCATATGGACATCAACTGACATGAATCGAATGGACTACATCTGTGGAAAGAATAGTTGAAGAAGTCAGGTACTGACTGTGGAACAGAATACTCAAATGCAAGTTCAAATTGAAAATGGAGAAGATTAAAACAAATCCACAAGAATGAAAAAAGATCTTGAGTCAATCTCATGTGACTTTTTTAAAATCTTCTTAAGAACAGATTTGAGACATTGATGATCGATGCTAGAAAATCAGAGTTTTGGGGTTAAATCAAAGGATATCATCCATGCAGAGGGCAAAAGGTTATATAAAGAGGAGAAAGGAAAAAAGGCAAAATAGATGTCAGAACAAATGATGAAAATTGCATTATTGTTGTTAGGTGCTGTCGAGTCAAGTGTGACTCATAATGACCCTATGCTAAAGATCTGTTCTGTCCTGCACCATCTTCACACTTTCTGACACACAAGAGTCCATTGCAGCAGTCATCGTATCAATACACCTGGTTGAGGATCTGCCTCTCCTTCACCAACCCTCCACCCTCCCCAAAATCATATCTTTTTCCAAGAAATAGCACCTCATAGCAACATGTCTGAAGTCTGTGAAGCAAAGCCTCATCATTCTTGCCTCCAAAGAGCACTCTGGCTGTACCCTCTCTAAGTTCTATCTGTTTGTTCTCTTGACTGTTTATGTGGTGTTTAGTACTCTTCTCTAACACCACAGCTCAAAGGCATCAATTCTTCTATCCTCCTTAGTCATTGTCCAACTTTCTGATGCATAACAAATGATAGCAAAGACCATGGCCTGTATCAGACACACCTTAGTCTCCAGAGAGACACCATTGCTCTTAGCTAGTAATAAAAAAAGACTATGGCTAGAATCAGACGCACCTTAGTCCTCAAACTGACATCACTACTCCTCAATAAGTTAGAGAAGTCCCTAACTGCAGATTTTCCCAGTGTAATACATTTCCTTATTCCTGACTCCTCGTACAGTGTTGTAGATCTAAGCAAGATGAAGCCATTGATAGTTTCAATCCCCTCTCCATCCATCACGATGCTGCCTATTGTTCCGATGGAAAGAATCTTTGTTTTCCTGACATTAAGATGCAGTCCATACTGAAGGATGCATTCCTTGATCTTCTGTAACAAGTGCTTCAAGCCTTCCTCACTTAGGTTGGGTCATCTGCATAACACAGATTGTTGATGACTCTCCCTTCAGTCCTGATGTCACACTCCTCCTCATAGAGTCCAGCTTCTCAGATAATTTGCTCAGGATACAGACACCCCTGGCACACTCCCTTCCCAGTTCTAAACCATACAAGGTTTTCCCTGTGCCTTTCCCACAACAGCCTCCTAGTCTAAGTATAGGTTCCACATGAGCACAACCAAGTGCTTTGGGATTCCCATTCTTCTCAATGCCAGCCACAACTTATCATGATCCACACAGTCAAACACCTTTGCATAGTCAGTAAAGCACAGATAGATATTTTTCTGGTATTCCTTACTTTCATCAGAAATTATATCCCTGGTGCTATGACCTCTTCTAAATCCTGCTTGAACTTCTGGAAGTTCCTTATCTATTTCATATTCCAGTTGTTTTTGAATGATCTTCACCAGTATTATGCTCACACATGTTATCAGTGATATTGTTTGATCATTTCCACATTCGGTTGGATCACCTTTCTCAGGAATGGAACAAATATGGACCTCTTCCAATCTGTTGGCCAGATAGCTCTCCTCCGAATAAGACAAAATAAAAGGAAGAACTGTTGAATCAAATAATAGAGATGAACAGAAGATTTCAAAGCACACCTCAAGAAGACATAGCAAAGTATTCTAAAGAACTGTGCAAAGAAATGGACCAAGAAAATGAAACACGAAGATCTCGCTTGGCATTTCTCAGGAGGAAAGAACTGAAAACCAAATTCAACCTGAGTTGCATTACAAAGAGATGCCATGGGCAGATTCTTGAATGATCCAGGAAGCATTTAAAAAAGATAGAAGGAACACACAGAATCACTGTATCAAAAATAATTGGTCAACATTGAAAAAATTTCTCCCGAAGAGTGATTGCTTGATTTGAAATTCCAATGGACTACACCACCAGAGTGTGTAATCTGTGGAGAGTTGTGTTGCTTATTTAACATTTCTTAATTCCAATATTTTTATATGCACGTTTATATGTGTTCTGTCTCTTTGTTGAATTTTTAATTTTGTTTTTTGAACTCCATACTTGGTCCATGTTCTTTTAACACAGTACACATGGTTGTTGCAAAAATCCTCTATTTTTCTCCATTATCCTAGCCATCGTAGGCCTAATTTTAACTTCTTCATACCTTTGTTTTAATTGGACCAATGTCTCCTGTCTGTTCATACACTTTATGCAGTGGAAACTGTGTATCAGAATTCAAAGGGACTGTCTTGTTTTTCCACATCTTGCAACAGGTGGCAGTCTCACCAATATTTGCCCTTGTTTTAGTGAAAAATATTTGAATTTGCCATTCTGTGAAAGGCTTTTTACCTTACACAGCCTCTGTAGTTATCAGGTTTTATGGTAATTTTTTTAATTGAAACTATAACGTTTGGATATTACACTATGGTAATTTTGGATCTGGGAATCTTCTCTTTCTTTACACTTTATAATTTGCTCCCCCCTTCCTAAATTTTCTTTAATCCACTATATTCCACTAGAGGGTGGTATGGCTCTTTAGTTCTTGCAGCATTGATGCCAAACTGAAATTCTATGCCCCCTCCGCTGTCCTCTATGACTGGGCCTCAGATACTTCCATAGTTGATCCAAGGTTCTGATCTACTTCCATAGGTTTTAGGTGGATAGGAAGTGACAGCTCAGCGAATCTTCCTACTGTTTATGCTTCACTGTGTGTCTTGTTATGTCACCTGAATGCAATGCAAATTATCTCCCTCTCCCCTTTTATAGGTCTTCTTATGTTGGGAGGAGACTTATTTCTCCCTGTGGATCTGTTTTCCATGGAAAGATACTAAGACTTTGAAGTAGCAAACATCAACAAAAGCTCTTCTCTCATTTTCCTAACTCTAGGGGAGCCTATCTCATTTTATTTTCTAACCACTTTTCCTTGAATCTCCTAGTTGGTAAATTTAGGAGGAAAAGTAGAGGGAATCTTTCCCCTAACCTGTAAATAGATTTTTCTACCTCAAAGCATTTCTCTGTTTTCTGCCTTCAGTCAGATGTTACCATTCTTGAATTGGTAACTAGAATTCTGAGTTTATCACTTCTACCATATAGATGGTGCTTTTTGTTTCCTTTTCTTTTACTTTATTGTGGGTAAATGGAGACAACCATCTCTCTATGTTTAAACTTGAGGAATTGCTAAATACTTTTCATAACAGTTGCACAATTTTACAGTCTCACTCATAGAGGGTGAAGAAGGTTCCATTTTTTCCATACCCTCACACAAAATAGAAATAATAATGGAAAACAACAATGAAAACAAAATCTCCTCAAAATCCTTCCATTAAGTCAAGACTGACTCATTGCCAACTGTCCTTCCACTCTGTTTCTGAGGATGTAAATCCCAAGGAAAGAGATTCCTTATGGTTCCTGGTGGGTGGATGTAGCCTGTGGGTTAGAAGCACGATTTCCTGAGGACCACAATGCCAGAGCTCTTCACATCTTCACTAGCAGCTGTTGTTTTCCATGTTTTAGTTATTTTTTTCTGATTGCAGCCATCTAATGCATTACACATTGGGTTGCTAACCCAAAAGTTAAAAGCAGGCCGTGGTCCTATGGTAGAAAGTCATGGCAGACTGCTCCTTTAAGGATTACAGTCTAGCAAACTCTGTTAAGTAGTTCTACCCTGTCACTTGGGGTCACAATGGGTCAAAATGAACTTGATAACCCTTTACAAACCAATAATGACTAACAGCATGGAATATCTTTTCATGTGCTTATTGTTGTTGTGTACCATCATATTGGAAGACACAAAGATGTAGCCATCTGTCTATCTTCTTTCAAGGAATGTTTCAAGTCCTTTGCACACTTTTTGCTTGAGCTGTTTATCTTTTCTTGCTGAGTTGAATGAGGTGTTTTTTTTATATTCTTGATATTAAACCCTCATCAGATATTTTGTTCTCAAATATTACCTCTTATCATGTAGATTGTTTATTATGTTAATAAAGTTCTTTGCTATATAAACATTTTTTTATTTTTATTTTTTTTACATTTTTTATTTTTATGAAGTTCAATTTATCCATTTTGTCTTTGTTGCTGGTATTTCTGATGTCATAGCTAATAATTCATTTTCAAGAACTAGCTTCCAAAGCATTTTCTCCATGTTTTGTTCTAAGAGTTTTACAGTTTCAGTTTTAACATTTAGGTCATCGATCTAACTTTAAAATTTTATCACTTCATAATAAGTATGCTAATCTCTGTATCATTTTAATAATCTTTTGAATTGTACATAGTATTTCAATAAAATATTGAGAAATATTGGATATATACAGAGGTGAATTCCCTTAACACACTGACTTTCCTCGCATGATATATTACTAAAACGAAGAAAACTGTTCTTAGAGTTTAGTGTCTCTGTCACATAACCCTCAAATGTAAATATAAGAAGATAATTATTACACATGCATATACACCGATTTCTTTGTTCTTTTCTTTTTTTTAAGCTTACTGATTATTGCATCTTGATTGCATGTTTGATCAACTTCTGACTGCAAAAGTTGGTAGAAATCTTCTATTTCCTCCTCTTTGGCTCTAGTTGTTGATGCATATATTTGAATGATAGTGGTATTCACTGGATTTCCTTGTATGCATATGGATATTACCCTATCGCTCACCACACTGTATTTCAGGATAGATCTAGAAATGACGTTTTAAATTATGAAACTAACCCCATTCTTCCTCACCTTGTCATCCCCAGCACAGTTGTGTTGTTATGTGCTGTCGAGTCGCTTGCAACTCATAGCGACCCTATGTACAACAGCGCTAAACTCTGCTCTGTCCTTTGCCAATCACACTGTCTCTGACACTCTCATTCCGATTATCCCAGTCACTGAATCAACCTACCTCATAGAGGGCCTTCCCCTCCTGCGCTGTCCTTCCACCCTCCCAAGCATGTTGTCCTTCTCCAAGAACTGGTCTCTCCTCACAATATGTCCAAAGTATGTTAGACAGAGCCTCAGAATCCTTGCCTCCAAGGAGCCACCCAGTTTAACCCTTTCCAGGACAAATCTGTTTGTTTTCCTAGCAGTCCATGGTATTCTCAATACTCTTCTCCAGCACCACAGCTCAAAGGCATCAATTCTCCTTCTATCTTCCTTGGTCATTGTCCAACTCTCTGAAACATAACAAGTGATTGTGAAGACCATGGCCTGTATCAAACACACCTTAGTCTCCAGAGAGACACCATTGTTTTTCAGTACTCTGGAGAGGTCCCTAACAGCAGACTTTCCCATGGTAATGCACCTTTTAATTTCCTGGCTACTGGTGCCAAGAGTGTGGAGCCAAGCAAACTAAAGCTGTGTACAATCTCAATCTCTTCACCATCCATCCTGATGCTGCCTATTGGTCTAGTGGTGAGAATCTTTGTCTTCTTGACATTGGGCCTCAATCCATATTGGAGGCTGCAGTCCTTGACCCTCTGTAGCAGGTGCTTCAGGTCCTCTTCAGTTTCAGCAAGCAGGGTTGTGTCATCTGCATAACGCAGATTGTTGATAAATCATCCACCAATTTTGAGCCCACATTTCTCCTCATAGAGCCCAGCCTCCCAAATAATCTGTTCTGCATATAGGTTGAAAAGGTATGGAGATAGGATGCATCCCTGGCATACGCCCTTCCCAATTTTGAACCATTCAGTGTTCCCTTGCTCTGTTCTGGTGACTGCCTCCTGGTCCAAGTACAGGTTTCGCATTAGCACGATCAAGTGTTCTGGGATTCCCGTTCTTTGCAGAGTCAGCCACAGTTTGTTATGATCCACACAGTAAATCTTATAATCATCTGATTTAAAATGTCCATGCCAAGCCATCATATTTTGCCTATACAATGTCCACTTTTTCTACATTCATGCTTCTCATGTTTCATGTTCCAATCACTAGTGTCTGCTTACAGCTGTTCCTTCTTCTCTGTACTTCCGTTTCTAAGATCACAATCTCAATTGCCATGTCTGTCAGTCTAAGCAATAGCAGAGAGCAAAGAATACCAGAAGACTGTCTATCTGTGCTCCATTGACTATGTAAAGGCTTTTGTCTGTGTGGATCACAACAAGCTGTGGCTGACTCTGAGGAGAATGGGAATCTCAGAACATTTGATTGTGCTTATGCAAAACCTATATATGGACCAAGAAGCAGTTGTCAGAACAGAGCAAGGAAACACTACATGGTTCAAAATCAAGAAGGGGGTCCATCAGGGATGTATTTTGTCTCCAT
>NW_006399900.1:7457718-7459212 GCF_000299155.1 Elephantulus edwardii | reverse complement strand
TCCACAGTCAACACTCTTGGTAACAGCAGCCAGGAAATCAAGAGATGAATTGCCTTGGGAATGTCGGCTATGAGGCACCTCTCAAGAGTACTGAAGAGCAACGATGTCATACTGGAGACTAAGGTGCACCTGATCCGGGCTACAGTCTTCACAATTACGTGTTATGCATCAGAGATGTGAAGCCTTTGAGCTGTGGTGCTGGAGAAGAGTGTTGAATATACCATGGACTTCTTAGGAGAACAAAGAGGTTTGTCCTGGAGAGGGTGAAGCCAGAATGTTCATTGGAGTCAAGGATTCTGAAGCTTTCTCTGATGTATTTTGGCCATGTTGCAAGGAGGGACTGGTCCTTGGAGAGGGACATCATGTTTGGCAGAGTGGAGGGGCGGTGAAGGAGAGGAAGACCTTTGATGAGATGGATTGATTCTGTGGCTGGAGCAGTGGAAATAAGTGCGTTTGAGATGGCTAGGTTGGCACAGGATAGAAGAGTGTATAGAGCTTTTGTACATAGGGTTGCTATGAGTCGCAAGCGACTCGATGGCACATAATAACAACAACAAAAACAACTGATTATTGGGTTAGATGAACTCAGTTAAACTTGTATTACCCTCAGCCACCAAGTTCACTACCTAGATCTGGGCCCGAGTGTAAATAAGCAAAAGGAGATGAAAGCTAAATTTAATTAGGAAGAACTAAGTGTCAGTACAACTGTAAGATTTGAAAGTGAAGTCAAGTCTCTGTGGTACATTGTGTTATAATGATACTCATGCACAAAATGTTCTGTATAGTCAAGCCACCAACACTATCTTTACAGTTGTTGTTGTTTGTACCATTTACAATCCCACCAACAATGTATAAGAGTTCCTATCTTGTCACACCTCTCCAACATTTATTACTTGCTGTCCTGTTAAACCATTATTGTAGAATGAGTATGAGGTTCCGGGGGTGAGGTAGGGGGGAAGGAGAGGGATGAGAATCTGTGTGTGTAAGGGGGTGTGGGTGTGTGTGCATTAATCATGGGGTTGTACAATTTGATGGAGGGGTGAGGAAAATTGGAAGAATCTGGTGTGAAAAACAATATATTCAAATTTTGTAAATAAACTAGTATAATTTAAAAAGGAATTTTTCAGACTCTTTTCTTGTAACATTTATTCTTTAATTTATCTGGCTAGTACACACACTATGTATTGAGTTCACATTTTACAAGATTTAATGAAAAGTACTAAATGTAAGAGAAATGTGTCTTACTGATGTCAGATCTGAGAGAAGAAAACAGTATTGCTTTTCTATGGCTATATTTATCTTCAAAAGTTTCTTCTTTTTCCCCAATTAGGTATTAAGGAGGAGTTACAAAACCGAACCAAAATTGCCATTGAGCTGATGCCAACACAGAGATGACCCTCTAGGACTGAGTAGAACTGCTCCAAATGTGTAATCTGTAAAAGCAGACTGTTGTGTCTTTCTCCTGCAGAGTGGCTGGTAAATTCAAGTCACAGA
>NW_006399900.1:7453392-7457218 GCF_000299155.1 Elephantulus edwardii | reverse complement strand
CATAGTATTCCATTGTGCGAATATACCACAGCTTCTCTACCCATTCGTTTGTTGATGGGCATTTAGGTTGTTTCCAACTCCTTGCTATTTTTATAGCAGCAAAGTGCTTGTCTATCATGTCGCCAGAGATCCCAAAGGAAAATTTACTCAAAACAAAATGGTATCCATTTATCTCTTGCTGATTTAGGGGTAAGATTCATTGTTTTCAATTTGCTTAAAGTAAGTGAACTGGTTGCTATTAAGTTAATTTTACTCATGGAGACACTTTATGAATTAGTATAGAACTGAGCTCCACAGGATTTTAAACAGCTGATATTTTTTACAAGTAGATTACTAATAAACATCTCTAGGTACCCTTGAACTTCCAACATTGTATTTCAAAAGTAGTTTTCAGTGTTAGTATTTTACTAAAAAAAAAAAATAATATGTAAATTTAGAAAAAAAAAACAGCCTGCTGTAATCAATATCTTTGCAAAGGATAGAAAATCCAGAAAACTTAATTATACTTAGGTACAACCTGTGCCTATATAGACCAGAAGTTAGGCAGTTTTATAACAGAACAGGGACATAGTTAGTGCGTGCTTTAAAATTAGAAAAGGTAAGCAAATAAAATGAGAAACCAAGCTCTGTAACAGACATTGCAATAAAAATGGAGTATGATTCTTTAATGATCTACGTTAAACAGATGGTACAACTCTGCTTCGGAAAGTTAAAAAGATTTGAAGAGTCAAGGCTCTTTTTAGTATGGAATAAATGAAAGAATGAACATTAAGATAAATTGAGAAAATATTGAAATTGACAAGAATTTAATTTTATTTGAACTCACAACCATTGAAGAAGCAGTAAAGGAACAAAATGACATTTGCATGACAAATTTGCAAGAGAGTTCTTTAAACTTTTCTAAGCAAAGATATTACTTTGAAGGTTAAGGTGTACCCGATCTGTCCTATGGTATTTTTAGTCATACACCAAAATATGGCTAATGAATTATGAAGACCAAAGAAGAATTAATGACTTTGAGTTATGTAATTGACAAAGAGTATTGAATATACCATGGACTGTCTAAGGAACAAACATGTCTGTCTTGGAATAAATGTAGCTACTATAACCCTCTACTGCAGCAAAGATGGCAAGCAAACAGGCATGCTGTTAGGAGGGGTACCTGAAAAAGGACTTCATCCTTGCTAAAATTGAGGGTCAGCAAAAGGAAGAAGGATGAATGGGATCCCTGAAGAAGGACTTCATATTTGATAAAACTGAGGGTCAGCAAAAAAAGATGGCCTCAACAAAATGGATTGGCAAAGTGGCTGAAACAATGTGCTCCACAACAGTAGTGATTGTGAAGATGCTGCCATATTTTACTGCACTTTCCATAGGGTTGCTATGAGTTGGAATCAACCCAATGATATCTAACAACAATTCATAATTATCAAAAGTAGATTATTTCTCTTATAAAACCCAATGCTTAAATTCTTTATCCATGACCATTTAAAAGAAGTTACTTTTATGAACCCATTCTGTGTTTCAATAACATTATCAGTTGTCATCTCTTGCCACATAGAAGGCCCTGGTTCTTTCTTTTCCCTCCTATACTTCTTTCCATTCTTATTTCTCTCCTTTCTCCATTCCCCCACCCCAGTGTTATGAATTGAATAGAATTGTAGCTCCCCTCATTTTCCCATCCTCTTTGCTCTCCTGCAATATATGTTATAAATCATAACCTCTATATTCCTATTTGTTGTTGTTGCTGTTGATGGCCGTTGAGTCTAGTACAACTCAAAGCGACTCTATGAACAAAAGACCCAATGCCATTCCATAACTATCATCATTTCTCCAAGTTCATAGAATTTCCATAAGCATATAGTTTAGGAAGTAGCTGCCACTCCTGCCTCCAGACCTGTTTTACAACTGGGATTCCCCAATGGCACAAGGTTCAGTACCACAACAAACCCAGATTACCTCAGTACAGCAAATTGATGAAGATTGATGTACCAAATAGAAGAATGTTCCTCCAAATATAACAACACTAGTCTCACTTAGCAGTGGTTAAGTGTCAAATATAATTCATAGAGACCCTATGAAAGACCTGAACTCTGTTATCTAATTAGCATAATTTCTGTATGATTATAGAGTTTATAGTATCCAGAGGCATCTATTTGAGAAAATGGATGCCACTCCTACTTCTAAACCTTAATCAATCTGGAAGCTATAGTTGGTTATAATCACATTTGGTAAGTGATTGCCTTTGCTATGTTAATAGTACAGGATTAGTGTTGGAACAGGACTGAGATAGAAAAGATTAAAAAGAGCAGAAGCAAGCAGAGATGGGGTAAGATAGAAACAAAGTGATATGAAGATTTTTAAGGAACCAGGAAGCATAAGCTAAAGAGACAAGGCCATTTCTTTAGAAGAGAGAGAGAGAAAGAGAGAGAGAGAGAGAGAGAGAGAGAGAGAGAGAGAGCTCTCTGGAAACAGTGGTGTGAAATCATAGACTTTTAACTCATAAAATGTGAAAAAATAAGTTTACTTATAAAGTTATCCACTTGTGTTTTGATCATGGCAATGCTGAAAATGAACGCATTCATTTTGTATGCTTTCTTATCTTTCTTCCTTCTTCTCCTTTTCTCTGCCTCTTTCTCTCTCATAGCTCACTTTCCTTTTTCACTTTTTTTAGAATGTAGTGTTTTTATCATTTAATTTTTATGAATGTTTAACTTAAAATCATAGTTGAAGAACACATATTTTTAAATAACATGCACTTGCTTATAAATAAAAAAGTCTAACTCTTAAATAAACTTAATAATATTAAGAAGCAACAGAAAACATTTTTATATTATTATAATTTTCAATCTGTCTAGAAAATTCTCCATGGAAAAATCATCCTTAACCTTAAACTTCACTTTCCATGTCATAATTCTATTATTTTCCAGGAAAATGTAATGCACATAATCTATTTATTATCACATCTGTCATTATTGTTTTTGTTCACACTCACTCTTTACTATTTTTTATTTTAATTTGCATAGAATATGGATGATTTTTCATGTTCCAAGTAACATAGTCTTTTTCTATCATCTATCTATCTATCTATCTATCTATCTATCTATCTATCTATCTATCATCTATCTATCTATCATCTACTTATATATCTTCTATCGTTCTCAGTTTGCCAGAAGAGTGGTGATTTAAGTGTTTGCTACAATGGTGGAAGTTATGCCACCAGTATCTCAAATACCAGAAAGTATATCTGTGGTACACAGGCTTCAGCAGAACTTCTAAACAAATATAGACTTGGAGAGAGAATTTATAAATCTACTTTTGAAAAAAATTTATAATGAAAATCTCAAGAATATTCATAGAATATTTTCTGATATAATGCTCTGAGATGTGTTCAATTGGATTGAAAGGCATTCAAAATGCAAATGATAGTTATGTGGCTGGAGTAAAGCTTTTGGTACATTCATTTGCTGATGTAGTCTTATAAAATTTTTAAAAACTGACAAAAAATTCCATCAGTAACCAGAATGAATCTAGGAAATTAGAAGCATTGATGATTATTGGTGAATAGAATGTAAATGTCGGAAATAAACAGAGTGGATTGTTAGCTAGAAAATAGAACCTCTGTGATAAAAAACAATGATGGAAATAATATTTCATAAGATTAACTGGTTATTAATCAGAAATACACTTTTCATCAACAAAGATAGCAGTCTATATATGTGGACCTCTCTGGATGGAATACCCTGTTATTAAACTGACCATATCTGTGGAAAGAAATGTTGTTGTTGTTGTTATGTGCCATTGAGTCGCCTGCGACTCATAGCGA
>NW_006399900.1:7424898-7451205 GCF_000299155.1 Elephantulus edwardii | reverse complement strand
TCTCCAGCGGTTCTTTCCACATATGTGTGTGGAAAGAAATACTGCAGAACAAATCATCAATTTTTCATGTGTAATTTCAAGTTTAATCTGAAGAGAAATTCAAATGTCCTCGGGAGATAAAATATGATCTTGAGTGTATCTGTCACTTGAATTTAGAGACCATCTCAAGAAGACTGGATGCATTAAACACTAGTAAGTAAAGATAGGAAAGAAAGTAAAAACTAAAATGTTCAGTGAGGATAAGATGAGAAATTGTGATAAAAGGCATTGATTAATTGGAATTAATATTTTAAGCAAAATGTATATGAATGATTGAAAAAAGTAGATAAAAGAACAGATTTTGAAACTTGTTCTTCAAAGTTAAATGGAATGGAAGACATGATGAAGTAATGATTGAAGCAGATTTCAAATGTGAGACTTGAGAAGAAAAAGGAAAATATTACAATAAAATGTGTGAAAACATTGAGTTGTTAGAAAAACCAAGGGGAAGGATACACTAGAATTTCTTAAACTGATAAGACTTGAAGAAAAAAAAAACATCAAGCCTCAAGTTTCAATAGTGAAAGACTCTATAGGCAGAATATTGAATGGTACAAAAAGTATCATGTTGGTGCTCTTGAGTTAACTATCATAACAATCTTAGGAACAACAGATCTGAATCTTTCCCTATATTGCAACATCATCAAGATCTTCACCAAGTTCATATATAGTCACTGTGTCAATCCATCTTATTGAAGATTTTTCTCTCTTTTGCTGACCCTTTCCCTGACTTTACTGATAGGTCTTTTTCCCTGACAATATGCCCAAAGTATGTGAGACAGTTTCACCATCCTTGCCTCTAAGGAACACCTTACTTGCACATCCTCGAACAGAGACTTATTTGTTCTTTTGGCACTTTCTGTGATATTCAATACTCTTCTCCTACATTACTATTCAAAGGCATCAATTCTTCCACAATCTTCCTTATCCATTGTCAAACTTTCAGATGCATCATAGAAAGGTGAAAAGAATACACAAAATAATTGTATGGAAAATGATTGGTTAACATCTAACAATTTCAGAAGGTATGATATAATAAAGAATTAATTGTAATTAAGGAAGATATGCAAGTTGCACTGAAGACATTGACGATAAAGGAAGTTTTCACTGGTATACGCCAAGAAATCTGGAAGGTAGCTTCCTGACTAATATCAATATTTTTTCCCATTCCAAAGAAAAGTGGTCTAAGAGAATGGAGAAATTTTTAATGAGATTGTTAATATTAAATACAAGTAAAATTTTAATGAACATATTTTAAAATGTTACAGCAGTACATTGAGAGGAAATGTCTAGAAATCCCAGACAGATTCAAGAGAATAGGACATGGGCTATTTCATTTTTAATAACAGATGGATCTTAACTAAAATCAGAGAATTCTATAATGATTTTTGTCATGCTTTATTGATTATGAAAAAGCACAATATCATATTTGTATCATAACAAATTATGGTTAATAGCAAAGGTAGATAACAACCAGCAGTTAGTTGTAGGAATACTGTTTTATATTTTTTGAATAGGTTTTATGTATGTATATTTGCCCTCTTCTATCTTAATGATTTCTTTTAGATTTATCTACTTAACAAGAGTAGGAATTCTTGGGATTACAACTTCTTTCTCACAGAACTTGTCTCAAGTTTGAGTTACTGTAACAGAACATTTTAATGGTATTCATAAAAACATCCAGATCCCTGGGCTTACAGGAAGAGTCTTAATTTCCAAAATGATGGAATGATAACAAGCACTGGAAAAAACATTTAGCAAAAATTTTAATTACGAACCATTTGCAAGCATCCTGACTATTTCAGGAAGCCTTTGTTTCTTTTTCCTATGCATTGGACATTTGGTGGGAGAGAGTTTGAGAATCCCATAATGTCAGTCTGTGTCGCTACTGGTTATCTCCACTGGCTAGCCTCCTAATTAAAAGTCTTTGGCTCCTCTTCACAACTTATTTAATTTTCTCATTCTGGAGAAAACTGAATGCAATTTTCAGGATAACAATTGTGAAGAATAGAAATTCCTGAACACTTAATTGTGCACATGGGTAACTTGTATATAGACTAAGAGTAAGTAGTTTGAGCAGAACAAGAGGATACTTGTTCAATGTGATGAAAGGTGTGCACCAGGCATATATTAGTTTACCACAAGTGTTCAAACTGCTTGCTGACTAAATAATATGAGGAGACAGACAAAATGAAGAAAAAAAATATACACGATGATTGGGGAAAGATGCCTCAATCAACCATTTGTGATATGCAAATGACAGACCTTTGCTTGCAGAGAACGATGATTGGGGAAAGATGCCTCAATCAACCATTTGTGATATGCAAATGACAGACCTTTGCTTGCAGAGAACGAAGATTTAAGCTTTATTGATGGAGCATAAAGACTATAGCCTTCAGTATGGATTGTATATCAACATATAAAGAACAAAATATACTGGAGCAGTAAATAAACATCACTATAGATGGAGAAAACTTGAAGTTGTCAAGGATTTTATTTTACATGAATTCACAATCAATGAAGCAACAGTCAATTAAGAAATGAAGTGCCATGTTGCATTGGAGAAATGTGCTGCAAAAGGCTTCTTTGAAGTGCTCAAAAGCATAGATGTCACTTAAATGCAAATGATCTAAGCCATGTTATTTTCAGTCATTTAAATATGCATGCAGGGAGCCTTAGTGCCATAATGCAGAATGCATAGGGCTGCTAATTGTAAGGTCATCAGTTTGAACCCACTACCTATTCCACAGAAGAAAAATGGGAAGTCTCTTTCAGTAAAAATTTACAACCTCAGAAGCATCATAAATGGTTTCTATGAGTCAGAAACAATTAAAATCCAGTGGATTTGTTTTGTTGTTGCTGTTTTGTTTTTATTATTTGTTAAATGTTCATATGCATGCAAAACCTAGACAATGAAAATGTAACAATGGAAAATTAAGAAAAAAATTAATGTTTGGACTATGGTATTGTAAAATAATATTAAATATACCATGGATTATACAAAGGGTTTTCCCTATTGAATGAACCAGGAAGCATCAAAAGGAGATAGAAGGAGTACACAGAGTCCCTATACCAAGAAGAACTGTCTGACACAGAAGAATTTCATGAAACAACCTATGATCAAGAGGCAATGGTGATGAAGAAAGTTCAAGCTATTTTGAAGGAACTGGCAAAACCCAAGGCCCCAGGAATTGATGGAATAAAAATTGATATATTTCAGCAAACAGATGATTCCCTTAACATGCTTACCAAGAAATCTGGAGGACAAATAAATGGCCAACTTACTGGAAGAGATCCATTTTATTTCCATTTCAAAACGAGGTGAACCAACAGAATGTGGAAATTATCAAATAATATCACTATTATCACATACAGATAAAATTCTGCTGACTATCCAAAAATGACTGGAACTATAGTACATCAATAGAAAACTACTAGAAATGTAGCTGGATTTCAAAGAGACCCTGGCACTAAGAACATTGTAGCCAATTTCAGATGGATCTTGACTGAAAACAGAGAATACCAGAGGAATGTCTATCTGTGTTTCATTGACTATGCAAACCCATTTGACTGTCTGGATCACAATAAAATGTGGCTAACAATGTGGCTAAGAATGGGAATCCCAGAACACTTGGTCATGTTCATGTATAAACTATTTTTATGTATGAAGAACAAGTCATTCAGGAGGCTAGACTTTATGAGGAAGAATGTGGCTTTAAGATTAGAGGAAGATTCATCAACAACTTGTGTTATGAAGAAGACACAACCCACAGCCTTGCTGTGGAAACTAAGAAGGACTTGAAACATTTGCTGCAGAAGGTCAAGGACTGCAGTCTTCAGTATAAATTGCAATTAAACATCAAGAAGACGCAGATTCTCACAAAGACAACTGCAGCAGTATGGTTGATGGAGAAGAGGTTGAGATTGCTAACAATTTAGGAAAGTCTGATTTCGAGGACCTCTCTAAAGTGCTAAAGAGCCAGGATGTCAGTCTAGAGACTAAGGTGTGCCTAGTTCAGGCTATGATCTTCCTAATTACTTGCTATGCATCAGAAACTTAGACAAGAACCTAGGATGACAGAAGAAAAATTGATGCCAAGAGAACCAACAGATCTGATCTGGAGAGGGTAAAACCAAACTGTTCCTTGGAGGCAAGGGTTTCAAGATACCCTCTCACATATTTTGGGCATGTGGCCAGGAAGGACCAGTCTTTGGAGAAGGATGCCATGCTTGGAAGGGTGAAGGAAACGCACAGGAAAGAAAGACCCTGGATGAGATGGATTGACACACTAAATAGAGTAATAAGGGTAGTTGTGTCAGAGATATTGAGATTAGCTCAGGATAGAGCAGGTTTCAGAGCTATTGTGCATAGGGTTGCTATGAGTCATGGTCAATTTGATAGCACATAACAACAACAGCAGCAGCTCCACCCACAATCAACACTTTTGGCACTGACAGTAAGGAAATAAAAAAAAATGAATTGTACTAGGAAAATCTGCCATCGGAAGCTCTCCAGAGAGATAAAGAGCAATGATGTCAGTCTAGAGACTAAGGTACACCTTATCCAAACCATAATCTTTGCAATAACTTGATACACATCAGAAAGCTGGACAATCAATAAAGATGATAGAAGAAGAATCACTGACTTTGGGTTGTGGTGTTGGAGAAGAGTATTGAGCATGCCATAGACTGCCAACAGAAAAAACAGGTTTGTTCTGGAGAGGGTGAAACCAAGTTGTTCCTTATTGATTGATGACAATTTTGAAGCTCTCTATCACGGTATTACTCGTTCACCCACTGTCATTGCCATCAAATCAAAACCAACTCATAGGTGACCCTTCAGTGGGTTTTCACAGGCTGTAAATCATACAAGAGAAGATAGCCCCTATTTCTCCCTAGAAGCAGATGGTGAATTTGAGTTGTCTGCCTTTGGGTTAATATTGCAACTCAGAACTCCTGAAGTGACATTATTGTTGTTATTATGCACCATCGAGTCACAATGGACTCAAATCTGACCCTCTAGCAGCTTTTTCAGAGGCGGTAAATCACACAGGAGGAGATGGCCTATCTCTCCCATGGAGTAGCTAGTGGATTCTCACCATAAACTTCTGAGTTGACAATATTAATTACCTTCACTGAGAGTGATAGGAAGTGGGTTGGGGTAATAACAGGATTATATCATGCCTTCAGCAGTTTTGGAAATGGCTTTCCTTTTGCTGCTTGGTAATAATTTCTTTTGTCTCCCTATTATTTTCTGTTGTTATTTTTCTGCTTATTATGCTTATCTGCTGCTCATATATCTAAGTTTTTGGGGATTATAGTTTTAGAATCAAACTTCACACAAAAACCCCAAGTTATGTGTAGAGATATCTCTGGTTTGTTGACTGAGTATCTGCCTTACACTTTACACACATACCTTGACTTTACTGCAGCTGGATTCACTTAATTTATCCCCCTCATTAGCCCAAATAATAAAGCTGCTTTTGACCATTCTACAACTTGACTGTTCTCTACATCACCCGGACACACAGTATAAACACCCACCTTTGGTTCTTTTTCCAGAATGATACAGTTGTTGTTAGGTAATGTTGAGTCAGATATAATCTCATTAATGTGTCAAGAGAAAAAGGCTTAATTTCCAAACAGGGCCACACTCCCAAGAGGTAAAGAGGTTAGGATTTCAACACGTATTTTGGAGCGACATAATTAAATTTGTAATAAGAGAGATGAGCCACAAAGAAAGAAAGCACAGAGATGAGAATGATTCATCTTTTTGAGGGAAGTAAAACAGATTCTCTAAGCAGGAGACAGCATTGAATTTGAGATTTGAAAAATGAGTAAGCTTTAAATATTTATTTTGTATTCACGCCAAGCATTTGGATAGGTAAAAATACCTCTTGTGTAGAAATAATACAAAAAATTTACTTTGAAAATCTTTAGCCCATTCTTTTGTTGTTGTCATTTGTCTTTAAGTTCTTTCCAACTTATAGGATCTCATTGATAGGATGAACTATTGACCAGTTCTGTCTTACTTTCACAACTGTGGGCATGTTAGAGTGCACTGTTCTGGGAACGGTGTTGTGGTAGTTTTCTCCATATATTTGCTAAGCCTTTACTGTGGAAGGTCAGGGACTGCAGTCTTCAGTATGGTTTGAGACTCAATATCAAGAAAACAAAGATTCTTACCACTGGGCCTATTGGCAGCATCATAATGGATGGTGAAGACAGTGAGATTGTTCACAGTTTTGGTTTGCTTGGCTCCACAGTCAACACTCTCAGTACCAGCAGCCAGGAAATTAAAAGATGTATTTTGATGGGAAAGTCTGAGGTTAGAGACCTCTCTAAAGTACTGAAGTGCAATAATGTCAGTATGGAGACTAAGGTGTGCCTGACACATGCCATGGTCTTTGTAATCACTTGTTTTGCATCAGAGACCCGGACAATGATTAGGGATGATAGAAGGAGAATTGATGCCTTCGAGCTGTGGTGTTGGAGAAGAGTATTGAATGTACTGTGGACTGCTAAGAAAATGAACAGGTTTGTCCTGGAGAGGGTGTAGCCAGGCTCCTCCTTGGAGGCAAGGATTCTGAAGCTTTGTCTGACATACTTTGGACATGTTGCAAGGAGGGACCAGTCCTTGGAGAGGGATGTCATGCTTGGGAGGGTGATGTGATAGCACAGGAGAGGAATATCCTTGATAAGATGGATTGATTCAGTGACGGGGTAATGGGGGTAGGTGTGTTGGAGATGGTAAGATTGGCACAGTATAGAGCAGGGTTTAGGGCTGTTATACATAGAGTCTCTATGATTTGCAGACAACTCGACGGCACATAACAACAACAACTACCAAGCTGAAAGTAATGAGTAATGTAAGAGTGTATTTTTAAAAGCAGCTGATTGTGTGGATGGCTAACATTGAGAAGAAGGGGAATAAGAAACTGTTGTGCAAACATAGCAAGGGAACACTACATGGTCTAAAATTAAGAAAGGAGTGCATCAAAGGTGTATTTCCTCTGGATACCTATTCAATCTGTATGCTGAGCAAATTATTTGAGAAGCTGGACTGTGTTAAGAAGAATGTGGCATCAAGACCAGAGGAATACATTAAAAACCCGTGTTATGCAGATGACACAAACTTAGTTGCTGAAAGTGAGGAGGACTTGAAGTACTTGTTGCAGAATACCAAAGAATACAGCCTTCAATATGGATTGTATCTTAATGTCAAGAAAACAAAATTCTTATCCTGGGACTGACAGACAACATCATTATAGATGGAGAAAAGATGGAAAAACCTTAAAAATTTCATCTCACTGGAATCCACAATCAATACCCTTTATACCAGCAGTCAGGAACTTAGGAAACATATTGCACTAGGAAAGTCTTCAGTTAGAGACCTCTCCAAATTATTGAGGAATAATGATGTCAGTTTGAATACTAAGGTGCATCTGATTCAGGCCATGGTCTTTCTGATAACTTGCTGTTCATCTGAGAGCTGGACAACGAATAAGGATTACAGTAGAAGAATTGATGCCTTTGAGTTATGATGAGGGAGAACAGTACCGAGCATCCCATAGAATGTAAAAAACAACCAACCAACCAACCAAACAAATACATCTTGAAGAAAGTGCAGTCAGAGTGTTCTTTGGAGGCAAAGATGATAAAGTTTTGTCTCACATACTTTGGGCATATTGCTACTCCTTGGAGAGGGACATGATGCTTGCTGGGAATGGTGGAGGGTCAGCAAAGAAGAATAAGATCCTCAACCAGGTAGGTTGATGCGCTGACTACCATAATGGGTTCATGTGTGTCGGGAAGTGTGAGGGTGGCACAGGATAGAGAACATAGTTCATATATTTTGTTCATAGGGTCCCTATGAGTCGTACTTGATTTGACAGCAACTAACAACAACAAATAACAAGATAATGGATTGGAAAGGCCTTCTCTTCTGGGTGCTGACAGATCCAGGAGTTTCTAGCAGGAGATACACAATTTGATGTCTTGAAAACTTCCACATGCATAATATACATTTTGTGACTTTTGTTTGTCATTACCTATGAGACAAATCTGTTCATGGCAGGTTCCCAGTAAATGCACATATATGTAATTCTTTAGAAAAGTCCTCAATATGTCTTTGATCATTAATTTTTTTAATTCAGTAGAATTTTATATGTAAAGAACTACAGTAGTAACACCTCTGGAATTTTAAATGACCCTTAATTTGGCATCTTTCATAAGGAGAGAATCTGCTGCAGGGAATAACAAAAATTGGATCCTCAGAAGCTTCAGCTGATACCAAATGCCTTTAAAGTAAATTATCTCTGATTGCTTGGTCTGAAGTACACTTTAACTGTCATTTGCTCTCACTCATTGAGATGGAACCAACTCATAGCTGACCCTGCAGTGGGTTTTTGGAGTCTGTAAATTCTATGGGAGGTGATTGACCATCTTTCTCTCATAGAGTCTCTGATAGATTCAAACCACCAGAGAGAAGCTGCCTTTGAGTTGGCAGCACAACTCCTTATGCACTGCGTTATCAGAGTTCAGTTTAACCTCATGCAATCTTAATTACAGGCACTTTTGATTATTTCCACTTGCTCTGACTTCTTTTCATGCTGCTTTTACTTAAAGAGTACAATTTCTTCTAAACTTTTCATAAAATTTAGTGTGTCTCCTTTGTCCATGACCAAAGGACTAGAAATTTATAAGAAGGAAAGAAACTGCATCTAGGAAATAACATGCAGGTCTATAGAAGCGCCAGAAACTGGTTATCAAAGGGCTCTGATTTGGAAAAAAAAAGCATTGAGCTCCATTAAGCTAGTTCTATTTCTAGCTTTAGTCCCTCCACAACAATTCTTTCAGCTTCAAAGAAAATGATAGGATTTTTCCTACTGGGAAAAGTTTTCAAATATACTTCATATTAAAGCAAAACTTATTTTCCATCTTCACAAAAAAAAACTATTCTTGATACTTGGATCTTAAATTTTTAATTCTTTTGACTTTAATAATTTTTATTTCTTCTGAGACTTTACTACTAGAGGAAATGTCACACACACACACACACACACACACACACACACACACACATCTAGGCCATATTCACACAATATTTGAAATTAGTTCAGTGAGATATTTTTGCTAAAGAGAATTCAAAATCACCTTGAGAAGCAGGTCTTGTGTCTGTTAAGCCCATCTGCTTAGGGGTTTTATTCTCCCTTAGATTATCGGTTTCTGAGGAAGATGCCATGTTGTCTGCTGTTATAGGAATAAAACTGCTTTCCTCAAGGAATAAAAAGACTTCTCCTCAAGAACCTTACTTAAAATAAGACAGTTTGTTGCCCAGTTTTCAGTCCAATCAAGCCCCTTGACAGTTGTAGCTGTTAGGATCTAAGGAAGTAGCTTGGCCACCTAAGGCCGCTGATGATAAGATGGGACTAAACACTTTTCTAGTCTCACTGCTGGACTATTTCTGCTTCTTCACTCAGCATTAGAGAGAGATTTTGCTGCTATTGTTGATAGGTGCTGTTAAGTTGGGTATGACTAATAGTGACCCTATGAACAAAAAATCTGAACCCTCTTCTATCCTATGCCATCCCCACACTTACCGACACACAAGAGCCCATTGTGGCAGTCACCTTGTCAATCCACTTGGTCGAAAGTCTTCCTCTCCTTCATCAACACGCCACCTTTCCTAGCATCATGTTCTTCTCCAAGGAATAGCCTCTCTTAGCAATATTCCCAAAGTATCTGAAGCAAAGCCTTATCATTCTTGCCTCCAAAGAGCACTGCATTTGCACTCTCTTCAAGGCATACCTGTTCGTTCTCTTGACCGTTTATGGGAAGTCCAGTGCCCTTCTCCAATACCACAGGTCAAAGGCGTCAATTATTCTTCTGTCATCCTTATTCATTGTCCAGCTCTCAGATACCCAGCAAGTGCTCAGAAAGACAATGGCCTGAATCAGACACACCTTAGTCCTCAAGCTCACATTATTGCTCCTCAACAATTTGGAGAGGTCCCTAACTGCAAATTTTCTCAGTGCAAAGTATCTCTTTATTTCATGACTGCTTGTACGAAGGGTGTTAATGGTGTATCCAAGCAAGATGAAGCTTTTGACAGTTTCAATCTCCTCTCTATTCATAATGATGTTGCCTATCAGTCCAGTGGTAAGAATCTTCGTTTTCTTGACATTGAGATGCAATCCATACCGAAGGCTATATTTCTTTATCTTCTGCAATGAAGATTTCTCCTCACTTTCAGCAAGGAAGGTTGTGTCACCTCCATCATGAGGTTATTGATGAGTCTCCCTCCAATCCTGACACTCCTCTTCATATTGAGGGATTAGGGACTGGAATTTGGGAGGTGGCTATGAATCTAGTTTTCAGGCTTGCTGGTCAACTATCATATATTTGAAAGCAAAAAGTTTGCATGTTTTCCATCTACCTAAGATGAGATGAGGGAGAACAGTTAAGCAAACTTATCTACAAAGAACTCAGGCCTCTCTTAAATGCCAGTAATCCCATGTGGCCTGCAGTGAATTTAGAAGGCTGAAGAACGAGGCTTTCTTTTCTAGCAGGGCCTGAAGGACCTTTGAATGTGTCATATTCTATTGTCAGATAGTTTAGGGTCAGTGGTTATTTGATTCTGAGTCTAAGATGGGCTCACTTCATATCCTCCAAGAAGAGGAAAATCAGATTACTGTCACTCTAGGGCTTGTAGCAACTTTGGTAGAAAGACTTTGCTTAGAATGACATTCTAAAAATCTAGATACTAATAATCAGGGAGCACAAGACTTCACAACTTCCCTAAGTATCAGAGAATCCAGGACTCCTGAAGTAAAAGAAGAAGTCAACCAACAGCAGTGGGGTTTGTGAGGAAGGCCTTTACTGGCCCTAGGGGCCTTTCTGTATTCACAAATTGGCACCATATCTCTCAGTGGTTAGATTGCCCAGTCCCTCAATTCTGAGGTTCTTACTTGGCCTGTTCCTTCAAAACCTGAATGACTTCTAATTTCAGAATTTTGTTTTTGTCATGATTGCTCTTGTCTCCAGCCATTTGGTCAATTTTATAGCTATGAATCCTTTTGTGTTCTAGAACTCTAACAATGAAGGAATTTTTAGGCCCCTGTTTGACTAGTATGTTGACTAGTATGTCCTCTTATCTGTCATAAATACTTTTCCTGAAGTCATTAAACTGTCTTTACTCTGGTTGGAAAAAAGTGAGTAAGCAAATGGATTCTGACAGCACTATACCATGAACTGCACCTGCCTTACTGTTTAATATTTAATCTCTTGTTCTAGGAGACAATTGGAGAAGCACTTCTGACAATGTCATGGGGGAAGGGAGAAAAACTGCCATTCTTTTTCTATGAGGTAAAGAAATATTAATTCTGTTTTCTTCATGCATTTCCCCAAATTAGAGATTCTGTCACATAACCTCCTTAGCAAGACAACAATTCAAGTTTGAAGAGGAGATGATCCAATTTTGATTTCTTGAAATCAGAACGTAATACTTTTCTAAAAAAAAAAAAGTGGACTCTTCTGTGTGTGATTGTCAAATAAAACCCCGAGGGCCATAGTTTCTACAATTTCATTTCTTACATTTTACAGCCTTTGACTGCAAACCAAAAGATTGCCAGTTCCAATCCACTCAACAGCTCCATGGGAGAAGCCATTGTCAATCCATTCCCATGAACATTATGCCCCAAGAAACCCTATGGGGCAGTTCTACTACTGTATGGGGTTACTATTGCTGTTGTTAGGTGTCATTGAGGAGAGTACAACTCATAGTGACGCTATGGACAACAGATCTAATCCTGTCCTATCTTATATTTTCCTCACCATCTTTCATACACTTGAGCCACCTATTGCTGTATTGCCTATCTCTGTTTCACTTGAGCCCATCGCCCACTTAAGCTGCTGTGTCAATTCTACTCGATGGTAGTCTTTCTCTCTTTTACTGACCCTACACTCTTCCAAATATGATATCCTTTCCCAAAGAATAGACTCTCTTAGCAACATGTTAAAAGTATGAGTGATGATATTTTGCCCTCCTGGCCTCCAATGAGCACTCTTTCAATAACTTATCTGTTTATTCTTTTTGTAGTCCATGGGATAGTAAGTATTCTAACACAATAACTCAAAGGTGTCAATTCTTCTGTCATTCTGATTCATTGTCCAGCTTTCAGATGTATGGCAAGTAACTAAAAAGACCATGACCTGAATCTGGCACACTTTAGTCTTCAAACTGATATCATTACTCTTTAATATATTGTAAAGGTCCCTGACAGTGAAATTGTCAGTGGATAAGTAGATTTGTCACTGTCATCTGACAGTGGATAAGGAGACAAAGCAACATGTTTCCTTTTCTCCTGACTGCTGGTACCAAGGCTGTTAATTGTGGATTCAGACAAGATTAAATCATTAACTGTTTCAATCCTTTTTCACTCTGTTCTAACTTGAGCCAATTTCATTGTCTCCAACACACCTACCCCCATTACCCCAGTTACTGAGTTAATCAATCTCATGCAGAGTCCTCCTCTCTTGCACTGTCCCTTCACCCTTCCAAGCATGATGTCCAAAGCATGTGAGATAGAACTTCAAACTCCTTTTCTCCAAGGAGCAGCCTGGCTTCACCCTTTCCAGGACAGACCTGTTTATTCTCCTAGCAATCTATGGTATATTCAATACACTTTGCCAGCACCAGTAGAGAATCAGTAAATTAGAATGTAGTTCTATTTTCAGAGTTGTTTTCTTTTCCTTTGGTTTGGAAATTTAGGACAAATGGTTTCAAGGGACATTATAGTTACTTAATTAATACTTCAGTGAAAAGTTTTCAGGGGGCCATCTAAGGTACAAGAATTGATTAACAGCTGAAGGGAGATCAGGAATGGGAGGAAGAATTAGAAAGGGTTGTTAGTTGCTTCCATGAGCAACTGCCTTTTTTGCTGTGAAATGGGAACAACATGGTGCCCGGCTATCATTACTGTGTGTTTTATCAAAGATTCTACACAGGAACTACGACCAAAAGAGGAAAATGTAGAAGTGATGAAGGCATGTGGGGTCAATGGCATTCCTGGCAGAGAAAATAGAGATACAGAGATTTCTCCTATAATGATATTGATTTTTCATAGCAAAGTGGGAGGTAGGTCTATATGCAAAGAGAAAGGATTCTGGAGAATGTCAAAAAGAATGCAAAAAGTTTAGGACATACACTTAAGGAGTATGCTTGGGTAGTAAAAAAAGATGCTGATTTATAAGAATCATTACACTCAGCACACCAATACATTATTTTTTAGTTTAAGGAGAAAATATAGAGATTTATAGCAGTAGAAGCCTGATATTCTGATGAAATAAGAACTTGAGTTGATGATCTCACTTTCTTATATTTTTTCTCCCAATGAGAGCTCATTTAGATATTTTATTTCCCAACATCTTAGTTCTACTTTATGGCATGACTCTCGTGCTTTCCTTTGCTATCTCACTTTGCTCTGATCACTTCTTAAATATTTCATCTGGTGGCATAGCATGCAAAGTGTGTATTACTTTGTATGTTTTTGGTTGTTGGTTTTTTTTTTTTTAATAAGGGTGGAGCACTACGGGGTATCAGACACTATGGTAGACAATGAAGAAGTGACCATGAATTAAATATTACCCCTGTCCAAATGTTCTCACGAACTTTTATGGAGGCCGACTCAAATATATCACTTCAACACCATAACGTTAATACTATAATAGAGACAAAAATCTTGTGAACTTTATTAGCTAGAATAATGAGTCATTCTCTAAAAATTTTGCCGGTCATTTACTGTGAGCCTCTAGAATTATAATGAGAGCAATGATATTAAGGTCTTTGCTCTCTAGGTATGTGCTTTGAAAAAAGTAGCAGCGTATAGTGTGATGGAGTCTGGAACAGGGGTTTATTTAGCCTGAGTGAGAAGAACAAACAGTGGCAAACATTAACTAGTAATAGAACATAAAAGGTACCAAGTGTGAAACAATGAAAATTGAACATTGTGAAAAATTAAATAGAATACGTAAAGTATCTCAGGTATTAGTAACCTGAAACAGACTGATATTTGTTGGTTTGAATCAGACAGTCAACAAATTGAATGACAAATTGAAAGGAATGGCATTATATTCAATATAAAAAAGAGCATATGAAGATTTCTCCTGATAAAACAACACTGTCAATGATAGGATTACGAAGCTGGAGATTCCTCTCCCCCCAACTTTTGTAGTCTGAAACTGATCAAAAAATACAACCAAGATGCATTGGTAGTTACTAGTGATTGGAACACAAAAGTCAGAACCAAAGTAGTTGGGGAATATGTCTTCCGTGACAAAAAAAAATTATACCAGAGAGAGCTGGTAGGATATAACAAGACCAATTTATTGGTAATGCCATTTATTGAAAATGTCTTTAAAAACAATATAAATGACAACAATACCTATAGAACTCATATAGAGTAGAATATATAGAAACTATATTAACCACATCTGTGAAAAGAGACAGTGGAGACGTTCTATGTCATCAGTAAGAATAAGTACAGTAATCAACTGTGGAAGAGACTATGACTTATTCATATGCCAGTCAAAATTTAAATCATTGAAAATGAGAACAAATTATTAGGGCCAAAGCGGGACTTTGAGTTTGTACAACCTGAATGTAGAGATCAGCTAAAAATTATGAACATTAACAACCAAATACAAGATGAGTTGTGAAATGTCGTTAAGGACTTTATAGATGAAGAAATTAAAATGTCAGTAAAAAGACAAAAGATACAAAACCCCAAAATATATGTCAGAAAAAAAATGTGACACTTGCTTTTGAATATGAATGTAAAAGAATTGAACACAAGATTTCAAAGGGTCACTCAAGAAGACCAAGTTAATATTATATTAAATATTATAAAATGTGCAAATATTGACATTAGAAAACCAAAAAGGAAGAATATGCTCAATATTTCTCAAGCTGAAAAAATGAAAGAATAAAACAGAAATCTTGAGTTGCAGTAGTAAAGGACACTATGTGGACACTATGTTGAATAACAGGAAGTATCGAATGAACAAGGAAATTAGAACTGAGACACAAATGAAGATTTGTACACCAACATTCATAGTAGCATTATTCACCATCGCAAGAACATGGAAACAGCCCAAATGTCCAACCACAATCAAGTGGATTGAGGAATAGTGGTATATTCACACAATGGAATACTATGCAACACTAAGGAGCAATGATTTTGAAAAATGCTACATAACTTGGGAGAGACTAGAGAGCATTATGCTGAGTGAATTAACACAGTCTCAAAAGGACAAATACTACATAAGACCATTGTTGTAAAAATAGAAGGATAACTAGTAAAAAAATGTATGGGAACCCAAGCTGGAAAGAGGTGAGAGAAGAGGTGATGAGGATGGATAGGTAGGGACCTGAATCACAGAGTTATAGAATTTGGTGGATAGAGGGAGAATATGAGTAAAGGAAATGGGAAAGGTCCAGTAGGGATCTGAAAAGATAGGGTGATTAAGATTAGAAAATACAATGTATGATAATGATTATATGAAACATAATATCAATGAAGGAAAGTATGAAACATACCCCAAAATCCTATTATGTACATGAATGAAGTACAATGCATATAAATAATTAGATGTATACCAATAAAAACATGATGGTATAAAAAAAGAAGAGAAAAGGAATACATAGAATCAATGTACCAAAAGTAATTAATCAACATTCAACCATTTCAAGAGGTAGCATGAAGTTAAAATTTTATGATACAAAAAGAATCTCAGAAGGTGAGAAAGAAGCTCCAGGAATGAATAGTGTGCTAATTCAAATGTTTCAACAAATGAATTTAATGCTGGAAGTGCTCAATTAAGAATACTAGGAAATTTGGAAGATATACATATTCAACTAACTGGAAGAGATCCTTACTTGAGCCCATTCCAAAGAAAGATGATTCAAAAGAAAGTAGAAAATATCAAGCAATATAATTAATACAACACCAAGTAATTTTTTTTACCATAGTGAACAAATAGCTGCAATTTATCAACAGGCAACAGTCAGAAATTCAAACTAGAATTCAGAAAAAGATGTGGAAGCAAAGATAGAATTGAGGATGTCAGATGGATCTTGACTAATCGCGGAGAATGCCAGGGAAATGTTTATCTGTATTTTATTGATTATGCAATGACATTTGAGTTTCTAAATATTCCATGTTGTTGTTGTTACATGCCATTGAATCACCTTTGAATCATAGTGACCATGTAATCGCTCTGAACCCTGCTCTATCCTGAGTTTTACTGACTCCAACACACCTACCTCCTTTACCCCAGTTTCTGGGTCAATCCATCTCACCCAAGGTCTTCCTCTCCTGTGCTGTTCTTCCATCTTTCCACAACTTATGTCCTTCTCCAAGGACTGGTCCTCCTGGCTAAATGCCAAAGATATTCCATATTTATTGTTTTCCTCGGACAGAACTTGTATACAGACCAAGAGACTGAACAATGAATACTTCATGGTTTACAATTAGAACAAGTGTGTGTCAGGGTTGGATTCTTTCATCAAACTTATAAATATATGATAAGCAAATAATCTGAGAGGCTAGAGAATATTTAAATAGCAAATGACAATCTGTAATTTAAAATCTTGCTTGCTGAAAGGGATGAGGAATTGAAACAGTCCTGTGAAGATCAAACAATTAAATTACTTCAACCTAAAGAAAAAAGCAACAAAACTGAAACTATTCATGTTCCTCTAATCTTCATAGGGTTTCAAAGACCTGTTATTTAAAAAGTGAATGGCAAATCCTGCTTCATAGTCTATTTTAATCTAGGAGCTCTACTAAAACTGGTCCACCATGGTTAACTCCTGTGTGTGTGGGGGAACACCCCACACAAACTATGAACAATAGAGGAACAAGGGTAAACACTATGGACAGTCGAGGAATATGGGTAAAATTAGAGTAGGAGAGGTAGAGTCCAGATTGAAAGTCAATCAAAAGTCAATGAGGAAAAATAATGGCAAACATACTTTAATACTTGGAACATGGAATGTGTGAAACTAGAAATTGTGAAAAAATGAAGTGGAACACATAAATATCAACATTCTAGGCATTAGTGAGATGAGATAAACTAGCTTTGGTCACTTTGAATCAGATAATCACATGATATACTATGTTGGGAAAGAAAAACAGAAGAAAAATTGTGCAGCATTCATAGTCAGAAAGTCAACTTTGAGAGGGTCGAGTTCTAAAGCCTTAAAGATGCATTGAAGCTCAACATCAAGAAAATGAAGATTATCACCACTGGGATGATTGGCAGCATAATAGCATAATGACAGATGGTGAAGAGATTTGTTAACAGCTTCAGTTTGCTTGGATCCACAATCAACACTCTTGGTACTAATAGCCAAGAAATCAAAAGACGGATTGTACTGGGAAAATCCGCTGTCAAGGACCTCTCTAGAGTACTGAAGAGCAGTGATTTCAGTCTGGAGACTAAGGTGCACCTCATCCAGGTCATCGTCTTCATAATTACTTTCTATGTATCAGAAAGCTAGACAATGACTACAGATGATAGGAGGAGAATTGATGCCTTTGAGCTGTTATGCTGGAGAAGAGTATTGAATATACCATGGACTGCTTGGAGAACAAACAGATTAGTCCTGGAGAAGGTGAAACCAGGCTACTCCTTGGAGGCAAGGATTCTGAAGCTTCATCTGACATAGTTTGGGCATGTTGCAAAGAGAAACTAATCTTTGGAGAGGGACTTTATGTTTGGGAGGGTGGAGTGACAGTTCAAGAGAGGAAGACTCTGGATGAGATGGATTGATACAGTGACTGACTGGGGTAATGGGCGTAAGTGTGTCAGAGACGATAAGGTTGGTTCAGGGTAGGTAGAACAGGGTTCAGATATGTTGTAAATAGGATTACTATGAGTCACAAGTAACTCAATGGCACATAACAGCATTCTGAAGTACAATGTGAGTGAAAGGATATTACCCATATATATTTAAGAAACACCTGTTAATATAACTATTATTCAAATATATACAATAATTGTTGAGGTGACAGTGGTGTAGGGCTAGATAGGTTTATTGTACCTAGGGTCACACGGACTCTGAATCAATTAAAAAAAAACACCAAAACAAAACCCTAACAAACCTAACATGGTTCATTCATTCAGCTGCATATTTTGCACCTGCTAAATTCAGATACTCATCTCAGTGTTAAGAACAAAGCAGCTAAAAAACAGATAAAATTCTTTTTATCAATTCTTATGCAACTGTTTGAGTTAGAGATGGTGATGTTGTGAATTTTAGAAAAGTCCATAGGCTTTGAGGCAAAAGTGATCTTAGAATTAGTAAAGAAAGGAAGACAGAAGTGAATAAAAAGAAAAGCCTCAGGGTAGAAGTGAACAATTAAAGGATAATTTAAAAACAAATGGGCCATGGGACATTCACTTTTGTTTTACATGAGACTGGCAATCTATGAATGATTTTGAAAAGAAGAAAGGTAGTAGATTCTTATTGTGTAAAATGTTTGTTGTAGCTGTGGAGAGACAAAGAAGTTGGAGATGAAGACTGGGAACCAAATAGAAGATGACTTTAATACTTGACTTTAGTGGTAGTTTTAACTAGGATAGATGGGAGGAATGAGTGATATCTACACATGTATTATGAAAATAAACTGATCAGATTTGGTGATGAATTGCATTATCCCTCACCCTTCTTCCACAAGCATATGAAACAATTGAAAAGTGTCACATTTTGGATCAAGAACCCCTTAATCTTTAAATTAGTATCCCTGTTCTTTAACATTTTAAAGAGATCCTTGACAAGATTCTCTCACTATGTCTTTTGGTTTGTTAAGTGCTATTTCAACAAATGTTGATTTTGGATCCAAATAAAATAAAATCCTTGACAACTTCAGTCTTCTTTCCGTTTGTCATGGCTGTTGGTCATTGGTCTATTCATGAAGAATTTTGTTTTCTTTATGATGAGGTGTAACCACTACTGATCACTGTATGTATGCTTTAGATATTCTGCTTTTTCTGAAAGCAAGGCTGTATCGTCTGCATAATATAAATTATTGATGATTTTTCTCTACATCCTTTCTTCATATAATCCAGGTTTTCAAATTATTTAAAAAACATACAAATAGATACACTTAAAGGGTATAGCTTTTAGGCACACATATTTTAATTAAATTTTTAATTTATTTTAAATTCAGAACACTGTAGTCAAGTGGTAAGAAATAGCACCACAATCCTGAAGGCACACAGTTCAAGGCCACAAGCTGCTCTGTGGGAGGAAAAAAATGGGCAATCTCCTCCCATGAGATAAACTGCTTCTGAAAACCCACTGGAGGGTCAGCTATGGGTCAACTCCAACTCTACGGTACACAACAACAACAACAACAACAACAACAACCCCCTTGTTCTGTTCCAATGACTACTTCTTGGTTCATGGTCAGGTTTCACATAAATACAATGAGGTACTCTGTGATTCTCATTTTCCTCAATGTTATACATAATTTTCACAGTGAATAAAATACAAATAAACATCTTTTTGGTATTCTCTGCTTTCAGCCACCTACCTTCAGAAATTACATCCCTGGCTGTACGGCCTCTTCTGAATCCAGCTTGAATTTCTAGACATTCTCTTATAAAAGTGCTGCTTCAACAATTTTAAAATAATTTTCAGCAAACTTTTACTTGCATGTGATATTAATGATATAATTTGATATTAAACTGCTCCATGGGAAAGAGAAAAAAAAAACCCATCTTTTTTTGCTGTCTTATGAGAAACTATTTTCCAATTGAGAGTGGATATTGTTGATGTTAACTTCTTCCTTAGAACAACACCAACACCAACACCTTCATAATTTGTTGTGAATCCATTGGTACTGGACAGTAACAGTAAACATAAACTTTCCATTTTATAGGCGAGAAACAGAGAATTAAAGAAGTTAAGAAACTAGCTTAAGACCACCCCGCAAAAAGAGTAATTAACCTGAAATCTTAATTCAGCCTTTCTAAAACAAGACTGCAGAATAGGGAGCAGGTCCACATATTAAAGCTGCTATTCAAATGGCCCATATTTGCAGCTAGTTGCTGCTATTGTTGTGCACTGTTAAATCAGAACTGACCCCTAGCTGATCCTCCAGTGGATTTTCAGAGGGTTTTAATCACCCAGGAGGAGATTGTCCATCCTTTTCCTGTGGAGGAGCCGGTGGATTCGAACCACGTGCCTTTGCTATTTCAGGGCAACTTCTTACCGCCAGGCCACCAGATTGTGTGTGTGTGTGTGTGTGTGTGTGTGTGTGTGTGTCTGTGTCTGTGTCTGTGTGTGTGTCTGTGTTTCTGTGTGTCTCTGTAGAATTGAAAATTTCAGAGACAAACAGGCACTCAAAAATAGCAAATTCTGTTAATGACACATAACTATATAATGGCAGGTACAGTATAGATAACACAACCTCCTTAATCCTATGCAATACTCAGTTTAGTTATATATCATCTCAACAGGTATTTCTCAGAACATGTCAAGATACCAGGAGCATAGACCAAAATAATCAGAGAAAACTTCCTGCACTTGTTGTATCCATTGAGTAGATCCAACCCTTAGCAGACCCTTTGGTGTGTTTTCAGAGGCAGGTAATTGGATGGGAGGACAATGCCCATCTTTCTCACATGGAGCAGCTTCTGAACAGGAATTGTACGCCTTCAGGATTACAGTACAGCTTCTTGTCTCTAAGCCACTAGAGCTCCCCCATGGCACTTGTTATGTGCTGTTGAGTTGCTTGTGACATGTAGTGACCCTATGTACAACAGCTATGAACTCTCCTCTATACTGAACCAACTTTATATTGTCTCTGGCATTTATATTGTCTCTACTGCCATTACTTAAGACACTGAGTCAATCCATCTTGTCTAGGGTCTTCCTCTCTTGTGCTGCAAGCATGACGTCCTTCTCCACAGAGTAGTCTTTCTTTGAAACATACCCAAATGAACCACACGAAGTTTCAGAGCCTTGCATCCAAGGAGCAGCCTAGTCTCACTCTCTTCAGGTGGAATCTGTTTTCCTAGCAGTCCATAGTAAGTATATTCAACACTCTTCTCCAGCAACACAGTTCAAAAACATCAATTCTCCTCCTATCTTCCTAGTTTCTGTCCAGCTTTCTGATGCTTTCTTTGTCCAGTTCTCTAATACATAGCAAGTAATTGCAAAGACCATAACCTGGATCAGGCACACCTTAATCTCCAGACTGACACTGTTGCCCTCCAATACTCTGGAGAATTACCTGACAGCAGATTTTTCCTATACAATTCATCTTTTGATTTCCTATCTGTTAGTACCAAGGCAGCAGATTGTGGAGCCGAGAAAGCTGAAGCTGTTAACAATCTCAATCTCTTTACCATCTATCAGTAAGCTGCCAAGGCTATTATTCACAGTTCCAGTTAGAAGAGTATGCAAGGCTGTGAAATGAAAGACCATTTTGTGAATTTTCATAATTTTTTTTCTAACACTTCCTAGAGAATATCAATTGGGAAAATATAAAGTGCATCAGAGATGTGTCCAGTCTCCACATCTTTTCAATCTATATGCAGAAGAGATTATTTGGGAGGCTGGAATCTATGAGAAGGAATATGGCATCAGGATTGGATAAAGACTCATTAACAACCTGCATTATGCAAATGGCACAACCTTGCTTGCTGAAACTGAAGAGGAATTGAGTTGTTTGCTGCAGGCTTCAATATAGACTGAAGCTCAATGTTAAGAAAGCAAAGATTCTCACCACTGGGCCAACTGGAAGCATCATGGAGAGGACATTGACGTTGTTAACAACTTCAGCTTGCTTAGTTCTACGATCAACATTCTTGGAACAAATAGTCAGGAAATAAAAAGATGAATTGCATTGGGAAAATATGATGTCAGGGACTTACCCAAAGTGCCAAGAGGCTAAGGTGTGTTTGAGCCCAGACCATGGTCTTTGCAATTACTTGCTATGTATTAAAGAACTGGACGAAGACTTAGGAAGACAGAAGAAGAGTCGATGTCTTGAGTTGTAGTGCTGGAGAAGAGTATTGGACACACCATGATCTGCCAAGAAAAAACAAAACAAAACAAAACACAACAGGTCTGTCCGAAAGAAGGTGAAACCAAGTAGCTCCTTGGAGACAAGGATTTTTAAGTTCTATCATTAGGCATGTTGCCAAGAGGGGCCAGTCTTTGAAGAAAGACATCATTCTAAGAAAGGTGGTGGAAAAACATAGGAAAGGAAGATCATAGGGGAAATGGTTTGACACATTAATTAGGTAATGGAGGTAGGTATATTAGAAACAGTGAGCCTGGCTCAGTATAAGACAGGTTTCAGAGCTATTGTACACAGCGTCTCTATGAGTCGCAGGCAACTTGATGACACATAACAATAACAGCAACACCACCATCACCACCACCTACAACACCATGTATACCATTTATTTACTAGAATTGAAGAATGTGGGCAGAATGATGGAAGCCATCACTGAGCCAAACAGCATTTCTGTGAATAAGGACTTGACTACACATTTCTACCTTTGCTTGAGGAATAATCCAGCTAACATCAACAAAATAGCCTCAATTAGGGAATTAGGGATTTTTCTCTCAAGTTGTTTCTTGATATACAGACAATATGGAACTCTATTTTTTTAAATTAAAATGTTTGTCTTACATATGAGCCAGCTCAAATGCATTAACAAGAAGAAGAAAACATTGGAAGAGGTGCACCCTTTTGTTATTGTTATGTAGCATTGAGTAGGAACTGACCCTAGCTGACCCTCCAGTGGTTTTTCAGAGGCATTTAATTACATGGGAGGGGATTGTCCATCCTTTTGAACCGCGTGCAGTGCCGATTCCTACCACTAGGGCACCCGAAAATAGTATGTCGCCGATTAAAAAATGAGAAAGAAAAGAAACTAGTCATCTTGGTCATCAGCCACTTTTGGTCATTTCAAGAATTACTAGCTATTGCCTAAAGCAGAAAATTAGCAGCTAATTCTATAGTGCCCAGTGATAAGAAAGGGACAAACTGAGAAATAAAAATGTACACTGCAAAAACTATCTCAGGTGCAAATCAAAACCACAATAAGATACTATCTCACCACGGTAACAAAGTTTAACAGCACAGCAAGCAATAAATGTTGGAGAGGATGTGGAGAGATAGGAACTCTCATACACTGATTGTGGCTTTGTAAAATGATACAACCATTCTGGAGGGCAGTTTGACATTTCCTCAAAAGGCTGAACATAGCAATTCCATATGACCCAGCTTATGCAAGGAATAAACCCTGAGGAAATTAGAACTGATACCAATGTTCATAACAGTATTTTCATAATCACAAGAACATGAAAAACAGTCCAAATGTCCAATCACAATTTAAAGGATCTCAGCACTTTTGAGCAACTATTTTGAAAAGTTCTACATAATTTAGGAGAGACAAGAGAGTATTATGCTGAGTAAACTAACTCAGGCTAACAAGGACAAATACTGAGCAAGACCGTTATTGTAGAAATAAAAAGATAACTAGTAAACTGTTTATCAGAATCCAAAGTGGGAAAGGTCAGAGCAGAAGTCTCATCATGCTTGATCCGTTGTAAAAAAATCCCAGGAAAAAACCCAAACCTTATTATTTATTTATATCATCGTTCACTTTTGTAAATTATTCACACACATTGTTTCATTCATCTACATTTATTTTATGCAATCATTTCTATTCACTTGGGGTTTTTTCCTCCTTTATTTTGTATTTTATAAAATTAAATTATATAGATCTATCTGGTTTTAGCTCCCCATCTCCTGGAGTGTCCATTGCGCAGTACCTATTTCTTCACCTCTCTATTCTCTCGCTAATCTCTACTGTCATAGTGATTTCTTTTCCCTTCTTCCACATGCCTTCTCCCTTTTCCCATTTTAATTCTGGGAAGAATAGAGGTAAAAACAGCACAGCTATTGCAATTAGCAAATAGAAACATGATAGACATCCTTGACTTTTAATAAGTATTCTGGTTATGCTGCTTCCAAGATAGATTTGGTTGTTCTTTTTTCCAGTTCATCTTATATTCAAGACTTTTCACCAACACCACAATTTAAAGACATCAATTCTTCTTTAGACTTCCTTATTTATTGTCAAACTTTCACAAGCATATGACACAACTGAAAAACCACGCCTTGGGGTCAATCAAATATTAGTCTAGCACTCCTTATTTCCTTTTCACTTTCTGGATCCTGCCCCACATTTACATAGTTTAAGATTTTACTACTGATAATCTATTTAAAAATATAATATGCAAAACCAATTTATTATAAATGTTAAAGCTATGAAACAATTATATGATATAATTAAGTTCCAATAATATATTAAAATACTATCCAAATTATTTTTTTATCTCTTTTCTTTATATATTAGATTTCCTGTTGGCCAAATTATGAGTTTGACCTCCATGAAGTGGGGAGAGTAAATAATTATCACAGAAAAAAAAATCATGTAGAATATGCTTCTCAGCCTTGTATCAAATATTATTGTTTTTGCTGTGACATGCCATAGAGTCAATTAGGCCTCATAGGGACCCTGTGAACAATGTATCTGAACCTTGTCCTATACTGAACCATCTTCCTGATGGTATGAGTTCATTGTTGTGGTTACTGTGTCAATTCCTCTTTTGGAGAGTCTTGCACATTGTGGTTAGGCTATTTTGTACTGTTGAGTCAGAACTCACCAATAGCTGACCCTTCAGTGGGTTTTCAGAGGCAGTTAATCACACAGAAAGAGACTGTTCATTTTTCTTCCCTGGACCAGATGGTGTATTTGACCTGCGTGCATTTGGATCACCATCACAACTCTTTAATATTTGTTGCTGTTAGGTACCATTGAGTTGGAACCAACCCATAGCTCACCCTCCAGCAAGTTTTCAGAGGCAGTTAATTAAATTATACAAGAGAAGATTGTTCATCATTCCTCTGTGGAACAGTTTGTGGCTTTGAACCAAGTATCTGTGGACTGCCAGCACAACTCCTTATCTCTAGACTACTTAAAAAAATCACTGTCAGTGAGTGTATTTTTACTACTTTTATAGGTTGAATTTATAGTTTATTGCGTTGTCTCTCTCTCTTTTATTTCTTTTTCCTTTTTTTGTATTGTGGTTTTCTCGCTAATTTTAAACCATATAGCATACCCTTTGTTTTGTTTGAGCAACTGCCTTTTTTCATGTTCAGGTTCCATATGGAGCAATGAAGTGTTCTGGCATGAACATCTTTGCAATGTTAGACGTAATTTGTTACAAATCACAGAGTTACATGCCTTTGCATAGTCAATAAAATATAAACATATTTCGTGTGTTCTATACTTTCGGCTAAGATCCAGTTGACAACAGCATTCTCTCATTACACATTCTGTTCATCTGGTAAGAGATTTCCCACCTTTCTCCCTCACAGTTGTTGGTAGTGAATCAGAACCTCCAGAAAGCTGGCAGCATGAAACTATCAGAAATTCAAGCTGAATTTACAATCAACACCTATGGTAGCAGCAGTCAAGAAATCAAATGATGTGTTACATTTGGAAAATCTGCTTTCAAGGACAACTTTAAAATGTTAAAAAAAAGCTGCATGTCAGTTTAAAATCTAAAGAGCACTTGACTCAAGCTATGGTGTTTTCAATTGTTCCTTATGCTTCTGAAAGCTGAACAATGAATAAGGAAGACCAATAAAGAATTGAAGCCTTTGAATTGTGGTGTTGGCTAAGAATGTTGAATATACTATGGTCTTCTAAGAGAAAAAAGCCAAATCTATCTCAGAAGAAAAGGGATAAACCAGGTGGCTCCTTGGAGGCAAGGATTCTGAGGCTCCTCTAACATACTTTGGACATGTTGTGAGGAGAGACCGGTCCTTAGAGAGGGACATCATGCTTGGGAGGGTGGAGGGACGGTGCAGGAGAGGAAGGCCCTCTATGAGGTGGATTGAGTCAGTGACTGGGATAATTGGGATGGGAGTGTCGGAGACAGTGCGATTGGCACAGGACAGAGCGGAGTTTAGGGCTGTTGTACATAGAGTCGCTATGAGTCTCAGGGGACTCGACGGCACATAACAACAACAACATCTCAGAAGAATTGCAACCAGAGTACTGTTTAGAAGCAAGAATGAGGAAGTTTCACCTCACATCCTTTGGACAAGTTGTTAGGACGGGGTAGGCTTTAAACACACACACACACACACACACACACACACACAC
>NW_006399900.1:7419830-7422546 GCF_000299155.1 Elephantulus edwardii | reverse complement strand
GACATCATGCTTGGGAGGGTGGAGGGACAGCGCCGGAGGGGAAGGCACTCTATGAGATGGATTGATTCGGTGACTGGGGTAATTGGGATGGGTGTGTTGGAGGTGGTGCAGTTGGCACAGGATAGAGCAGGGTTTAGGGCTGTTGTGCATAGGGTCGCTATGAGTTGGAAAGGACTCGACGGCACATAACAACAACAACAACAACAATGTCTGATAAGGGACTTACAGCTAGAATTTATAGAATACTCCAGCATCTCATTAAGATAAATGTAAACAACCCAATCTCAAAATTGGCACAAGATATGAAAAGACACTTCACCAAAGAAGACATTCAGATGACTAAAAAACACATGAATAAATGTTCAAAATCCCTGTCTCTAAGAAAGATGCAAATCAAAACAACCATGAGACCAGTAACAATAGCAAAGTCCAACAGAGCAGCAAACAACAAATGCGGTGGAGAAATTTGAACCTTTATTCACTGTTGGTGGATAAATAAAATGGTACAACAACTATGAAAGACAGTACTGCACTTTCTCAAAAAATTTGAAATAGAAGTATCATGTGACCTAGCAATGGCACGATTGGGAATATATCTTAAAGAAATCAAAACTTTCATCCAGATATATGTACACCCATGTGTATTTGTTTATGTTGTTTACAATAGTAAAGAGATGGAAGCAACTCAAGTGCCCATCAACAAATGAATGGATTGAGAAACTATAGTATATTCATACTATACATCACTGAAAAACAAGGAACACATAAAATATTATACAATATTCATAGCCCTGGATGACATTATGCTGCTTGATCTATCTCAGCCACAAAAGGACAAATACTGTATAATGCCACTGTTGTGAAGCAGGATGTACATTGGGGGTAGGGGCAACTGGGGTAAATAATGAATACTACATTTGAACAGATGAGGAAAAGAATTGATTAAAAGGCAAATATGATTAGGTATTATTTACATGACAATTGTCTGGAATAAGAGGTGCATGTTGTTGTTGTTGTTTGCCTTCGAGTTGAGCATGAGTCATAGTGACCCTATGAACGAAAGACTAGAAGTCCCTCTACAGCTACTGACATTTATCAGTTCATAGGGTTTCTGGAGGCATGTTATTTAGTAAGTGGAGTAGAGAGAAAGAGGAAATTGTGCAACAATATATGCATTTCTTAAAGAGAAAAGCAGACTAGGGGAGTGGGTAGGAAATTGTGCAGCAATGAATAAATAGAAACCCAAGATTTCTGTAAACTTTCATGAAAATCTCAATAAAACATTAATTAAAAAAGGAAGAAAATTAAGAAAACATTAGAATCATGTGATGACATAAAAAGGAACAACATATGTATTACTGGAATTCTAGAACATGAAAGTGACAGGGAAATCATTGAGAAAATTGTAGAAGAAATACTAGAAGCAAATTTCCTAGACATTTTGAAGAACTGGGAAATCTACATTAAGTAGCACACACCAAATAGACAAGACTCAAAAAAATAAAAACGTCAAGACATTTCATAGTCAAATTCTCCAATTAAAAGATAAGGATAGAATTCTAAAACAGTATGAGAAAAACAAAGAGTCACTTACAAAGGGGAAACAATTTGATTAAATTCTGATTTCGGTGGAACCCACTAGAAGACAACGGGATGGCATATACAGAAAATTGAAAGAAAACAATTGCCAACCAAGGATCCTATGCCTAGCAAAGCTCTCTATCAAATATGAAGGAGAAATTAGACCCTTTGCAGAAAAGAAAGAACTTAAGGAATTTGTGAAAACAAGACCAAAACTACAAGAAATATTAAGTGAAGTCCTTCACATGGAGACATCAAAGGCAAGTGAGTGGACCATCATAATGAGAAACAACAGAAACACAAAGACGATCAAACAAAAAAGGTTAAACTTGGCCTGATAATAATCACACTTAATGTGAATAGACTAAATGTGTCAAGAGGAAAAAAAAGTAGCAGAATAGATAAAAAAAAGCCCATCAATATGTTGTCTACACAAAATGCATTTCAAAAAGAGAGACTCAACATCAAGGGCTGGCAAAGAAATATACCAAGCAAATGGCAACTACAAAAATAGCAGGAATGGCAATACTAATGTCTGATAAAATAGACTTCAAAATGAAAAGTACTATAAAAGATAAGGAAGGGTATTAGATACTGATTAAAGTCACAATAGATCAAGAAGAGAAACCTTGATCAACATTTATGCAATAAATGATAGATCTGCAAAATACATAAAACAACAGTTAATAGAAATTAATGTATAGCACCACAGTAATAGTAGGAGATTTCAACACACCACTGTCACCAAAGGACTGTTGTTGTTGCTAAGTGTCATTGAGTTGTAGGTGACGAATAGAAACCATATAACTTTGATCGTTTCAGTTCATAGAGTTTCCGGAGGCAAGCTGTTTCACAAGTGGATGCCACGCCCACTTCCAAGCCTGTTTTAATCTGAGAGCTCTACCAAACACTGTTACCCTGGGTAACTATTATTGCATTTGACATATCAGCATCACAGTATTTAGCATCACAGTAACCATGAGTTACCTCTGTATAACAAATAGACAGACCAGTGCTATATCACTTAGAAGAATGTTTGACTAAAATAAATTAAAACCAGGCCTGAGGGCCACAGATCAAAATCACCCAACTTTGATTTGGTTGCATAACTTTCTATAAAAAAATATATAGAAAG
>NW_006399900.1:7415683-7419730 GCF_000299155.1 Elephantulus edwardii | reverse complement strand
TATGTTGTACATAGGGTTGCTATGAGTCGCAGGCGACTCGACGGCACATAACAACAACAACAACAACAACTTTCTATCCACTAGGCCAACAGAAAATCACTTTTGTAGGATGCAGCTGCTCCATTCTTCTTCCAAAACTGGATTGCAGTCCCAAACTGGTGACCAAGTGCCTTTTTAAATAGGAGGTCAAATCTGGTCAGCTCACACCCAATTGTGAGCAAACATTCCACACCCAAACCTCAAACAAAACCAGAAATTACACATTTATATAAGTCAACCCAAAATAAACTCAACAAAGATGCAGAAGATAAAAACTATTCAATTAGCCAATTTGACCTTGTGGATGTATTCATGGTACTGCACCCAACTAAAAGTTAATTCATTCTCTTTTCAAGTGCACATGGTACATTCTCCAGAATCAATAAAGCAAAAAATTTCACAAAGCAAGCCTCAACAAATTAAAAAACTTTGAAATAAAATATCCTTCCAGACTACCATACCATAAAAGTACAAATTAACCACAAGAGGGTAAAGTTTACAAACCCATCTATGTGGTTAACTGACTAACTCTTTGCCAGAACGTGATTGGGTTACAAAAGGGAAAAAATGACATAAAAAGTTTAATAAAACAAACTAAAATGGAAATACAGCATGCCAAAAATCTAGGATACAGCTAAGACAGTCTTTGGAGGGCAATAGGAACATTGATAAAAAAGAAGCAAAGAAGAAAATCAATGATCTTACACAACATCTTCATCGACTAGAAAAGAAACAACAATCTAATCTTACAGCCTCCAGAAGAAAAGATATTATAAGGAAAAGAGCTGCAATCAATGAGATAGAAAACAAAAAACAATTGAAACCATAAATTAGCCTAGGAGCTGATTTTTTGAAAGGGTTAATAAAATTGACAAACCTTTGGCTAACTTAACAAAAGAAAAAAAAAGATAACTCGATTAAGAAATAATAGAGGTGACATCACAAAAGAACCAGATAAAATTAAATCAGTAATATCAGAGTTCTATGAAAAGTTATACTCTGACAAATTAGAAAACCTAGAGGAAATGGACAAATTCCTTGAAACTCATGCCATATCCAGATTGACAAAGACAGATATGGAGCAGTTGAACAGACCATCACAAAGGAAGAAATTGAACAGGTCGTAAAAAGACTACCCCATTTAAAAAAAAAAGTCCTGGATGAGGAGGCTTTACAGCTAAATTCTACCAAACATTAAGAGAGGATCTATCACTAATTCTACTTAAATTATTGCAGAAAACTGAAAAAGAAGGAACACTACCAATCATTCTATGAAGAAGTATAACCCTAATACCAAAACCAGGCAAAGATATTACCAAGAAAGAAAACTACAGATCAATATCTCTTATAAATATAGATGAAAAAAATCCATAACAAAATTCTAGCCAATAAAATACAAAAGTACATAAAAAATAATTCATCATGAGCAAATGGAATTCATAACAGATATGCAAGGATAGTTCAACATAAGAAAACAGTGAATATAACTCACCATATTAACAAAGCAACTTAAAAAAAACAACACACCAAACCAAACCTATATGATCTTAGAAATTGATGCAGAAAAGACACTTGACAAAATCCAATTCCCATTCTTGATAAAGACACTCAGCAAAATTGGAATAGAAGTTAATTTCTTCAACATAGTGAAAAGTGTATATGCAAAACCAAGAGCCAATATCATTCTCAAAGGAGAAAGACTAAAAACATTTTCCTTGAAAACAGAGACCAGACAAAGATGATCAGTGTCACCACTACTATTCAATACTGTATTGGAAGTACTTGCTAGAGCAAAACGACAAGAATGAAATAAAAGGCATCCAGATTGGTAAAGGGATGTGTAAACTATTACTATATGCAGATGATATGATAATGTACTCAGAAAACCCCAAGAACTCAACAAAAAACAAAACTGTTAGAGCTAGTAGGCCAATTTAGTAGAGTGGCAGGATATAAGATCAATATCCATAAATCAATAGAATTCATCTACAATGACAGAGGGAACTCTGAGAAGGAAACCAAGAAAGCAGTATCATTTACAATAGCTAACCACAAATTGAGGCATTTGGGAGTGAACCTATCTAGAGATACAAAAGACCTATACAAAGAAAACTACAGAACATTTTTGCAAGACACAAAAAAGACCTAAAGGAATGGGGGGTGGGGTGCAGTGGGAATGTGTCCTGTTCAAGGATAAGAAGACTCATTATTGTGAAAAGGACAATCCTACCAAAAGCAATCTACATGTTCAATGCAATCCCAAACCAGATACCAAATTCACTTTTGAAAGAGACAAAAGGGAAATTGTCAAGTTTATTTGGAGAGGAAAGAGACCCTAAATAAGCAAAGCACTTTTGATAAACCAAAAATAAAGTGGGAGACATAGCACTCCCTAACCTCAAAACCTACCATAAAGTGATAGTAACCAAAATAGCATGGTACTGGTACAAATGACAGGGACATCAACCAATGGAACAGAATTCAGAATCCAAAAATAGACCCAGCTATCCATGGTCAACTGATATTTGACAAGGAAATAAAACCTATTTAATGGGGAAATGAGAACTTCAACAAATAGTTCTGGCAAAACTAGACTGCTACTTGAAGAAAGCTGAAACAGAATCCACATCTCACACCATACACAAAAATCAACTCAAGGTAGATTATAGACCTGGGAGTAAAGCCACAAACCATAAATTCATCAGAGACAAACTGGTAGCAAGCTTAGATGGTGTATGTGGTCTATGGTATAAAGAGATTGCCAAATACCACCAGAAATGCTCGATCTGGAGAGGATATAATTGATGAATGCGACCTTCTTTTTTATATGTTTAAATTTTTTAATGGGACCTTCTAAAGATTAAAGCTTTGTGCACAGTAAAAATGTTTTCCAATAGAGTGAAAAGAAAATCTACTGACTGGGGAAAAAACATTTGGCAATACCATTTCAGACAAGGGCCTCATATCTAAAGTTCACAGAGTCCTACAAGGTGACCACAAGAATAAGACTGATAACCCAATTACAAAATGGGCAAAAAACATGGAAAGAATTTTCACAGAGGAAAATATTCAGATGGCCAACAGACACATGAAGAAATGCTCAAAATTGCTGCAAATAAAAGAGGTACAATGAGATATCATCTTGCTCCAACAGCAGTGGCAAAGTTTAACAACACTCCAAGTAATAAATGTTGGAGAGGATGTAGCAGGATAGGGACTCTAACACGTTGTTAGTGGGATCTAAAAATGATACCACCAGTCTGGAAGGAAGTTTGTCATTTCCTCAAATTGCTGAACAAAGAAATCCTATATGACCCAGCTATCCACTGCCTGAAATATACCCCAAAAACCAGAGACTTGTACACCAATGTTCATAGCAGCATTATTCACCATTGCAAGAACATGGAAATAGCTCAAATATCCAAGCACAATCTAATGAACTGAGAAATTATAGTACATTCACAGATGGAATATTACACAGCATGCAGGAGCAATGATTTTGAAAATTACTCCCTAAATTGGGATGGACTGGAGAGCATTATATTAAGTGAACTAAATCAATCCCATAGGGCAAATATTGTACAAGACCATTATTTTAGAACAAATATGAGGATCCAAGGGTGGGGGGAGGGGAGAGCAGAGGGCTGTGGATGGTTGGGGATGTTTTCATCACTGGGTTGCACAATTTGATATGTGGAGGGAGGTGGGGTAAAGAAAATGGGAAAGATCCAGTATGAAAAAACAACCAGTTTAAAATAAAAATTAAAAAGAAACAAAACAACCCCGAAGGCAATGGTTTATTCGCACAATGGAATACTACGCTGCATTGAAAAACAAGGAACTCATGCAATATTATTCAAAATGCGTGACCCTGGAGGACATTATGCTGAGTGAGGTATCTCAGTCACAAAGGGACAAGTGCTATATGGTGCCACTGTTGTAGAATGAGGCTGGCATTGGGGTGGGGGTAAGACTGAGAAAAACTGGATGAAATATGTTTACGGCATT
>NW_006399900.1:7399114-7415528 GCF_000299155.1 Elephantulus edwardii | reverse complement strand
GTGTGGGGAGAAGGGTGCAACAATGAATGAATGGAATCCCAAAATCTCTGTAGATGTTCATTGAAATGAAAAATAAACAACCTAAATTTAAAAAAAAAGGGTTATTTTTAGACTCCTGGGTCCTTATTTGCAGGCTTCTATGCAAATGCCAACTATTATTATGTCTGTAATGTTGTACATGCTGTGGTCTTTACTATTGGTGCCTAAGTAGAAACAAAATTGATGTGACACATAGATCAATTTCCAGGCCAATTTCTGCCAGACTTTGGATTTATTTATATGACTGTAATTTCTGTATGGAGGTAGAATTAACTGGAATGGCTGCCTTCTGACACTGCACACCTCCAAGAGCCAAGGACCACAGGCTATTGTTCTTTATTGACTATATTCCTTATTATCAAAGAAGTTAGCCGTTAAAGAGAACCACTGAAACTCTAAGTTGGGGACAGTTTAAGGTTGGAAGTAGCTCAGATGAATCTCAGGTGGTTCTGTATTGTACTTGCAATGAGTGTATCAGCCTATTAATTACATGGGGTATTCTTATCAGCTGTTGATTTCAACTTATAGAAACCTAGTAGGGGACAGTGTTCAGGTCTTTGTTCATAAGGTTGTTATGAGTCATCAATGACTTGGCAGCACTTAACAACAACAACAACAACAACGAGAGAGAGCTCCTTTAGCATAGAGGATAGAAAGTTATGCTACCAAACCCAAGGTGAGTGATTTTAATCTGTGGCCTTCAGGCCTGGTTTTAATTGTTTTTGGTTAAACATTCTTCTAATTCTTTTAAGTGGTATAGCACTGGTATCTCTGTTTGCTCTACAGAGGTAACTCGTGGTTGCTGTGGTGCTGAACACTGTGACACTGATGTGTCAAATGCAATAATAGTTACCCATGGTGAACAGTGTTTGGTGGAGCTCCCAGATTAAAACAGGCTTGGAAGCAGGAGCAGCATCAATTTGCGAAATAGCTTGCCTCCAGAAACCCTAAGAACTTGGAGAAATTATCAAAGTTATACAACTGTTGGAGAAATTATAAAAGTTATACAACTATTCAGGTCTTTCATTCATAGGATCACTATGAGTCGTCCACAACTTGATGGCATTTAACAACAACAACAACAGTAACAACAATAACAGTAGGAGACAGTAGAATTCTCCATAGAGTTTTCTAAGCCTACAGAAGTAAACTGTTCCATTTTTCTATGTTGGAACAGCTAATGGGTTCAAACCACTGACCTTTGGGTTAACAGATGAATACTTTTATCCACGTTGTTACTAGAGCTTAGTTCGAGGAGGTTTGCCTTGGTCCACTGTTCATTATACTGTTAGGTTTCTCATTATTCATCACAAAATTGTGAGATTTTCCCCTTGGTTTGGAGTATGCACTTCTGCTGAGAACAAAACCATAAGAATGAATATTTGCTCAGTTTCCTGTGCCTGAAACGATTCCTATCAATTAACACTTCTTAAATTATCCAATTGTCTTAAATAACTACGATAGCCTAGTAATAGGAATTTCTCAGTCAACCAAAAGTCAGATAGGTCAAATCCACCAGTTTCTCTGCAGGATGAAGATGGGCTGTCCCTTCCCATGCAATTTACAGCTTCTGAAAACACACTGGAGGGTCAGCTATGAGTTGGTTTTGACTCAGTGGCACAGAACAATGATGACAATGGCGCAGGTGTTTATAGTCCAGGTTGGCTTCTGGCTGTACTGGTGTGATGCTTCTTTACCTCAACCAGGAAGAGATCTAATGCACAGAGTTTCTAGGGGGTGAAGCAATTTCTTTTAAAGGTAAAGCACTAGTCTCTTGATTTGCCAGATTAAGGTTAGGACCATTGTGCACAATTCTAGATCCAGGTTTTAAGAGAAGCATTGGTAATCCCACATGCTTACACAATCTCACATCTCACACAGGGCCAAGATGATGATGAGTTTAAAAACCATGTCATTCAAGAAGTGTTTGGAGTAACTGAGGGATGAATGAAATAATTGAGAAGAAGACTTGGAAGGTGGCTATGAAAACTATCTTCAAATACTCAAAGGAATCTTGCCATAGGATGATTTCAGGTGCCTTTGCAGGACAGAATTAAGGAAACTACAGGAAAGCCAAGTCCAGCTAATTATCAGGAGTTACTGAGAACTTTCAAAATCACCTGAGGACAGAAAAGCTAATGTGGAGGTAGTGAGCTGCTCATCACACATCTGTCTCCATAGAGGTCACAGAATCAGCTGGGCAGGAAGTTGTGAAACTGTGTGTATCAGAGTAGGAAGCCAAACCGGTGACCTCCAGGACTCCTCCCCCGCTCACCCAAGGATTTTAGAGTTGGGAGCTTTTTGTATTTCAGAAAAGAACTGAGCTAAATGAGGTGCATTCCTCCTGAGTGTTGTACTCAGCAGTTCTCCCTCTGAGCAACTTGTGGGGGAAGGGGAAAACAAAAAGTGCTGGAGTACAAGATGACAAATATCTGTTTGGGCACTGACAAGTTGATATATGACCTTGATCAAGTACATTATCTGCCTCCTACTCCTAATTCTTGTCACTTTAAAACAAAACCCAGACTCTCATGTGGGAAATTTATACCATTATTTTGGAAAATTTTCTAGTAGTGATAACCAGCCCCAAATGTTTTCCATTAATCATCAGTTTTTGGAGAATGAAATGAATCCCAGTAATTTTTCCCATAGCACCCTATCTAATAGGCAGATTGTTGTCTAAGGAATTCTATAGAAGATCATTTCTGTGGATTGTTTTCACACTACAGCATCAGGTTTGCTAATAGTCCTGCAACTTACAGCATCTAATTAAAATGCAATAGCGTCTGCTATAGTTTCTTTTCCTTCTTTCTTCATATTTATCCATATAGAGATACATTCTGCACAGTGAAATTCATTGTTAAAACTTAAACATTGTTTTCAACTTGTTGTTCTTGTTGTTATGTGCCATAGAGTTGCCTGTGACTCATAGCTACCCTATGTAAAAAAACTCTGAACTCTTGTCTTATCCTGAGACAATCTCACTGTTCTGACACACCTGATTCTGTTACCTTATTCAGTCTCTATTACCCTAGTCACTGTGTCAATCTATTTCATATTTCCTGTGTTATCCCTCCATCCTTCTAAGCATCATGTTGTTCTTCAAGCACTGGTCTCTCTAGTATATTCTATATTTGTGAGATAGAGGCTCAAAATCCTTGCCTCCAGAAAGCAACTTGGAACTGTCTCTCAGACAGAACTGTTTGTTCTCTTGGCAGTCCATGGTATGTTCAAAACTCTTCTCCAGTACCACAATTCAAAGGGATCAATTCTTCTGTCATCCTTAGTCCAGCTCTTTGAAACATAGCCAGTAATTGCAAAGACCATGACCTGGGTAAGGCATTCCTTAGTTTCTAGATTGACATCTTTGCACTCTGGAGAGGTTCCTGACACCAGACTTTCTCAATCCAATTTATCTTTCAATTTCCTGGTTTCCTGGTTCTAAGAATGTTGATTGTAGGGATGAGCAAGCTGAAACTGTTAACAACCTTAATAACCTCATCTATTATGGTACTGCCATTTGGCCTAGTGGTGAGAATTTGTTTTCTTAACGTTGAGCTTCAATCCATATTGAAGACTGCAGTCCTTGACTTTCCGCAGCAATGCTTCAGGTCCTGCTCAGTTTCAGTGAGCGAAGTTGTGTCATCTACAGAATGCAAGTTATTGATGAGTCTTCCTCCAATTCTGATGCCACGTTCCTCTTCCTAAAGACCAGACCCTCCAATGATCTGTTCTGCATCAGGTTACATCCCTGATGCACTCCTTTCCTGATTTTGAACCATGGCAAATTTCCTTGATGTGTACTTATAATTAGAATAGCCTAATTTATTTGGGATTATTTTGAGGAATAACAGTGTAATCTTACTGTGTAAATCATTAGTACTTCTATGCAAAACAAACATATATGACAAGTTGCTTAACAGATCAAGCCTTCTTTTGTTCTACCTACAGGAAACATTCAGTCTGATTATACTTTCTTATAAATCAAATTGTCATATTTTGATGACATTATTGTTGTTAGGTGGCATCAAGTTGAGTATGACTCATAATGACCTTAGGAATAACTGAACCCTGTTGAACCTTATGAACACCTGTCCTATCCTGTACCATCCTCAACCTCTCTGACACACTTGAGCCCATTGATACTGTCATCATGTTAGTCCATCTCATTAGAGGTCTCCCTATAATTTGCTGAGCCCATTGATACTGTCATCTTGTCAATCCATCTCATTAGAGGTCTCCCAATCATTCGCTGGCTCTCCACCCAGGATGCCCATTTCCAGAGAAAAGCTTCTTCTAGCCACATGTTTAAAGCATGTGAGAGGAAGTTTCAACATCCTCCAAGGAGAATTCTGGTTGCAACTTTTCCAGAATATTTCTGTTCTTTTAGCAGTCAATGCTCTTCTCAAAGATCCCAACTTAAAAGTATCAATTCTTCTTTAATCATCTATTCACAGCTTTCACATCATAGTAAGTGACTGAAAAGATCATAGCCTGAATTAAATGTACCTTAGTCTTCAAACAGACATCATTACTCCTCAATCACGGAGAGGTCTTTAACAGTAGACTTGCCCAATGCAATGTTGTTGTTAGGTGCCATCAAGTCTCCTGAAACTCATACTGACCCTATGTACACTAACTCTGAAACCTGCTCTATCCTGAGTCAATCTCATCTCCTATAGACCTACTCTCATTTCTCCATTCATTGAGTCAATGAATATAATACTGGGTCTTCCTTTTCTGTGCTGTCCCTCCACCCTTCCAAGTACAATATCTCTCCACAAAGATTGATCCCTCCTGGACACCTGCCCAAAGTATGTGAGATGGAGCCTCAAAATTCTTGCCTCTAGGGCACAGCCTTATTTCACCCTCTCCAGGTCAGATATGTTTGTTCTCCTGTCAGTCTACAGTTTCACACTGTTCTCCAGCACCAGAACTCAACTCATAACTTCTTCTATAATCCTTAGTTATCTTCCAGATCTTAGATGGACAGAAAGTAATTGCAAAGACCATGGCCTATATCAGATGAACCTTAGTCTCCAGACTGGCATCATTGCTATTCAGTACTCTGGAAATGTCCCCGACAGCAGATTTTTCCAGTGGATTTTGTCTTTTGACTTTCTGACTCCTTTACCAAAAGTGTTGATTGTGGAACCAATCAAGCTGAAGTTATCAACAACATTAATTTCTTTTCCATCCATTATAAACCTATGGATAACCTCAGTAGTGAGAATCTTCATTTTCATGATGTTGAACTTCAACCCATACTGAAGACTATGGTCCTTGATCTGCTGCAGCAAATGCCCCTTGTCCTCTTCAGTTTTAGCAAGCAAGGTTGTGTCATCTGCATAGCACAGGTTGTTGATGAGTCTTCCCCCAATTCTGATGCCACATTCTTCCTCATCGAGTCTAGCATCCGGACTGATCTGTTCTGCATATAGATTGAAAATATAGAGATGCCAAATGCAATAATCTCTTTACTGCTGGTGCCAAGGGTGTTGATTGTGGATCAAAGTAAGATTAAATCATTGACAATTTCAATCTTTTCTCCATCTATCATGATGTTGCTTATTAGTCTAGTGGTGGGCTTTGCCTTCTGTTTTTGAGATGCAATCCACATTGAAGGTTATAGTCTTTGATCTTCTGTAGTAATATTTTAAGTCTTTTTTTCATTTTCAGCAAACAAAATTGTCTCATCTGTATAATGCAGGTTGGAGATGAGTCTTTCTCCTACCCTGATGCGAGATTCTTATTAATAGATTCTAGCTTCTTGAATGATTTGTTCAGCATACATATTGAATAGGTCTAGAGAAAGGATACAACCCTGATGAACAAGTGTTCCCTTGCTCTGTTCAGAGAACATCTTCTTGGTCTAGGTACAGATTTCTCATGAGCATAATTAAGGGTTCTGGGATTCTCGTTCTTCTCAATGCTAGTCAATGCTTTTTTATAGTCAATGCATTCAAAGGCCTTTGCATAATCAATAAAACACAATTCAGGTATTCTTTATTTTCACTAGGACCCATCTGACATCAGCATTGATATCTATCCCTGGTGCCTTGGCCTCTTCTAAACCCAGCTTGAAATTCTCTATCAATTTAGCTGTATTTGGATGGTCTTCCGCAATATTATGTTTGCATGTGGTTTTAATGATAGTGTTCTATAATTTCCACATTCTTTTGGATCCCTTTTCTTTTCTTTTTTTTTTTTTTTGGATCCCTTTTCTTGAGAATAACATAGATCCTTACTAGTAAGATGGAAGAAATTAAAGCAGTTAGATTTTGATAAAAGCAATTACTGAGTTCATGAGTGTTTAGGATTTTATCTGCAAGCCTAATCCATGTCATAACCATGTTTAGAACACACTTCTTATATTTTAAAATAAATTTTATCCTAAATGATGGTTATAAAGTTTTCTAAAGATACATGTGTTTATGTATATGTATGAATACACGTATAATTCAATACTTAAACTCTGTGCCATAAAATCGAATCTGAATCAGAGTTGACCCTCCAGTAGGTTTTCAGAGACTGTAAGTTGCATAGGAAGAGTATTTTTCTTTCTCTTATGGAGCTGTTGGTGCATTTGAACTGCTAACTGTGGTCTCTGGATTTATAGTGCAACTCCCAGTGCATTAGGCCACCATGTATGTGTTTTGCAGAGGCTACTGTTGTTGTTATGTGCCATTGAGTTGACGGTGATTCATAGTGATCATTTGCAAAACAGCTCTGAACCCTTCTATATCTTAAGCCAGTCTCACTGACTCTGACAGACCAACCACCATTAACCTAGTTATTGTGTCAATCTATCTCATCCAGGGTCTCCGTCTTCTGCACTGGGCCTCAACCTTTCCAAGCATCATGTCCATCTCTGGGTACTGATCTGTGCTGCCAAAATTCCCAAAGTATGGCACAGAGCTTCAAAATTCTATCCTCCAAAAGCAACTTAGTTTCATCCACTTCAAGACAGACTATTTGTATTCTTGGCAGTCCATGATTTGTTCAGTGCTCTTCTCCAGTACCACAACTCAAAGGCATCTATTCTTTTTCTGTCACCTTTAGTCATTGTCCACATCTCTGATATATAGTAAGTAATTGCAAGTACGTTGGCATTGATCAGGGACATATTAGTCTCTAGTCTGACATTATTGCTCTTTAGTGCTCTGGAGAGTTCTCTGACAGGAGATTTTTCTAAAGCAATTTATCTTTTAATTTCGTTACTGCAAGTGCCAAGAGTATTTATTATGGACCTGAGCAAGCCAAAATTAACAACCTCAATCTCTTCTCCAGCTATCATGGTGCTGTCAGTTAGTCCAGTGGTGAGCATCTTTGTTTTCTTTGTGTTAAGCTTCAGTCCACATGGAAGACTACAGACCTTTACTTTCTGCAGCAAACTCTTCAGGTTCTCTTCAGTTTTGGTGAGCAAGGTTGTATCATCTGAATAATATGGATTGTTTATGAGTCTTTCTCTAATCCTGATGCCACATTCCTCATTAAGTCTAGACTTCTAACAGGTCAGTGTAAGCACACTTATATCTGTATATATTGAAGCACACCATCAAGAAGACAAAGATTCTTACCACTGGGACAAATGGCAGCACTATGAAAGGTGGAGAAGAGATCGAGGTTGTTAATAATTACAGCTTGCTTGGCTCCACAATCAACACTCTTAACACATTCAGTCAGGAAATCGAAAGATCAATTGCACTGGGAAAATCTTCTGTCAGGGAGCTCCCCAGAGTGCTGAAAAGCAACAATGTCAGTCTAGAGACTAAGTTGAATCTAATCTAGGCTATGGTCTTCATAAAAACTTGTTATGGTTCAGACAGCTAGACCATTGCTAAGGATGGCAGAAGAAGAATAAATGCCTTCGAGTTGTGGTGCTGGAGAAGTGTCTTGAACATACCATAGACCGCCAAGAAAACAAAGTTTTGCCTTGGAGATGGTGAAACTAAGTTTTTCCTTGGAGGCTAGGATTTTGAAGCTCCATCTCACACACTTGGGGCACATGGACAGGAGAGAATAGTGCTTGGATAAAGATATTACACTTGGAAGGGTGGAAGGACAGTGCAGGAGAGGAAGACCCCTGATGAGATGGATTGATAGAGTAACTGGAGTTACTGGAGTAATGGAAGTTGGTGTGTCAGAATAGTGAGACTGGCTCAGGGCAGGGCAGGGTTCAGAGCTGCTATATAAAGGGTCACTATGGGTCTCAGGTCACTCAATGGCACATAACAATAACAACAACAACAACAACAATAGGTACACATATGCATATGTTGTTATGTGCTGTTTAGTTAGAACCAACTCATAGCTGACCCTTCAGCAGGTTTTCAGAGCATTGCTTATCTTTCTTCCATGGAGCATACATGTGTGTGTGAGTGTGTTTGTGTGTGTTTACATAAATATACATATAATCTTTATTTTCTTGTGTGTTTATTATAGACACATGTCCATGCCTGTGAAGCACTATTCAAAGAGAAATCTATTTATTCACTTGAGATAATAAAGTAATTCTAATCAAGTAATTAGCATTGTTTTATCTGGAAAAGATGGTAATGAATTTACAAAGAATAATTCCCTTTTACCCAAATCTTAGTATTGAGAAACTTGATAAGAGAAAGCATTTAATTATCCTAATACCCAATACTTGAGACTGAGATTCTCCTGCTGAGTGAACGGGAAAGTACACAATTCAATGTTGAGCTTATGCCTTCAATCTGATAACCTTCTAAATCTGTTTTACAGGCTTATAATTCACATTTTCCATATCAATAGAAATAAAGTCCAATTCAGTTCCAAAGACTTACTTCTGTGGAAATGAAAATGAAAAAGACTTGAGCTGTGGTGTGAACTGCTGCGTTACATGAGGTGATGCTGAAATGAAAGGGGTCAATGCTCACCATCACTCAAAAAACAGAGCAGATCTCTATTTCACTTAATTAAGTTAGTCTTCCTATCAACTAGTCTGAGCTACAATAAAAGCTTACCAGCTAGTTTCCAACGATGTGAGGATAAAAAGTGGAATGGAAAGCCTAAGAGATTGAGCAAACAAATTGTTTGCCATTTGTAGGCGATTCAAGGTACCTGAAAAGAGTTTCTTGATTGAAATCAATTAAATTAAACCAACCACTGACCTTCCTCAAGAGTGAAAGCTTAAACATCCCAATTACCCAATAATGGCCCGAACACAGTCTTCCAGTCCTGGAAGCCTCATGAATACTCTGAGAATTAAAATGCCAAAAAGAGGGCCAGATAAGGCGAGAGAGGTCTTTACTTCTAAACAATAATGCTTCTTCTGTGGTTTTGCCTAGTCTTCCATATTCGCTTTTGAAGCTCTTTATTGAAATTGCTCAGGTCTTTAATCTCCACAAGGGCTCAGAGGTCTTAAACTAATTATACTTTGCAGAGTTAAGCATGATGAGATGGGAAAAACATAAAGCTTTTGAAAGGGTGAAAAATCTCTAGCCATCTGCTGGCAGTGCTATGCAAAGAACAATAGAGAAGAAAGAAGGTGGCTAGGAGCATGAAAGGTGCAGGATTTCTCTAATTACTGGGCCAATGAGACCATTACTGCTTGGAATGTTAGGAAAGGAGGCCAAGTAAGCCTGAGAGCTAAGTAAGCAATAACAGTGCTGAATGGATAAGCAAAGCCAAAGATTGACACTGAATGAGGGACACATTTTGAGAGAGGAAAGGGAATTAGGTCAGCCGGGCTTTCAAAAGCATGTTTAATTAAAAATCACAGGTAGTTTATGGAAAGAGGAGAAAGAGGTGACCTGAATTGGAATTAGGTTTTGGAATGGTCTCTCCACTTTTTTCCAGGTTATTGTTTTCCTCAAAGACAGTTGCAGATGGAGTCCTGGGAAACACGTTCTCTCTGAAGCCATCAGCCAGACAGTTGCTTCTGTTATACTTGGCAACCCAGGTGAACAGCCTGTATTTAGTTTTTAAATCAGTGCCCCAGGTGTTGACTCAATAAGGCAAATAGCTTATGTGCCTTACTCTAAAGGCCCTTTCCAGCTCCTTCTTTTCTTTTTAAAATAGCTAATCTCTTTAAATTCAGCTGAGAAAATGCTAGGCTTTGGAAGACAAACTGACTTAAATCAATAGGGGGGTTGTTGATAAGTTTTGGGCAGAATAACTTCTGCAAGTTGAGTAGAAGGTGTGCTTGAAACCATTTCATTTTTCTTCAATCTATGCAGAAGCAGTGCTGTATCCTCTCATTTAGCACTGTTTTTCTAATCTGAAGATGAGTCAAACTACTTACATGATGGGAGGGATGATTTTTATTTTCTGCTCATAAAACAAAGAAGAAAGGAGTGAAAATGTCAGTTATGAGCACGGAAGTGTATTCTTGGAGTTCCTTCAGGCTAGTTTTCCACTAACAGTCTGGCTTTTCTGCATTACTCCTCCCAAGACCCACAGACTCTATTCTTCTGCATTGTCTCTCAGACTGATTGCAGTTTGCAATATGAATGGAGCTCCCAGGAGGCCACACATAGGAAAGGTACTTACAGGCTGACTTAGGACATGCTTTGGAGGGTAGTCAGGTATAGGCCTCTGTGCTAAGCTAATGCTTAGTGTTCTAGCTGAAGACCCTGAGAATCCAACAAGTGCCTCAAAGTGTCCCTAAGAGCCCTTCCTACCACAGTGCCCAGTGGAAGTCAGCTGGTTTGCATAAAGAAAATGGTGCTTTGACTTCTCAGTGTTCAAAATGTGTTCCCTGAACTAATAGCGTCATCATTATCAAGGGACTTATTACATTTATCTCCGCCCCTGCCCTCCGGATATTTAGTCCTCACAGACCTCAAACAAATACCATGTCACTGGGTTGATTCTTGATTCTAACTCATAGTAACTCCATATCTCAAACTCTCACTGCCATTGAGTTGGTTCTGAAGTGTCATCCGGTTTTAGAGGCTGTAATTTGAAATGTGAGGAGACTGGTTTTTCTCCTTCAAAGCTGTTTGTTGGTGGATTTGAATCTTTGGGTTATCAGTACAAGCTGCTATGAACTATGCCTCCAGAGCACAACTGCTCCCCAAAAGTAACCATATAGAACAGAACAAAACAGTTTCACAGGTTTTCGAAGGATGTAATAATTTATAGAAACAGATTTCTTAATTTTTTTTCTCTCAAAGGGAAGTTTGTGTCTTTGAACCACTGACCTTTTGGTAAGCACTTACACCATTGCACAATCAGAGCTCTTTCCTTAAAGGCTGTTGTTTCTTGCCATTGAGTCTGAACTACTACTCATAGCTGGCTCTCCAGTCAGTTTTCAGAGGCTTTAACTGACATAGAAGGAAATTGCCCATCTTGCTTCCACAGAGCACCTGATGGATTCTAACCATGTGCCTTAGGGTTGAAAGCACAACTTCTTATTACTTTACCCCCAGAGCTCCTTCTCCAACTGCCAGGGCCCATAATTCAAGCTTTCACAATGTTTCCAAGTATTTGTGACCCACACTCAGGGCTGTTTCACACTCTGCCTACCCCTTATTTTCTAATGTACCAGCTCCACTGGTGTTACATGGAACAAACAGTATAAGGGGATGTGAAGTCAGGGGCACCACAACTTGTCTCCTAGATGATTAAATTCTAAATTCTGCTTCTTTTTCCTTCATAGTATTTTTCTCTAGGATGTGGATGCTAAATCCTAAACTTACCATAAGAAGAAATGCATGTACAACTAAGCATATCTATGGTTCCAAATTTAATCAAGTCCTAATTAAGAAACAAGAAGACAAAGATTCTCACCACTGGAACAATTGGCAGCATCAGGATGGATGGTGAAGAGATTGAGATTGTACACAGCTTTAGTTTGCTTGGCTCCATAGTCAACAGTCTTGGCACCAGCAGCCAGGAAATTAAAAGGTGCATTGTCATGGGAAAGTCTGCTGTTAGGGACCTCTCCAAAGTACTCAAGAGCGATGGTGTCTCTCTGGAGACTAAGGTGCATCTGATACAGGCTATGGTCTTCGCAATCACTTGTTATGCATCAGAGAGTTGGACAATGACCAAGGAGGATAGAAGGAGAATTGATGCCTTTGAGCTGTGGTGCTGGAGAAGAGTATTGAGAATGCCATGGTCTGCTAGGAAAACAAACAGATTTGTCCTGGAAAGGGTTAAACCGGGTGACTCCTTGGAGGCAAGGATTCTGAGGCACCATCTAACATACTTTGGACATGTTGTAAGGAGAGACAGGTCCTTGGAGAAGGACATCATGCTTGGGAGGGTGGAGGGACGGCGCAGGAGAGGAAGGCCCTCTATGAGGTGGATTGATTCAGTGACTGGGATAATTGTGATGGGAGTGTCAGAGACAGTGCGATTGGCACAGGACAGAGCGGAGTTTAGGGCTGTTGTACATAGGGTCGCTATGAGTCACAAGTGACTCGATGGCACATAACAACAACAACAATTAAGAAACCAAACCAAAGCAATCCTAGTACAGAGATACTGTGTTTTATTGTGTGTTGCTTTATTGTATTTCACAGATGCTGCACATTTCCGAAACTGCAGGTCTGTGGCAACTCTATGCTGAGTAAGTCTAATAGCTCCCAATTTCCAACAGCCTCCTCACTTCATGTCTGTTTCATTTTGACAATTCTCACAGTATATGCTATGTTTCATAACACTACAATATAGTGCAATATGGTAACACAGCATAGACTGTGAATAGAGTGAATAGTGAAGACATAACTTTTATCTGCCTGGAGACCAAAAAAAATTTGTGCCTCACTTTACTGTGCCATTCACAATATCTCAGAGGTATACCTGTAGAACATAATGGCGTGGCTAGTTGTTGTTGTTGTTAAGTGCCGTTGAGTCGTAGGCGACTCATAGCGACCCTATGAACGAAAGACCTGGACGTTTGTATAACTTTTATCCTTCCTCCAGGTTCATAGAGTTTCTGGAGGCAAGCTATTTCGGAAGTGGATGCCACTCCTGCTTCCAAGTTTGTTTTAATCAGAGAGCTCCACCAAACACTGTCCACCATGGGTGACTATTATCACATTTGACATATCAGTGTCATTGTGTTCAGCTTCACAGCAGAGAGGCCAAAATCCAATGCCATTGAGTTGCTTCTGACTCACAGCAACCATCCATCAGGTTTCTGAGTTTGTAAATAGTTCCAGGAGACTACCCCCCCACCCCCCGAAGTCACTATTGGATTCAAACTGCCCAATTTTGTTTAAAAAAACAACAACCTAAACCCTTAATCCGATAGCTGTCCAGGAAGAACTGACTCATAAATTGATCCTCTTAACAGCTTTAATTGAGGCTGTAAATTGCAAGAGATTGCTTGTCTTTCTCCTACAGTGACTGGTGGAACTAGAGCTTAGGAATTTCCATTTCTAGCAAGTTCTCAAACAATAATGATGCTAGCCCAAGGTTGTCATCTTGAGAATCACCATTTAAATGAATGTTTCCACCAAGGGGTGTTTACCTTCTCCTTAAGAGTAACTATCGTGTTGGAATTTTATTTTCAGTTTGTGCTGCAGCCTCAAGCCCACGACTTTGTGCATATTAATACTGAATTTTTAAAACATTTTTTGTATGAATAGTACTTAAAATTTACTAAGAAGACTCAGAAGTTGTTTGCATCTATCACCTCTGTTCAAACACTCTATTCAATAAAGTAAGTTGGATAAAAGGCCTTAGGGGTTTTCAAGAGAAATCTTCTAAATCTGAATGCACAGGTGAGTACAAGGGTCTGGTCAGAATGTGCTCCACACAGCAACAGGAGCAACATCACCAGCAGAGTCTCTGGTCCTGCCACAACCTACTGCCTCAGAGTTTATGGGTGTAGAGTCAAGTAATTTGTGTTTTGACAAACACTTTAATTCTTATGCACATCTACACTTGACAATCATTATTGTAGAATAGTATGCCAACTGTGGTTGTGGAAGGTTTGGTTTGAAACTGCAAGAAAAGAGAAAAATTATGTCAAGAAGTTCCATTTCTCCATTTTGTGTCATTGCTTTCGGGGAGAGTCAAACTGGGAAACTTTCAGGTGAATTTATATCTTATAAGAATATTATATGCTTATGTTATTATTATTCCTGTTGTTGTTGTTGTTAAGTGCTGTCGAGTCGCAGGCGACTTATAGGCACCCTATGAAGGAGAGTCCTCGATGCTTGGGTGCCTTTCATCCTCTCTCCAGGTTCATAGGATTATTATTCCTAGACTATACAAAAGAAATAAATGGAATCTTTCTTTTTCTTCATTCTTGCCTCTTTGCTTTGCTTGTTTTTCCCTCCCTCTCCCCATTTCTTTCAATTCTATAATGAATCTAATTCATCTTTTCTTCTCATTTTCTATAGATGTATGAGCATTTTATTGGTGCTTATTGTGGCCACCATAATTAGATTTACTTGTGTTACATTCTAACAGTGAGACATATATGAAAATGGGATGGATAGCGAAAATAAAAATGTTGCCTTATTTATCATAGGTTATAAAAGCAGTGTTAAGTTTATGGTAACCCCCAATTAAAACAGAGAGTTACACCAGAGTATTGCTTTTCCTTAAGTTTCTATTAAGGCAATCTGGACTTTTCAGCATAACATAGGAGAAACAAATTCCTTTTCTATCAATTATTTCATCTTGTTTGGATCAATAATCAGCACTTTTGGTACCAGCAGTCAGGAAATCAGGAGATATATTGTATTGGGCAAGTTTGCTGTTAGGTACCTCTCCAAAATACTGAAGAGTAATGATGTCAGTTTGAAGATTAAGATGCATCTGATTCAGGCCATGATCTTCTCAATCATCTGCTATGCATCAGAGAGCTGGACAATAAATAAAGATGGCAGAAAAAGGATTGATGCCTTTGAGTTGTTATGCTGGTATGCTAGAGAATAGTACTGAATATTTCATGGACTATCAAAAATAAAAAGAATAAAAAAGCAGCCAACCAACAACCCACCAAACAGCCCCAAAATAAAAAAAAAAAATGAAAAAACAACAACCAAACACCAAACATATATGTCCTGCAAGGGTGCAGCCAGACTGTTCCTTGGAGGCAAAGATAATAAAATTTTGTCTTTCATACTTTGGACATGTAGCTAGATGAGATTATTCCTTGGAAAAAGAGATCATGCCTGGAAAGACGGGAAGTCAGCAAAGGCGAGGAAGACCCCCAAAATAGATCCACACTATGACTTTAGCAATGAGCCCTAGTGTCTCAGAGGTGATAAGGATGATACAGGATAGGTAAAGTTTCACAATGGTTGTTCATAGGTTTGCTATAAACTGTACTCAATTCAATGACACCTAAAACCAACAACATAGCTCTAACAATTGCCATAGATTTCTAGGGAGCCCCAAGGGAATTGGACTGTTATCAGCTGCTAAAAAGAAGGTCAACAGTTTAAATCCCCCAGGCATTCCTTGGAAGAAAGAATGAGCAGTCTCTTCCCATAAAAACCTACAGCCTTGGAAATCCAGTAGAAGGTCCCTATGGGAGGGAAACTGACTTGAGAAAAGTAGATTAGGTTTTGGGTTGTTTGTGGCTTTAATATCTCAAGAACTTGTTACAGGACAGCAGGCAATAAATGGTGGAGATAATACGAAGAGAACAGAATACTCATGCACTGCTGTGGGATTGTAAAATGGTCCAACCACTCTGGAAGGCAGTTTGAAGTTTCCTCAGAAAGCTCAAAATAGACCCATTCCTTCCCTCCACCTTGTGTTTGCTATTTTGGCCCATTTCCCTTCTAGGTTTGTGAGTGATACACTTCCCTCTCCCCCAGGCCCAGCAAACGCCCCCCCTTGGAGAGAGCCACACCCAAGTCTTCCTTCCTCCTTGCATCTGCCATTTTGGCCCATTTCCCTTCCAGGTTAGTGCCCAAGGGCCTCAGGCCAAAAAAGAAAACAAAAAACAAAAACAAAACACAAAAAAGCCAAAAACAAAACAAACCAAATGCAAGGAGATCACTAATTCACCAATATGAAAAATCCTGTCAAGATATCACCTGCAACAAGAATGAAGTCAAGTACCTGCCATTGAACTGTTTCATAAACTAGAGAAAACAGATACTTTTAGAGAAACACTGCTGTTTAGATACACTACATGGAACCCCTTAAACTCAAGCAAAAGTGTACAGGACAACTAGAAATGGGTGAAGATGCCATTTGTGGAAGGGAACAACAGGCTTTCTGGTTTGTCATGAAGGTACTGCAGGGGAAACACTGCTGTCAGGCATTTGGCCCTGTGGATCTCAGGTCAAGAAGGGAATACAACTATATGGTCCTGGGGAAGAGGGAAGATGGCAGAGGTGGAGAGCACAGTGTGAAGAGCCAGAGGGATAGCAGCCTGCGTAGAGAGGATACCAGAGAGTACTTTACGCTCCACAGAGACTGACCATCA
>NW_006399900.1:7379477-7392849 GCF_000299155.1 Elephantulus edwardii | reverse complement strand
ATGGTGCCACTGTTGTAGAATGGGTCTGTCATCAGGGTGGGGGTATGACAGAAAAACTGGATAAATTATGCATACTGTATTGAAACAGATGAGGGAAAGAACAGATTAGAAGTGATATATGATTATTATGGTTAGCACAGGAATCCAGAATTAAGGTTGCATAGAGAAGTGTACTCGGGGTAGGGGGTGGGGGGAAGGGACGTGGGAACTGTACACCAATGAAGGAATTTTTTTTCTTTTTTCTCTCTTCGGAGGGGGAAGCGAGCTGGTGGGGAGGGGTGGGAAGGGAGAAGATTGTGGCAATGAATGAATGGAAATCCAAAACCTCTGTAAAAAAAAATGAATAAAAAATAAAAAATTATTTTAAAACAAACAAAAAACCTATACAGTCCTTCACAAAACATTTCTGTGTTCTGGGCCATTATATAATTATAACAACCTAACATCTACTAATAAAAGACTCACATAATGTCAAGAAAGCAGCAATCTACTTCAATCATCATGAAAAAACAAAATAACATTTCCCCTAAAAGAGAAAACCCAATGAATACACCAGATAGAGAGAACAAAAAGAAGTATGTTGATGTGGAGATATTTGAACAGGTACGGAAAAAGATACAAATGTTGTATGAAGAAACAATGGAAGCCAATAAGAGAGAAAATACCTCAGAGATAAGAAGCCAGAAGAAACATGTTGATGAGGAGCAACTTGAACTGCTATGAAAGAAAAGGCAAACGATGGAAGAAAGAATTGATAGTATAGATAAAGAGGTAAGAGGACTTAAAAAATCATCACAAAACAGAGAGGGTACAGTCAAAGCCTCAGGATCTTTGTCTTCAAGGAGCAGCCTGTTTTAACCCTCTCTAGGATGGACCTGTTCTCCTGGCAGTCTATGGTATATTCAATACACTGCTCTAGCACCACAGCTCAAAGGCATCAATTATCCTTTTATTGTCCCTAGTTCAGCTTTCTGACACATAGGAAGCAATTGTGAAGAAGACTATGGCCTGGATCAGGTGCACCTTAGGCTACACAGCTGAATTCTACCAGACGTTCTGTATAATCAATTCTGCTTTAAGTATTTTTAAAAACTGAAAAAAGGAGAAACACTCCCAGAGTCATTCTACGAAGTAAGCATAACCCTAATACCAAAACCAGGCAAAGGTATTACCAAGAAAGCAAACTACATACCAATATCTCTCATGAATATAGATGCAAAAATTCTTAACAAAATCTTAGCCAATAGAATCCAAAAGGACATCCAAAAAATAATTCATTATGACTAATTGTGATTCATAACAAGTATGTAAGGATGGTTCAACTTAAGAAAAGCAATCAATGTAATGCCCCATGCTGACAATGCAAGTAATAAGAATGATAAAATCTTAGCAATTGATGCAGAAGATATGTTTGAAAAAAATCAACACCTCTTCCTGATAAAGACACTCAGTAAGATCAGAATAGAAGAAAATGTCCTCAACATAGTGAAAAGTATATATGCAAAACCTAGAGCTAATATAACTGGAGAAAGACTAAAAGCACTTTTCTTGTGAACAGAGATCAGACAAGGATGCCCACTTGTCTTCTATTTAATATTCTATTGGAAGTGCTTGCTAGGGCAATACAACAAGAGAAGGAAATAAAAGGCGTCCAGATCATCAGTAAGGTGGTTAAAATCTTGCAATATGCAGATGATATGATAGTGTACACACACACACACACACACACACACACACACATAAACTGCCACCCAAGGACTCAACAACAACAATAACAACAAAAAGAAGCACAAAACAAACAAACCGTGGTGCTAGTAGATCAATTTAGTAGAATGGCAGGATATAAGATCAATATTGGGGCACATGCAACTCGACAACACATAGTAACAACAACAACAATCCAAAAATCAATGGAATTCCTCTACAGTAACAACAAGAACTCAGAAAAGGAAAACAAGAAAGTAATACCATTTAAAATAGCAAGCCACAAACTGAGATACTTGGGAGTGATCTTAATTAGAGACACAAAAGACCTATCCAAAGAAAACTACAGAACATTTCTGCAAGACACAATAAAAGACCTAAAGAAATGAAAAACTGTGCCCTGTTCATGGATAGGAAGACTGACTATGGTGAAAATGATAATACAAACAAGAGCAATCTACTTGTTCAATACAATCCCAATCCAAATTTATTTTTCAAGGAGATCAAATGGGAAAAATTGTCAAGTTTATTTGGAGAGGAAAGAGACACCAAATAAATCAAGCACTTCTGAAAAACAAAAATGAAGTGGTAACATAGCACTCTCTGACCTCAAAACCTACTATACAGTGACAGTTATCAAAATTATATGGTACTGGTATAATGACATGCACGTAGACCAATGGAACAGAATTAAGAATCCAGAAATAGAGACACAACTATCTATGGTTATTTGGAAGCGGAAGTGGCATCTACTTCCTAACCAACACGCATCTAGAAACTCTATGCATTTTGATAAATGTTGATAGTTGTAGAGGGGCTTCAGGTCTTTTGTTCACAGGGTCACTATGAATTGTACTCGACTTGAAGGCAATCAGCAACAACAATCTATGGTCAACTGATATTCAACAAGGAAATGAAACATTTCAAATGAGGAAATGAAAATCTGTTCAACAAATGGTGCTTTTCTGCTACCTGCAGAAAGCTAAAACAGGATTCATATCTCACACCACACACAAAAATCAACTCAAGGTAGATCAGAGACCTGGGAGTAAAGCCTAAAACCATAAAGTTCATCAGAGACAAAATGGATCAAGCTTACATGGCCTAGTCTATGGTATAAACAGACTGCCAAAATCAGCCAGAACTGCTCAATGCAGAGAGGATAAAATCGATGAATGGAACTTTCTAAATATTAAACCCTTGTGCACATCAAAAACTTTTCCCAACAGAGTGAAAAGGAAACCTACTGACTGGGGGAGAAGGGGAAAATTTCATTTCTGAAAAGAATCTTATATCAAAACTTTACAGAATCCTACAGAGCCTCCACAAGTAAAAGACTGATAACCCATTGCAAAATGGGCAAAAGACATGGTAAGACTTTTCACAGTGAAAAATATTCAGATGGCCAACAGACACATGAAGTGCTAAAAATCACTGGAAGGAAGAGATGCAAATCAAAACCACAGTGAGATACCTGCTCACTCTAGTAACAGTGGTATAGTTTAACAGGTGAGCAAATAATAAATGCTGAAGAGGATGTGTAGAGATAGAAACTCTTGTACATTGTTGGTTGGAGTGTAAAATGGTACAACTACTCTGAAAGGCAATTTGGGTAAGATGTATATAAATATTTTTAAAAAATGAAAAAAGAAAGGGGTTGGGGAAAGGGAAATAATGACAATAACACAGTTAGTGGGTGGATGAAGGAGTCAGCAAGATTCAATAGGAGCTTAAAAAGATGGGTTATATTAGGCATAGAAAAATAGTAATTAATTATATAAAATGTAATATGTATGAGTGAGTGAACGAAATAGAATGTAAATGAAATGTTGCATAAAATACAATGCATGTGAATGGAGAAAAATTTATTATTTTATGATCTGGAGACAAGAAACTAAAAAAAAAATATTTATGAGGCTAAAATCAAGGTGTTTGCAGAGCTACATTCTCTCCAGAGAAGAATTCATTTCCTTGTGTTTTTCAGCTTCTAGATATTGTATGCATTCCTTGGGCCACAGCCACAAAAGCCAGCAGCTTAATATCTCCAAATCTTGCTCTCTCTTCAGGTGATAGATCTTCCTGCATCTGAATCTCTTCTCTTCCTAAGAATCTTTACAATACCTGGGGCCCGTCTGGAAAATTTATGTTACTCTTTTTACCAAAAATTATTAACCTAAGACTATCTGCTCTGGTGTTCTTCTAGTCGGCAGGCTGTTGCACTGCTTACCCAAAGGCTTCTCTGATGGTTCAAATACACTAGTGTATCCTCAGAAGAAAGATAGGGAATATCCTCCTAGGTTATTCACAGCCTTGGAAACCCAGTGGAAGTTCAGCTATGAGTCAATTCAGGCTTGGTAGCTATGAGTGAGTAATGAACTCTATCACAAAATTGTTTTTTCCATATGATGTAATGTATCTCCAGGTTCCAGAGAATATGGCATAGACTGTAGGGGTGATTATTTTATTTTAGGCCAGCAGACCTAAGTAAGACCATTGATGCATCCTTCAACCTATATTTTATTTTATGACTGAACGGAGATTTTTATTCTTCATCATTGGTGATAAGCTATAAGACATATTCTGGCTGAGGCTCTGCTGACCTAACCCATATAAAGTTGAGAAACCCAAAGGCTACATGTTTTGGTGGTTTGAATCCACCAGGGGCTCCATGGAAAAAAAATAAGCAGTATCTTCCACGTGATTTATACCCTCAGAAACAAAATGTATGGTCAGTGATGAGTCAGTTCCAACTTGGGTAATGAGTTTAGATGAGATGTTCTGGCTTTCTTCCAGTGCTATCAGGGGTAACTTCAAGTTCAACCTTTTCATATTTTCACTCATTGCCATCTAGTCAGTTCCAACTTATAGGTGGAATTTCATTGGGTTTCTAAGGATATACATTTTTATGGAAGATCTTTCTTCCAGTATTTTTCTTCCTGAGGGGCTGAGGGATTCTAACTACTGACCTATGGTTAACAGACAAGAGATTTTAAAAAGCAGCTTTTAAAGACAAAGAAAACTGAATATGCAGAGATCTAGGATTGGAGCATAAAAAGGGACACATTTTCTCAGTATTTCTCAAGCTGAAAGAACTGAAAAAAACCCTCAAGCCTTAAGTTATAATATTAAGAGACTGTGGGCAAAATCATGAATTATTCAGGAGGAATCAAAAGAAGATGGAGGGAATAACAGAATCACTGTACCAAAAATAATTGGCTGATATGGATATATTTGAAGAAATATCATATGATCAAGAGTCAATGGTAAGGAAGGAAGATATTCAAGCTGCAATGAAGGCATTGGCAAAAAAATAAAAAAAATAAGACTACAGGATCAGTGGGATACAAATGGACACGTTTGAAATGATAGATGCAGTCCTGGATGCACCATATCTTCTGCCCATTTTGTAACTGGGTTATCAGTCTTTTCTTGTGGAGGTCCAGGAGTACTCTGTAAACTTTTGTTATAAAACTCTTGTCTGAAATGGTATTACCAAATGTTTATTCCCAGACTGTAGGGTTTCTTTTCACCCTGTTGGAAAAAGTTTTTGATGCACACTTGGATTTAATTTTAGAAGGTCCCATGCATCAATTTATCCTCTTCAGATTGTACATTTTTAGTTGTATTTGGCAGTCTCTTTATACCCTGGACTAGTTCAATCTCAGTTTGTCTCTTATGAACATTGTGGTTTGGGGCTTTATTTCCCAGTCTCTGATCCATCTTGAGTTGAATTTTTGTGCATGGTGTGAGATGTGGATCCTGTTTCAGCTTTCTGTAGGTGGAAGTCCAGTTTTGCCAGTACTATTTGTTTAAGAGGTTATCATTTCCCCATTTGTGAGCTTTGATTTCCTTGTCGAATATCAATTGATCATAGAGAGCTGGGTTTATTTCTGGGTTCTCATTTCTGTTCCATTGGTCTATGTGCCTGTCATTGTACTAGTACCATGCTTTTGGGTTACTACTGCTATGTAGTAGATTTTGAGGTCAGGGAGTGCTATACATCCAATCTGATTTTTGTTTCTCAGAAGTGTTTTGCTTATTCAGGGTCTTTTGCCCCTCCAAATAAGTTTGATAGTTTTGCTTTCAATCTCCTTGAAAAATTAATTTGGTTTCTGGATTGGGATTGCATTGAACATGTAGTTTGGTTTTGGTAGGATTGTCATTTTCACAATATTAAGTTTTCTTATCTATGAACAGGGCATTTTTTTTTTAATTTCTTTAGGTCTTTTATTGTGCTTTGCAGAAATGCTCTGTAGTTTTCTTTGTATAGGTCTTTTGTATTTCTAGTTAGGTTCATGCCCAAGTATCTCAATTTGTGATTGGCTATTGTAAATGGTATTGGTTTCTTGGTTTCCTTCTCTGAGTTCTCTTTGTTACTGTACAGGAATCCAGTTGATTTTTGGATATTGATCTTATATCTTACCACTCTACTAAATTGGCCCATTAACTCTAACACTTTTTTTGTTGTTGTTGAGTCATTGGGTTTTCTGTGTACACTATCATATCATCTGCATATAGCAACATTTTAACCATCTCTTTTTCATCTGGATGCCTTTTATTTCCTTCTCTTATCATATTGCCCTAGCAAGCACTTCCATTGCAATATTGAAAAGAAGTGGTGAGAGTGGGCATCCTTGTCTGGTCCCTGTTTGTGAGGAAAATGTTTTTAGTCTTTCTCCATTGAGAATGATGTTGGCTCTTGGTTTTGCATATATAATTTTCACTATGTTGAGGAAATTCCCTTCTATTCAAATTTTTCTGATTGTCTTTATCAGGAAGGGGTGTTGGATTTTGTCAAATGCCTTTTCTGCATCAATTAATAAGATTATGTGGTTCTTGTTATTTACTTTGCTAACATAGTGAGTTACATTGATTGTTTTTCTTATATTGAACCATCTTTCCATACCTGTTATGAATCCCACTTTGTTGTGTTGAACTATTTTTTTTAAATGTGCTTTTGGATTCTATTGGCTAGGATTTTGTTAAGGATTTATGCAACTATATTCATGAGAAGTATTGGTCTGTGATTTTCTTTCTTGGTAATATCTTTGCCTGATTTTGGTATTAGGATTATGCTTGCTTCATACAATGACTGTGGAAGTGTTCCTTCTTTTTCAATTTTTTGAAATAATTTTTGTAGAATGGGTGCTACACCTTCTCTGGATGTTTGGTAGAATTCAGCTGTGAAATCATCTGGTCCAGGACTTTTCTTATGGTGAAGTGTTTTTATGACCTTTTCAATTTCTTCTCTTGTGATGTGCCTTTTAAAGTATTCTATGTCTGTCTTTTTCAATCTGGGCAGGGGATACGTTTCAAGGAATTAGTTCATTTGCTCTAAACTTTTTAATTTATCTGAGTTTAGCCTTTTGTAGCATTCTGCTATTATCGATTTAATTTCCTCTGATTCTGTTGTGATGTCACCTCTGTCATTTCTTAATCGAGCTATCTGCGTCTTTTGTTTTCTCTAGTGTTAAATTCTCCAGTTGTCAATTTTATTGACCCTTTCAAAAAACCAGCTCCTGGTTTTATTGATCGTTTCAACTCTTTTCTGTTTTCTATTTCATTGGTTTCAGCTCTTGTTCTTCTAATTTCTTTTCTTCTAGAGGTTGTAGGATTAGATTGTTTATCTTTTTCTATTTGCTGAAGGTGTTGAGTTAGATCATTGATTCTTCTTCCTTCTTATTTTTTATGCATGCCCCTATTGCTATGAACTGCCTCCACCCAATGCCGTGACTGTATCCCAGAGGTTTTGGTAAGTTGTATTTTCACTACCATTTATTTCAAGGAACTTTTAAATTTTATTATTTCTTTCTTTTATAATCCAATCATGTTCTAGCAGAGAGTTATTTAGTTTCCACGTCTGGTGGTTTTGTAAGCTTTACCCTCCTAAGGTTAAGTTTTATGGCAGTGTGGTATGAGAAGATACTTTGCATTATTTCTTTTTTTATTTTTTTAGGCTAGTTTTGTGTCCTAATATGTGATCTATTCTGGAGAATGTACCATGTGCAGTTGAGAAGAAAGTTAATTGAATTTTAGTTGGGTGCAGTACTCTGAAAACACCCACAAGTTCTATTTGACTGATTGCATAATTTAGCTTTTCTGCATCTTTGTTGAGTTCCTTTTGAGTTGACCTATCCTTTGGTCATAGTGGTGTGTTGAAATCTCTACCATTATTGTGGTGCTATTTCTCTTTTTAATTTGGTTACCCTCTGTTTTATGTCTTTCGCAGGTCTATCATTTGGTGCATAAATGTTGACCAAAGTTATGTCTTCTTGGTCTATTGTGTTTTTTTAATCAATTGTGGTTTTTTTTATGCAATGCCCTTCCTTATCTTTGATGGTGGTTTTCATTCTGAAATCTATTTTATAAGAGATTAGTATTTTCACTCCTGCTTTTTTTAGGTTGCCATTTACTTGGTATATTTTCCCCAACCTTTGATTTGAATCTGTCCTTCTCTTACTTTTTGAGATGTGTCTCTTGTAGGCAACATATTAATGAGCTTTGTTTTTTTATCCATTCTGCTACTGTTTTTCTTTTAATTGGTGCATTTAGACCATTTACATTAAGTGTGGTTATTTTCAGGTCATTTTGTAATTTTGCCACTTTTGCCATTTTGCTGTTTCTTTTTCTGTTGTTTCTGGTTGTTATATTCTATTAAAATTTCTTGCAGCTTTGGTCTTGTTTTCATAAATTCCTTAATGTCCTTCTTTTCTGTAAAGAATCTAATTTTCTCTTCAAATCTGAAAAGAGTTTTGCTGGATATAGGCTCTTTGGCTGGCAATTGTTATCTTTCAACTTTCTGTATATGGTATCCCATTGCCTTCAAGCTTACCTGGTTTCTGTTAAAAAATCAGAACTTAATCTAATTGTTTCCCCTTTGTAGGTAACTCTTTGGTGTTTCTTGTGCTGATTTTTAGAATTCTATCCTTATCTTTTACTATGGAGAATTTGACCATATGTCTTGGTGTTTTTCTTTTTGGTCTAGTCTACTTGGTGTTTGTTGTGCTTCTTAAATATGGATTTCCCCATACTTCAAAATACTTGGGACGTTTTCTTCTAGTACTTCTTCCACAATCTTCTCAGTGATTTCCCTGTCACTTCTGTGTTCTGTAATTCCAATCATTCATATGGTGGATTATGATGACTGTTTTTCTTATGTTGACCCATCCTTGCATACTTGTTACAAATCTCACTTGGTCATCATTACTTATTATTTTTTTTATGTACCTTTAGATTCTATTGGCTAGGATTTTGTTAAGGATTTTTACATCTATGTTAATGAGAGATATTGGTCTGTAGTTTTCTTTCTGGGTAATAGTTTCTTCAGTTTATTTACATCTCATCTCTAAATTTTTTCTAATATATTTCCAGTAAGGCTGTTGTCCTTCAGCTCTCTGACTATCTATTCCATTTATTCAGTTCTACCTTTTTTGTGCTACCAACATGTTGGACACTTCTGCCATTTTGATGTTAATACTATGGATTGCATTTTCATGCTTTTCTATTATTTTCATTATAGTGTTGGCTGTACCCTCTCTGTCTTGTGATCATTTTCTTTTTAAGTTTTTGTAGCTCTTTATCTATACTATCAATTCTTTCTTCCATCTTTTGCGTTTTCTTCTGTAGCTGTTCAAGTTGCTACTTATCAATACATTTCTTCTGCATTGCTGCCTCAGGGTGCTTGTCCTTTTTTTTTCCTTTCCATTTTTTCTTCCCTCATTTTCATCTTTATCTGTAGTTATTCAAATAACTCCACATCAACATATTTCTTCTGGTTCTTTCTATCTGGAGTACTCATTGGCTCTGCTTTCTTAGGAGTTGGGTTATTTTGTTTTTTCATGACGACTTAGACAGACTGCTGCTTTGTAGTCATTATGTGAGTCTTTTCTTTATAGATGTTAGATTGTTGTAACTATTTAATGTCCCAGGGTATGACAATGTTTTATGAAGAACCTGTATATTTTTTCTACCCTCTTGGGTTTCAGGCTCAAAGCAGGATGACTGTTGTCTTCTAGAAACTGTGACTTCACCTGCCTTAAGCTGCACTTAAGAAATACCATGTGATGTATCTATATAGCCATGTTCAAAGCCAGAGTACCTCTGATAATGTTGCTCCTTGGGCAGCAGTCCCTAGGTAGCAGGGCAGTGGGATCCAGGCAGTGGGACAGCCATCTCCATGTGGCAGGGTGCTTGGTCTAGTGCTCCAGGTAGGAGTGTGGTCCAGGCTTCAGTGGACTTGGCCTGGCAGGCAGAGGTTCTGGTTGGGGTGTGAGTGTGCCTGCATACCTGTAGTGAATCCTACTTGACCATGGTGAACATTTTTTGATGCACTTTTGTATTCTATTGGCTAGGATTTTATTAAGGATTTTTAAATCTAAGCTCATGAGAAATATAGGTCTGTAATTTGTTTTAAAAAAATATCTTTTCCTAGTTTTGGTATTAGGGTCATATTTGCTTCACAGAATGATTCTGAGAGTGTTCATTCTTTTTATTCAACCCCCTTCAAATAATTTAAGACTTGATGGTAAATCTTCTCTGAATATTTGGTAGAATTCAGCCATGATGCCATCAAGTCCAGGACTTTTTTTTTTGTTGTTGGGGAGCCTTTTTATGACCTGCTCATTACATCTGACCATGTCAATCTGGATAAAGCATGAATTTCAAGGAATTTGTCCATTTCCTCTAAGTTTTCAAAATGATCTGAGTACAGCTTTTCATAATATTGTGATATCACAGACTTAATTTCCTCTGGTTCTGTTGTGATGTCATCTCTATCATGAATTAATCTAGTTATTAGTATTTTCTCCCTTTTTTGGTTAAATTTGCCATTAGTTTGTCAGTTTTATTGACCCTTTAAAAAAGCTGCTGGTCTTTTTGATGGTTTCAATTGTTTTGATGTTTTCTATTTTGTTGACTTCAACTCTTGTTCTTAAAATTTCCTTTCTTCTAGAGGCTGTGTGGTTAGATTGTTGGTCTTTCTCTATTTGGTGAAAGTGTTGTGTCAGATCACTAACTTTGCTTCTTCTTTGTTTTGTTTTGTTTTTTTTTTCACTAGTTTTGGCTATTGCTATGAGCTTGTCCTTAAGGTCTGCATTAGCTGAATTCCAAAAGTTTTGATATATTGTATTATTTTCATTATCATTTGTTTTAAGGAACTATTAATTTCATTCTTTTTGTCTTCTGTATCCCAATTGTGTTCTCTGTCAGGGTGTTATTTAGTTTCCATATTAGTTGTTTTATAAACTTTGTCCTCTAGTGGTTAATTTTCAGTTTTATGGTATTGTGATCTGAAAAGTTACTTTGTATAATTTTAATGTTTTCTGAATTTTGAAGACTTGTTTTATGCTCTAATATGTGATCAGTTCTGGTAAATATGCCATGTACATTTGAGAAAAAAGTGAATTGAGTTTTAGTTGGGCACAATCCTTGGAATATATTCACAAGGTTGAATTGGTTTAATGCATAATTTAGATCTTCTGCATCATTGTTACTTTTCTTTTGAGTTGACTTCTTATTTGGTGAGAGTGGTGTGTTAAAGTCTCCTACCACTATTGTGGTGCTATTTTATTCTTCAATTTTATTAACAGTGTTTAAATGTATTTATCAGGTCTTTCATCTGGTGTATAGATGTTGACCAAGGTTATGTTTTATTGATGTGTTGTCCCTTTAATAACTATACAGAGCCCTTCCTTATCTTTTATGGTGGTTTTCACTCTATTTTATAGAGTATTGCCACTCCTGCTTTTTTTTTTGTGGATGCCATTTGCTTGTTATATTTTTCCAGCGTTTGATTTTGAATATTTCTCTTCTTTTCTTAGATGTGTCTCTTGTATGGTTTTTGTGTTTTGGTTTTTTTTTTTTTTTATCCTTTTTACTACTCTTCTTCTTTTGACTGGTGCATTTAGTCCATTCGCATTAAGTATGATTATTGACAGGAAAGGTTTTATCATTTCCATTTTACTGGGTTTCTTATTTTCTTTATCTGGTTATTATGGTCCTTTGGTTTCTCTGTGTGAAAATCTTCCCATAAAAGTTCTTGTTGAGATTAAAGGAATTCCCTTTAAGAACAGCAACTAGGCAAGGATGTCCACTATCACCTCTCTTATTCAATATTGCATTGGAAGTCTTAGTGATAGCAATAAGAGAAGGGAAGAAAATAAGAGGTATCCAAATTGACAAAGAGGAACTAAAATTATCTCTCCATATAGATCATATGATTGTATATTTAGAAAACCCCAAAGACTCCACAAGAAAACTACTGGACATATTTGAACAATTCAACAAAGTGACAAGATACAAGATCAACATACAAAAATCAGTTGGATTTCTCTACATTGATAAGAGAATACAGAGCTGGAGCTAAGAAAATCTATACCCTTCACAATAGCTAATCACAAGATCAAATACTCGGGAGTAAATCTAACCAAAAGCACAAAGGATCCACTCTAAGAAAATTACAAAACATGACTACACGAAACAAAAAGAGACCTGGAGAAGTGGAAGAATATCCCTTGCTCACGGATAGGAAGACTCAATATTAATAAAATGACAAAAATATCAAAGGCAATTTACATGTTCACTGCAATCTCAATACAAATACCAATCCCATTCTACAAGGAAATGGAAAAGGCAATCTCCAGTTTCATTAGGAATGGAAAGAAACCCCAAATAAGCAAAGTAGTCCTTAATAATAGAAACAAGGTAGGAGACATCTCACTCCCTGATTTCAAAGCTTACTACACTGCAGTGGTGGCCAAGACAGGATGGTACTGGTACAATGACAGATACATAGATCAACGGGATAGAATTGATAATCCAGATATCAGCCCATCTACCTATGGTCAATTGATTTTTGACAAAAAGATGAAATCATTTACTATCTGCAGAAAGCTCAAAGAAGATCCAACCTCACTTTATACACAAAAATCAACTCAGGGTGGATCATGGATCTAGGACTAGAAACAAGGACTATAATAAACTTCATTAAAGAAAAACTTGAAAGAACTCTAGAAGTCCTAGTCCAAAACATAAGCAGTCTTCCAAGCATCCTGAAAAATCTACAACCAGGAGAGACTGAAGTAGGTGAATGGGACATTTTAAGAATCAAATCCCTATACACATCCAAAAACTTCTGCAGCAGGGTAAAAAGGGAAGCCATAAACTGGGAAAAGTGTTTTGTAATGACATATCAGATAAGGAACTTTTATCGAGAATTTATAAAGTACTTTAGCACCACAAGAAGATAATGATAAACAGCCCAATTGAGAAAAGGGGCACAGGATATGAACAGACACTTTAACAAAGAAGACATTCAAATAGCAATCAAACAAATGAAGAAATGTGCAAAATCCAGAACTTTAAGAGAGGTGCAAATCATGACAACTATGAGATATCCTCTCACCCCAGTCAGAATAGCAAAATTTAACAGAACAGCAAGCAACAAATGCTGAGAGGTTGTAGAGAAACTGGAATCCTTATTCACTGTTGGTGGGAGTGTAAAATGGTGCAACCACTATGGAAGGCTGTATGGAGCTTTCTCAAAAAGATGCAAATAGAAATACTTTCAGACCTAGCAGTTCCACTACTGGGAATAAACCCCAAGGAAACCATAGCCACCACCCAAGCAGATATATGCACACTCACACTTATTGTGGCTTTGTTCACAATA
>NW_006399900.1:7375384-7377712 GCF_000299155.1 Elephantulus edwardii | reverse complement strand
TGCTATTGTGAACAAAGCTGCAATAAACATGGGTGTGCATATATCTGCTTGGATGTCAGCTATGGTCTCTTCAGGGTATATTCCCAGTAGTGGAATTCCTTAAGTCCTTTTCTGTAAAGTATGTGATTTCTCCTTCATATTTGATGGGGAGCTTTGCTCAGTACAGAATGCTTGGTTGGCAATTGTTTTCTTTAATTTTTCTGTATTTTCCCTTCCATTGGCTTCTTGCTTGCTTGCTGTCTGCTGAAAATCAGAACTTAATCTAATTGCTTTTCCTTTGTAGGTGACTGTTTTTCTCATGATGCATTCAGTATTCTATCTTCATATTTTATTTTGGAGAATTTGACAATGATAATGTCTTGATGCTCTCCTTTTTGGATCTAGTCTATTTGGTGTTCACTGTTTGAGCTTCCTGAATGTGGATTTCCTCATTCTTCATAATTTCTCAGTGACTTTCCTATCCCTCTGATATTCTGGAATTCCATTCATAAATGTGCTATTCCTTTTGATATCATCTCACATGATTCTAATGTTTTCTTCATTTTCTTTACGCCTCCATTCTGACTTTTCTTCTACAATGTTTCCTTTGAGGTTCTTGTCTTCCAGATCACGGACTCTATGCTCCATCTTTTCCATTTTACGTTTTCATCCCTTAAACATGTTGGACACTTCTGCCATTTCAGTCTTAGTGTTCTAGATTGCATTTTCAATCATTTCTGTTATTTCCAGTATTATGTTGGTAGCATCCTCTCTATTTTTTGATGAGATGATTTTTTAAGTTCTTATACATCTTTTCCTATAGTTTCATTTTTCTTCTTTTTCTTCTGTATTTGTGCATGTTCCTCCTCATCAGCATATTTCTTCTTGCTCTGTGTCTCTGGAGCATTTGCTTTCTTAGCTGTTTTCATTGTTTCATCCATCATTTGCATCTTCTTCTATTACTGTTCAAATAACTTTTCATTAATACATTTCTTCTGGTTCTCTACCTTTAGGGTATTCCCTTTATTTGTGGTTTCCATTGTTTCCTCCATCATTAGTACTTTAATTTGTAGCTGTTCAAATGACTCCATATCAACACATATCATTTGCCTTCTTTACTCTGGGGAATTCATGAGTTCTGCAATATTCTCTGCTTTTTTGGAGAAAGCTTAATTTGTTTGTTTGTTTGTTTGTTTCACAGTGTTTGAAGATGCCTGCTGCTTTCTCTATATTATGTGAAGTTTTTCTTGGTAAATGTTAGATCATTTCTATTGTGACTATGTAAGTTGTTGTTCGTTCTTGTCCTTACAATGCTATTGATTAGTTGCCAAGATAAAATGTTCAATCTATCATGTGAGCCACTCACTCTACTGGAAGTACTTTCTGGGGAAATTTGCCTTTCCTAAAGTTCTTGAGTTGCTTTCTGTTCTACACTGCAGACCTGTAGGAATCTCACTTTTAGGTAGTCCCCAGTTGCCAACGCTATGGTCCTCCCTACATGAAGTGACTGAATAGTGTGTGAAAGCAGGTGCTCTACTTGAGCGGTTTCTCAAGCACTTTTTCTCCTGAAGCTTAATGTCTTCTTTTGTTTCTGGAGTGGCATGAGATCAGAGCTCGGGGTAAGATGTTGAAGCAGCTTGTGTGCCAGGAGTTTCAATTCAGCCCTGCCTTTCACAAAGATCTGAGAAAGTCTTTACTTGTATTTCTGTGTCCCAAAATCTCTTGTCCTATTTGGCCCCTGGATGGCTCCAAAGCTTCAGAGGCAAAGATCCCTCCCCAAATAGGACTTAACTCCCCAGGGAAGCCTCAGTCCTTCCTGTCTCCAATCTTTACTTTCTTGACATTGGGTTTCAATCCAAACTGAAGACTGCAGTCCTTGACCTTCTGCAGTAAATGCCTTAAGTCCTCCTCAGTTTCAGCAAGCAAGGATGTCATATACATAACACAGATTGGTGATGAATTTTCCTCCTGTCCTGATGCCACAGTCCTCCTCATAAAGTCCAGCCTCCCACATGATCTGTTCTGCATACAGATTGGAAAGGTATGGAGATAGGATGCATCCCTGGCATACTTCTTTCCCGATTTTGAACCATGCAGTGATGTTTCCTTGCTCTGTTCTGACAATTGACTCCTTGTCCAAGTCTAGCTTATGCATAAACATATTCAGATCCACATAGTCAAATGAGTTTGCATAGTCAATGATACACTGATAGACATTCTTCTGGTATTCTCTGCTTTCAGCCAAGATCCATATGTTTGTTGTTGTTGTTGCTATGTGCCGTCGAGTCGCCTGCAACTCATACGACCCTATGTACAACAGCCCTAAACTCCGCTCTGTCCTGTGCCAAT
>NW_006399900.1:7352218-7373726 GCF_000299155.1 Elephantulus edwardii | reverse complement strand
GTAATATTTTGCTTTGTCATCCCGTGCTGCCTTTTGAAATCTTCTATTCAAGTCTCTAGTATCTTGAATTCTTCCCTGTGCTTTGGCTTCTCTGCGCTCCAGTGCAATTTTCAGAGTATCTTCTGACATCCATTTTGGTCTTATCTTCCTCTTCTGTCAGAGTATCTTCTGACATCCATTTTGGTCTTTTCTTCCTGTTCTGTCTTTGGAATGACCGGTTGCACTCTTCCTGGATGATACCCTTGATAGCCTCCCACAACTCATCTGGGCAGCTTAGAGACCCCTTCCATCTCCCCAGGAAATTGAAGAAGAAAAAACTGCGAGACATTGGTTCCGGCAGGCGGCTCAGAGGAAGGGGTAGGCATCTGACAAGCTGAAGGCTGGGCAGCTTAGAGACCCCTCCCATCTCCCTAGGTAATTGAAGAAGATCCATATAACATTAGCTATAATAGCACAAATATCCCAGCCCTTTCTAAAGCCAGCTTGCTTATTTATTAGTTCTCTGTTGATGTGATTTTTTATAAAAAAGCATATCTCTGCTTTTTTTTATAATTTTCAGCAGAAATTTGCTTGCATGTGATATTAATTATATTGTTTGATAATTTTCACTCTGTTGGGTCACTTTTTTTTAAATTGGGAAATATACATCTATATCCCTTTCAGTAAGTTGCCCAGGTGTTTTGCCTCCAAATTTCTTGTCACAATTTGTTGAGTACATCCAGGGAAGTGTCTGTTTGTTAAATTTTGTCAGTATTTCTTCAGTTTCTGGGGCCTTTATTTTTGCCAATTTCTTCAGAGCAGCTTGAACTTCTTCCTTCATCACCATAGGTCATGCATTTTTTTCATTAAATTCTTCTGTGTCAGGCAATTCTTTGTTACAGTGGTTCTGTATACTCTTTCCATCTTCTCTTAATACTTCCTGAATCATTTAATATTCTTTCCAAAGCATACTTAATATTTCAGCTCATGGCTTGACTTTGTTTTTCAGTTTCTTCAGCTCAAGAAATTACAAGCAAGTTTGGCCCTTTTGATTTTTGGGGTCCAGCTCTTAGTATATTTCATGATAATACTTTTCTTTGTCTCCTTGCACTGCCCTTTGAAATATTTTCTGTTCCTTAACTTCTTGATTTCTTTCCTTAACTTTGGCTTCTTGGCATTCTCATGCAATATTCAGAGTCTCTTCTGACATCAATCTCAGTATTTTCTTTGCCACTGGCTTTGCAATGACATTTTGCATTCTTCCTGGATGATAATATTGATATCTTCCCACAGATCATATGGTCTTACTCATCAGTGTTTTAGACCATAAACTTCTTTCTGAGGTGGTTTTGAAATTCAGGTGGGATAAACTCAAAGTCAAATATTTATTCCTGTGGATTTGATTTAATCTTTCTTAATTTTAGTTTAATTTTTATATGAGTAGTTGATTGGATGTTCCACAATGAGGACATGGCCTAGTTTTCACTGCTCATATTGAGCTTCTCTAGTAATTCTTTCCACAGATGTAATCGATCTGATTCTTGTGCATACAGTCAGGTGAAATCCATGTGCGTAGTGTGCATTTATGTTTTTTTTTTCCTAATAAGAGTAATATATTTATTAGGCAGAAGAGAAAGGGGAGAAATCCCTACATACAGATTACAGGTCAATTTGCTATGTTGTTTTTTTTGTTGTTGTTATGTGCCTCAGGTCACTTGTGACTAATAGTGACCCTATGTATAAGAGCCCTAAACCCTGCTCTAACCTGTGCCAAACTCACTGTCTCCAACACTCCTATTCCTACAACTCCAGTCACTGAATCAATCTATCTCATTGAGGGTCTTCCTCTCCTGTGCTGTCCCTCCACTCTCCCAAACATGATGTTCCTCTCTAAGGACTGGTCCCTCCTTGCAAGATTCCCAAAGTATGTCAGACGAAGCTTCAGAATCCAAAGAGCAACCCAGCTTCACCCTCTTCAGGAAAACCCGGTTTTTTCTCCATTCAACATTCTTCTCCAGCACCACAGCTCAAAGGCATCAATTCTCTTTCTATCATCCCTAGTCACTCTCCATCTCTCCGATGCATAGCATACAATTGTGAAGACCAGAGCCTGGATCAGGAACACCTTGGTCTCCAGCCTGATGTTGTTGCTTTTCAGTATTTTTTAAAGGTCCCTCACAGCTGACTTTCCCAATGCAGTTCATCTCTTGATTTCCTGGCTACTGTTACCAAGAGTGTTGACTGTGGAGCCAAGTAAACTAAAACTGTTAACTATCTCAATCTCTTCACCATCCATCCTGATGCTGCCAATTGGCCTAGTGGTGAAAAACTTTGTTTTCTTTTTTTAATCTTTGTTTTCTTGATGTTGCACTTCAATCACATTGAAGGCTGCAGTCCTTGACCTTCTGCAGCAAGTGCTTCAGGTCCTTCTCATTTTTAGCAAGCAGCATTCTGTCATCTGCATAACACAGGTTGATGAATCTTACACCAATTCTGATGCCACATTCCTCCTTGTACAGCCCAGTGTCCCAGATGATTTTTTCTGCATGTAGATTGAAAAGATATGAAGACAGAATACATCCCTGGCAGACCTCCTTCCCAATTTTGAACCATGTAGTGTCTCCTTGCTTTGCTCTGATGACTGCCTCTTATAAAAGGTAGTTACAATGCATAAATCATTGATTGCACAGTATTCTATCATTCTATCTCCAACTTTGTTTCTGTCACTAAGTTCATGTTTTCTGACTGCTTCTTCTTCCCTGTTCCCAACTTTTGCATTTCAGTCATCCATTATTATTAATGCATCTTGATTGCATGTTCAATCAATTTCTGACTTCAAAATTTGTAGAAAAGGAGGAGGAACTGTTGTAAGCAGACACTAGTGATTGGAACATGAAATACGGGAAACATGAGTGTAGGAAAATTGGACATAGTTAAGAAAGAAATAGAACACATTAATATTGACACGATAGATATTGGCAAAATGAGATGGATTGGCATGGGGTATTTTTAATCAGACAATCATGTAATCTACTATGTCGGAGATGAACAAGTGAGGCAAAATATGCTTACCAGTCTATGTCAGGAAATTTGGAGGACAGTAGCCTGAAAGAAATCCATATTTGTTCACATTTTCGAGAAAGATTATTCGGCTGAATTTGGACATTATCAATGACATTAATAATATCACATCCAAGCAAAATACTGCTAAAGATTATTCAAAGATGTCTAGAATAAAACATATACAGGGAACTTTCAGAAGTTCAAGCTGGGTTCTAAAGAGTTTATGTGCAGTGCCAGGGATATCATTGGGACATCACCAGGAATATCAAATGTATCCTTGCATAGAGCAGAGAAAACCAGAAGAATGTCTATTTGTGCTTTTGTGACTGTGAAAAGACAGAAAGAAATTTATTGCTAAACTGAGAAGAAGGGGGTCTCAAAATAGTCACGTGTTCTCGTGCAAAACTTATACCTAGAGAAAGAAGCTGTTGTGTGGGAACAGAGAAAAGGAATACTGTTATTGTTGTTGTCATCGTCGTTTTTGTGTATTGTCAAGTTGGATCTGACCCATAAGTGACCCTCTGACAGGTTTTCAGATGCAGTTAATCACATGGGGGGAGATTGCTCATCCTTCTCCTATAGAGCAACTGGTGGATTCAAACTGAAGTTCTTTGAGATTACAGAGCAGCTTCTTGCCACTAGGCCATGAGGCATGGTTTAAAATTAATAAAGGAGTGTGCCAGGGTTGTATCCTTTCTTAATACCTATTCAATCTGTGTGCTGATCAAATTATTAGAGAAACTGAATTCTATGAAGAAGAATGCGGCATCAGGATTGGAGGAAGACTCATCAATACCCTTCAGTATGTTGATGACACAATCTTGCTTGCTAATCGTGAGAAGGACTTGAAATACTTGCTACACAAGGTCCAACACTGCAGCCTTCAGTATAGATTGCCTCTCAACATCAAGAAAAGAACCAAAAAATCTCATCACTAGGCTGAAAGATGATGTAGTGATAAATGGAGAAAAGATTGAAATTGTGAATGAATTTATCTTATTTGGATCCACAACCAATTTACTTGGTACCAGCAATCAGGAGATCAAGAAATGTATTGCACTGGGGAAATTCTGCACTCAGAGTTCTCTTCAAGTTACTGAGGAATAATAATTTGAGGACTAAGGTGTGTCAGTTCAGATCATGGTCTATTCAGTAACTTGTTATGCACCTGAGATCTGGACAATTAATAAAAATGACAGAAGGAAAAGTAATGCCTTTGAACTGTGGTATTGGAGGAAAGTACTAAATATCCCACAGACTGTCAAAAGAACAAACAAATATGCTTTGGGGAAGGTGAACCCTGAGTGCTCATTGAAGGCATGGATGGTCAAACTTCATCTTGCATACTTTGGGCATGTTGCTAGGAGAGGCTATTCTTTGGCAAAGGACATCACTTTTGGAAAAGTGGAGGCATGGCAAAGAAGAAGACTCTCAACAAAGTGGAGTAACACAGTGATTGGAGTAATGGGCTTAAGTGTGTCAGAGATTATGAAATTGACACAGAATATGACAAGGTTCAGATCTGTTGTTCATAGTTACTATTAGTTATACTCAACTCGACAGCACCTAATAACATCAACAACAGCCTGATTTTACAAAACATTATTTTCTTCTCACATAAGATGTTTAGTAGACAAAGTAACAGTAATGTAACACAATGTAAAATATTTACAATAATTTCAGAAATTACTATCTTACACTGAAATAAAATGTTTATATCTTAAAATATTATGAACCATGCATCTCTTAATCATTGAGATTGCTATTTTATTGACTATGATTACTAGTATATGAAGCATGAAAACACTAATTATCTAGTGGCTAAGAAAGTATGCTGCTAACCCAAAGACAAGTAGTTCGAAGCCACCAGATGATCAACTGGAAAAGATGAGCAATCTACTCCTGTGTGATTTACAGTCTCTGAAAATTTACTGGAGATATAGCTATGACTTAGTTCCAATTAAATTTCAAATAACCACAAACAAGTAATTTGAGGGATAAGCTAAAGATAACTTATTAAAAAGGAAATATTCTCCTCTGAAATGTCTTTTAAAAGAATTATTTTGCATTTTTTCACCTTCATCCTTATTCTTTGCAGTCTTTTTTATAAAAGTAAAATAAAACCACAGCAATAAACTATGGCAACAATTCTGAATAATAAACAGATATACTTCCATGTAAAAAAATATAAGCCATAACAAAGGAATAGTAGTTATTGATTGGAAACATGGCTCATTCTTCCCAACAAGATTTTCTTTTGAGACTTAGAATGAAAGAAAACAATAACAGACAATCAGTCTGAATTCCTTGCTATCGTTAAAATGCTCACCTCTTTTCCCTTTTTATAAATCATCATAGCAGATGTCATAAAATAAATGTAGTGAAACAGTCAAGCAGCAAGCTCCATAATTGTTTCCATCTTTATTACAAAAACACATTGAGAGGTAAATCCTCACCGTGAAATAAATGAAAATTATAATTAACATTCAAAGAACTTCTCAAACCACCTGTTCTTTACATATTCAGCCTAAAATGAGGGCACCTGATGTATAAAGAGTAATGAAAAAGATATTGAATATCTTTCTGAGGCAGGGTGAAATAGAACACTAAAAATTGAAATTCATATCAGAATGAATATGCCTTTTGTACCATCAGAAGCATTTTGAAGTTCCTGCAACTGATGAACTAGGAGACGTGGTTAAGTCTACACCTAAATGCAGCAAATACTTCATCCAATACATATGACAATGTAATTTGTTTTTATTTGTTTATTTGTTGAAGTTCTGTGTCTTTTAATCATATTATTCTGTCATTTAAGGTATCTGGATTTAAGAATTGTCCTATTAAGACAAACTGTGAAACCCTGGTTGTTAGGGATTCTGTGTGAATCAGCATTGTGGGTACAGCTTTGCTTTTCAAATAAGAGGAAAGAGCTTTGTCAGCAAAGTGAGGATCCTATCAATAATGGAAAACACCAAGGCTGCCTAGTGGTGCTCTGTAGACAAAACAAATCCTTAATGAACTTGATAGGTAGCAGCCAGAGAGAAAGCAAACAGCACAATGTGTACTCAGTGAAGACAAAACAATTGCCAGAGAAACTTCAAGAAGATGTATCCCATGTGGACTATGAGAAACAGTGATAAAAGAATGATAAAGAATTCATGAAACTGTGCACACCACGGATTAACCTAGAGGAAATGAAACTGAGGCCACTGTTATAAAATGCAAAGGAAATGTTTACCCACGGAATCATTCTTGGATAGTTACCAGGGAAGGGAAAGGAGGGGAGCAGAGTAAATTTAATAATAAGTCAGGTGAAGGGAAAGGTAATATACAATAAAGGATTGATTGTTGTTGTTAGGTGCTGTCAAGTCAACTATGACTCATAGTGACACCATGAAGCAGATCAGAACCTTGTTGTATCCTGCTCTATCCCCATGATCTCTGTCATTCTCAAGGCCATGATGGTATTTACTGAGCCAATCCATCTCTTTGAGGATCTTCCTCTCTTTCACCGGCTCTCTACCTTTTCAAGCACAATGTCTCTCTTAAGGACTGGTTTGTTCTGAAAATATGCCCAAAGTAAGTGAGATGAACTTTCTTTATCTTTGCCTCAGTGAAACATTCTGGTTGCACTTTCTTCATGATAGTTTTCATCGTTCATTGGCAGTCCATGGAACCTTCAAAACTCTTTACCAATGCACTTCAAAGACATCAGTTGTCTTACTTAATTGTCTAGATTTCAGATGCATAGTAAGCAATTGAAAAAATTAAGTCTTGAATCAGGAGAGCCTTAATCTTTAAACTGATTTACTTGCTCTTTAGAACTTAGGAGGACACCAGATCAATTGTTAGGGAGCTCTAATGGCCTAGTGGATAAAGAGTTACACTGCCAACCCAAAGGTATCCAGTTCAAATCCATCAGTTGCTCAGGGAATATGGCCAGTTTCCTTCTGTGTAATGCACAGCCTCGGAAAACCAGCTGAGGGGTGAGCTATGATTCAGTTCCAACAGCACATGATAATAACAACAATTAATAAATAATTATTCATTACAGTTATGCAATTAATATTATAAAACAAAATGTGTATGAATGAGTGTATGAAAAAGATCAGTGAAATTTGTAAACTTTCACTCAATAAAAATTAATAAAAACAAAAATTTTAAAAAGTAATGCTCTCCAGCCTCTTCCAAGTTACAAAGTATCTTTCAAACTCATTGCTTCTGAGTGCTGCCTAGTATTCCATAGTGTGAATGTACCTCAACTTCTCAATCCATTCTGTGTGGTTGGACATTTGGGCTTTTTTCATGTTCTTACTATGGTGAATAATACTACTATGAACATTAGTGGACAAATCTCCATTTGTGTCTCAGTTCTAATTTCCTTGGGGTTTATTCCTAGTAGTGGGAGAGTCTAGAAAGCATTACACTTAGTGAACTAACACAGCCTCATAAGGACAAATACTGCATAATACCATTATTGTAAAAATAGGAGGAAATCTATTAAAATATGTATGAGAACTCAAGGTCATGGGGTGGGGAGCAGAGTGGTGAGGTGAGTGGATAGAGAGGGCAAGAAAAGGGGAAAGATCTGACCTGAAAGACAGGGTATTGATAATGGTGATTACTTTTATAAACCATAATGCATGAAAATGTTTGTATGAAATACAAAATGAATAATAATATGAAACAATGTATATGAACTTTATAAGCAAATAAAAAAAATAAAAGAAAAAACAATAGTACATAGTGCCAAACAATAGTGCTTCTAATATGAGCCAAAATACTTACACTCTTTTCATTTAAAAATAACTTTCCAGATTTGGAAACTCTACTATATGAAGAAGAACATGACATAAGGATTGGAGGAAGACTCATCAGCAACTGACATTTTGCAGAAGATAACAAACTTACTTGTTGAAAGTGAAGAGGACTTGAAACATCTGTTGCAGAAGATTAAAGACCACAGTCTTCAAAATTGGGATTACATCTTAATACCCAGAAGACAAACACCCTCACTTCTGGACCAATAGGCAGCATCATGATAGGTGGAGTCATCAATCGCTCAATTTTACTTGGACTACAATCAACACAGGAAATCAACAGGAAATAAAAAAAACATATTGCAATGGGAAAGTCTGCTGTTAGGGATCTCTCTAAAGTATTCAAGAGCAACGGTGTCTCTCTGGAGACTAAGGTCCGCCTGTTACAGGCCATGGTTTTTGCAATCACTTGTTATGCATCAGAGAGTTGGACAATGACTAGGGAGGATAGAAGGAGAATTGACGACTTTGAGCTGTGGTGCTGGAGATGAATTTACCATGGACTGCCAAGAAAACAAACAGATTCATCCTAGAGAGGGTTAAACCAGGCTGCTCCTTGGAGGCAAGGATTCTGGGGCTTCTTCTGATATACTTTAGACATGTTGTAAGGAGATACAGGTCCTTGGAGAGGGACATCATGCTTGGTAGGGTAGAGGGACAGCGCAGGAGGGGAAGACCCTCGATGAGGTGGATTGATTCAGTGACAGGGGTAATCGGGATGGGTGTGTCAGAGGCAATGCGATTGGCACAGGATAGAGCAGGATTTAGGGCTATTGTACATAGGGTTGCTATGAGTCGCAAACTCGACGGCACATAACAACAACAACAACAACAACAACAATCAACACCCGTAGTACTAACAGTCAATAAATCTAAACACATGCTACATTGGGAAAATATTCTGTCAAGGACTTCTCTGAGGTGCTCAAGCGCAAAGAGTTCAAAGAGTAAAGTACGTCTCATTGTAAATGCCGTGGTATTTTCAGTTGCTTTCTATGTATCAGAAAGTTGGACAATGAATAAAGATGGCAGAAGAAGAATCAATGTCTTTGAGGTTTGGTGTTTGAGAAGAGCACTGAGTATCCCATGAACTGCCAGGAGAACAAACAAGTCTATCTTGGATGGGGTGCAACTAGGGTGCTCCTTAAAGGCAAGAATGATGGAACTTCATCGCATATACCTTGTGTATATTTTAGCAGAGGCCAGTTCTTAGAAAAGGATGAAAACCCAACCTCTCTGTTAACTTTAGTTAAATCTCAATTTAAATAAATACATACATACATACATACACACATACATACATAAATACATAAATAAATAAATAATACATACATACATACATATATACATACATACATACATACATACATACTTGGGGAGGGGGTGAAGGCAAGAAAAGAATATCATGCTGGAAAAGGTAGAGAGTCCAAGGTAGAGGGGGAAATCCTGAACAAGGTGGCTTGACACAGTGACCGTAACAATGGGCTTGAATGTACCAGAGGTAGTGAGGATGGCACAAGACAGGGCAAGACTCAATTCTGCTGTTCATGGGGCCTGTATGTGTTATACTGGAGTTGATGGCACCTGCAAATATCAGTAAAACATTGCTGATTTGGCTGATAGTTTTTATGGTCTCAGACACCTCTGTATTTTTTGTCATCAAAAGATAATAAATAAAACTATTACCTAAGATGTTGGCATTTTCAGTGGATTTATGTTCACTGACACCGGGCCATCATACTTTCTTTCATCAAGAGGAGGATTCTTCATTCAGAGTTAGAATTTGAACCAATTAATAGAACTCTGGAACTTCATAACACCTTATTCAGTTCACACGTTCATTTTGCTAGCTCAAAAATTGGAATTCACATGATGTAGGTAATTATCAGGATTAGGACAAGAAGTCATGGCTTTAAGCCACGTGTTTGTGCTGGTCAAACAATGAAAAATGGTGGTATGAGGGTAGTGTTACTATTTGACCCTTTTTAACTTCTTGAGAGGGATAGTTGTTGTTATTGTTGATTGCTGTCGAGTCAAGCACGACTCACAGCGACTCTATGAACAAAAGACCTAATTCCTTTCCATAACTATTGTCATTTCTCCAAGTTCATAGAGTTTCCAGAGGCATATGGTTTAAGAAGTAGATGCTACTCCTACTTTCAAACCTGTTTTACACCCAGGGGACATTTTCCACAGTCAGAAACCATTGTGATATATGATGCCTAATGGCAGAAGGTTCAGCATCACAGCAAACCCAGGTTACTTCATACAGTATATTGACAAAGTGTGATGTACAAAGTGGAGAGTGCTCCTCCAGATATAACAGCACTAGTCTCATTTAGCAGTGGTTAAGTGTCGTCAAGTCAAATATGACTCAGAGTAAGCTTTGCACAAAAGAGCTGAACTCTGTTCTATAACATCATTTCTGTACATATATGGAGTTTAGAGAGTTTGTGGAGTTACCAGAGGCATCTAGTTTCGGAATTGGATGCCAGTCCCGCTTCCCAGCATCACTCAATCTTGAAGCTCATCCAAACATTGTATGTAATGGGTAACGAGACTATGAACAGTGTTCAGCATCACAACAACTCCAAGTTGTTCAGTAGAGCAAATAGAGAAATGATTGCTGTGCCATTAAAAGAAGATTTACTTTAAAATTAATAAATTTGGCCCTCGGGCCTGTGGCCCTCAGGCTCTGCAGGATTTTAAAGCCCACTTTTGGGGGGAAAGAACAGTAACACACATCAAACACTACCCAGAAAATCTTCCCTTACATGATTACCATCAAGATGAGACTGCCATCAAGATGCTAGCTAGCAGCCAACTGCTAGAGTGGAAGCTCCAGGCCACTGGCTGACCTGCTGACCCTTCCTCTCACTAAGGAATAGGATCCTCCCCCAAAATCAACATTCCAAGCCCTATTATTATAAGGAACAGGTTAGACATACTGTTGTGGTCCAACCTTTTTAAGGATTCTTACACCATCATCCTTCCCTAGAAACTCTACTTTTATGCTGGGTTCAATAATTCACTGCAAAGACTAAGCAGGGGTTTGCTAGGAAAGTAACAGTTAATAACTCCAAGTTAAGAATGACTGAGTATAGTTCTTTAGTTGGGACAACCTTTCCTCAGCTGTGCAAAAGAGCAGGCCTGTTTCTGATCATTGACTTCCTTGCTTTGGCCTCTGCTCTGTTTTGGAAAGCACTGGGAAGTTCTTTGGGCTCTAGCCTTGTAAGTGTCTCTAGAAGCACCACACTCCGCTAACAATCCTAAGTCCAAAGGTACTGGACTCTACCTCCAAGAATCAGCAAATTTAGATCCATGACAAATTCCTGAGAGCACTCACTCTACCTGAAGCCCTTCTTCCTGAAGGTACTCAGGGTTCTTGCTCCATGGCTGGGAACAACAACCATGTTAGATACTCTATTTGTTATACCCTCTCTGTGCTGCCATAGCTATGCTGCTTTCGAACATCTTTCAGTTGTTATAGCTCTGTATCAAAGATGCTTTAGCACATCAATCTTGGGTTCAGAGGATACTTGATCTTGGTACTTTCTTGATGGTAGAGATTCCTACTTTATACCTCTGGATTGGTGTGCTTGAAGCCTGTCAGGATGGCAAAACTGGTCAATTCCCATATTAATGTCCACCTACTTTCTTTGCCTTGTCCCATTCAAATGTGTGCCAAGTACCTTATTGGAATACTAATTAGCTATTCATTCCATCTGTGAGCCACAAAGACCTCATATTTACATAGTACCTCACAGTCATACTAGCTGGAACTTCTGGCAGCTCTCTGTCAATGTTCTAGCCACATTTGGGTGATTAGAAGAGGCTATGGTATGAGGGAAATCATTACTAATGTCAAATGGATTGTGAAAGATGCAGAGAATACCAGAAGACTATCTATTTGTATTTTTTTTACTATAAAGGCATTTGACTGTGTGAATCATAAAAAATTATGGCTAATGTTGAGAACAATGGGAATCCAAGAGCACTTAATTGTGCTCATGTAAAGCCGTTGTTGTGTAGATCTTCCTTTCTTGCATTGTCTTTCCACCCTCCCAAGCATGATGTCCCTCCCAAAGGACTGGTCTTGCCTTGCAACCTGCTCAAAGTAAGTTAGATGGATCTTCAGAATTCTTGCCTCCAAAAAGCAGCCTGTTTTCACCCTCTCCAGGATGAACCTGTTTGTTAGCAGTCCATGGAATATTCAATACTCTTCTTCAGAACCACAGCTCAAAGGTAATCAATTCTTCCTCTATCATCCCTAGACTGTCCAGCTTTCTGATGCATAACAAGTAATTGTGAAGACCGTGACCTGAATCAGGCACACCTTAGTATCCAGATTAACATCGTTGCTCTTCAGTACTCTGGAAAGGTCCCTGACAGCAGACTTTCCTAATGCAATTTGACTTTTTATTTCCTGGTTGTTGGTGCCAAGAGTGTTGATTATGGAGCCAAGCAAACATAAGCTGTTAACAATCTCAATCTCTTCACTGTATATCATGATGATGATTTCTACCATCATGAAAGAGAAATCTTTATTTTCTTGATACTGTGCTTCAATCCATATTGAAGGCTGCAGTCCTTTACATTCTGCAGCAAGTGCTTCAGATCCACCACAGCTTCAGCAAGTAAGGTTGTGTCATCTCTAAGATGCAGGTTGTTGATGAGTCTTCCTCCAATCCTGGTGCCACATTCCTTCTCATAGAACTCAACCTTGTGGATAACCTGTTCTGCATATAGATTGAAAAAGTATGGAGATATGACACATTCCTGACATACACCCTTTCCAATTTTGAGCCATATCGTGTTTCCTTGCTCTGTTCGGACCACTGCCTCTTGGTCCAAGTATATGAGTTTCACATAAGCACAAGGATTCCCATTCTTCTTAGAGTTAGCCACATTTTGTTGTGATCCACACAGTCAAATGTCTTTGCATAGTCAATGAAACATAGATAAGCATTCCTCTGGTAATCTCTGCTTGCAATCAAGATCCATCTAACATTAGCTTTATCTAGACCAAAGTCTTGTCTTGATGCAGCAAAGGAATACAGCATGCTTTAAAATCAAGAAAGGTGTACATCAGGGCTGTATTCTTTCTCCATACAAATTCAATCTATATTCTGAGAGAATAATTTGAGAACTTCAACTCTAAGTAGAAAAAAACTAACGTCAAGATGGAAGACATACCCACAACCTGCATTAGGTAGATGAGACAGCTTTGCTTACTGAAAAGGAAGAGGACTCAAAAAGTCTGCTCCAAAAGATTGAAGACTATAATCTTCAATATGAATTACATCTCAACATCAAGAATGCAAAAATCTTCATCACTGGAATAATAAGCAACATCATGATAGATAGATAAAAGATGATTTTATTTTTTCAATTTTTAATTGAGATTGTAATGAAAGTTTATAGAGAACTTGGATTTCTGTTCACTAACTTTTGCACACTTTCTCCCTGCCACCTCCTGCCCCAGTTCACGTTTTTCTTGGAAAAAAAAAATAAAATTCTGCCATTGTTGTACAATTCCCCACCCCCACCACAGTCCACTTTACTATGCAGCTCTTTTTCTGGACTGCTGTCATGCAAATAATTCCTAATAATATATTCCTTTTAAGCAGTTTTCTTTCTCATCTGTTTCAATGAAGTATACATTATTTATCCTCTCTTTTCTTAGTTACTCCCCAACCCAGATGTTAGTTCTTATTTTCCATCCTTATTCTGTCATCCTATTTTATAGCAGTGGCATTATCCAGTATTTGTCATTTTATGACTAAAATATTTCACTTATAATGTCCTCCAAGGTCACCCATTTTGTATAATATTTCATGAGTTCCTTATTTTTCCATGCTGCATAGTATTCCATTACATGAAAATACCACAGCTTCTCTACTCATTCGTTTGTTGGTGGACACTTCAGTTGTTTCCATCTCTTCACTATTGTGAACAATGCAGCAACAAACATTGGTGTGCATATATCTGCTTGGGTGGCAATTCTGATTTCTTTATGGTATATTCCCAGTATTGAAATTGCTGGGTCAAATGGTATTTCTATTTCCAACTTTTTGAGAAGGTGCCATTCTGTCTTCCAGAGTGGTTGCACCATTTTATGCTCCCACCAACAGTCAATAAGTGTTCCAGTTTCTCCACAACATTGCCAGCATTTGTTGTTTCCGGCTCTGTTGAATTTTACTATTATTACTGGAGTGAGATGATATCTCATAGTTGTTTTGATTGCATCTCTCTTAGAGCTAGGGATTTTAAATATTTCTTCATGTGTTTGTTTGTCATCTGAATGTTTTCTTCAGTGAAAGTGTCTGTTCATATTCTATGCCCCTTTTGCAAAAAAATAAAAACCAGCACCTTTGGAACCAGTAATTAAGAAATCAAAATACATATTGAATTGGGAAACTGTTCTGTCAAGAACATTTCCAAAATATTAAGAACTTTTGATTTCAGTTTAAAAACTAAGGTATGCTTGGATTCAGGCTATGCTCTTTTCAGTCACTTCCTATGCATCTGAGAGCTGGACAATAAAGAAAAATTATAGAAGTATTATTGATATCTTTGATTTGTGTTAGAGAAATGTATTGGATATCTCACAGATTGTCAAAAGAACAAATAGACTTCTTAGAAGTGCAAGTAGAATGTTGCTTAGAGGCAACAATGGCAGAACTTCATCTTACATACTTTGGGCACATTATTAAGAGGGATCAGTTCCTGGGAGAGAGGTACCATGCTTGGAAAGGTGGAGGATCAGCAAACCTTAACAATATGAAGTGACCCAGTGATTGTAGCAATGGGTTCAAGCATGTCACAGATTATGAGGGTGGCACAGTATAGGGCAGGGTTCAGATCCATGGTTCACAGGGTTATTCAAAGTTGTACTTGACACCACTTAAAAACAGCAATTAGAGGTGATATATGATTGAGTATTATGGTCAGCACAGGAATCCAGAATTAAGGTTGCATAGAGAAGTGGACTCGGGGTGGGGGATGGAGGGAAGGGATGGGGGAATTGTATACTAATGGAGGATTTTTTTTCTTTTTCTTTTCGGACAGGAGAGCGAACTGGTGGACAGGGAGAAAAGTGTGGCAATGAATGAATGGAAATACAAAACCTCTGTAAATGTCTATTAAAATTAAAACAAAAACAAACCCCAAAAAACAGCAACATGATATACCATCCGTTATACTGTCAATTTGTTGCCTTATGGTGGTTTTCATGCTGCTAAGATGCTGGAAGCTGTACTGTTGGTGCTTCAGATACCAAAAAGATCACTTCTGGGCTGATTACACTGCAGCTTCCAGATGAGAGCAGAATAGGAAGAAAGATCTGGCAAAATTCTTTTAAAGATTAAACAATGGCAAGCTTATGGATCAGGACAGAATATTGTTGAACACATCGTTTTGTATGTGTCAGTACGTGTCACTGGGAAAGGACAGCATGTTTGGTGCATTAGAAGACTAGCAAGGGCGGGAGAGACCCTCAATGACACACACCGGCCTAAGAGTCACACCAATGAACTCAAACATGGAGTGATTGTGAGGATGATATGAGTAGTGCACCATTTTGATATGCTTAAGGTTGATATGGGTCAAGGTTGGCACCTGCTTACCTATTTCCCTATCAGTCTGTACCTCATTATATTCATCACTTAATGAAAGAAAACTAATTGGGATGAAACACACACAATATTTTTAACACTTGGAGAAAAGCAGAACACATATTTATAATTAAAAAAATAGAAATTATGTGGTATAATAATGATACAATGTGGGTATAAGAGTTTATATCAAATAATTCTAAATTGAAGCACAAGCAAATCTTTATGAAAAAGGCTTTAATGCTGGCTCTATATTTCACGTTAAAATGAATTCTCTTTTAGAAGTGACCTTCTAAATTATCCTATCTTCTATTTGGTGATTAACATAAATGCTACTATTGGACTTCAATGTCCTGCTGGGAAAACATACTGCCAGAATCATTTAAGAAGAGATACTGAGACTGAGACTGAGAAAAGCTGTCGCATTAGAATCCTTGCTTTATGTGTGTTGATTTTTTTTTTCTGGCATCCTGTTGACATGTTCATTGTGGTAGTGTGTCATTTTATCAGCATGAAAGTCTGCTGAATATTTTTCTTTATTTTAAATTCATAGTTTGATAGGACTAAATTCACAATTTAATGTTACAACATCTGTGCCCATACACCTGGGAGCCATGAAAGATATGTCCTGGGGATTATCTATATTTTCTAATCTTATAAAATGCTACAAATTTTTTTAAAAAGAAATGGGTACCCATTTTTCTTTACCTTAATTTTTTTAAGGAGTACTTTTTCCTTTTCAGAAAAACAATAAAAATATTGCCAAAGCTCTAAAGAAGATCTCTATGAACAGGATATTCTTTTGTTTATAATAATTCTTAATATACATGAATAGCTCTTCAAGTAATAAACATAGTAATTACCAGAAAAACCTAGAGCTAAATCCTCAGAAAGTTTTCTTTCCACAGGACTCTTTAATAAGCACATGAATCAAAAGAAAACAATAAAAATATTATACTTTCATAGTGTGAGGCACAATGTATACAAACTTTGTAAGCGAACTGATATAAGATAAAAATTTATTTTAAATTATTCTATTTTCAATTTATTTACCACTTTTATTCTGTGGTTTTGCCAATAACTCAATAACAATGAATGAGGGGTTCTTTAAACATAAATCATGGCTTGATTAACCTTCTCAAACAGACTTTGGAGTCTTGCTAAAAATAAAAGAGCAAGTGAATGGACAAATATGCCTTCTTTCTTTTGTCTTTATAGAATAAAATGTCAAACAATTTAAAGAACTTAGAGCCACATAAAAACAATCTGTGGTAGACAGTGCATGCACACTATGCCCTGAATAATTTGTTTTTGAGGAATTATGTAGAACATGGGAAGTCACTATGGATTAAAAATTTAGTAAAGACAATAAATGGAACTGAGAAAAACTACATGTAGATTTTCTTTTTCATTTTGTCACCAAATCATCAAATAACAATAAAAACGTAACACTTACTGAGAATTTTCTATGTACAAGACATTATTATAAATGTGTTAATTCATCACATTTTCACCACAAACTTTATGAGAGATCTTGTCAACACTATTTTACAGACATAGAAATGGATGCTCTAAGAGACTAAATGACTTCCCCAATATCCTATCACATTTCAGTGGTTCACAGCTATAAGAAAAGCACCATCTTAACCATTAATTTACATTACCTCCGTGCTTTTCAGTTACTTTTTCTTATTCTTTGAAGCAAATAATAAGATAATAAAAACAAAGCATTTATTTATAAAGAAAAAACCAGAAACTGTCAAAGCATGGCTGTGTTAAGTATCTGTGCTAAAAAGCAAAGAAGACATAATGTGTTCAAGTCCATGAGAGTCTGCACTTCTGCAGCAAAAGTTCAACATTTAATGAGAAATTGAACCTCTAAGTTGCTGTATGTAAAAAAGCAAACTTTTACTTTGGACTTTACCCCTGCATGCCATCCTGACTGTGTGCATCATAACAAATTATGAATAATATTGAGGACCATGAGAATTCCAGAACATTTAATTGTGCTCATGCAAAATCTGTACCTAGACTAAGAAGTTGTTATTAAAACAGAGCAAGGGAACACTCTCCATGATTTGAAATCAGGAAAGGTGTGTGTCAGGATGTATCCTTTTTCATACACAGTTAATCTGTATCCTGAGCAAATCATTGGAGAAGCAGAACTCTGTGAAGAAGAATGTGCCAATCAGGATCCGAGGAATACTCATCAATGACCTGTTTTATGCAGATGACTCAGCTTTGCAGGATAAAAGTGAAGAGGACTTAAAATACTTGCCACAGTCAATCATAGACGGGAGTCTTCAATATGGATTACACTTCAAGATCAAGAAAACAAAATTCCTCACTACTGGACCAACAGGTTGTCAATGATTTCATTTTATTTGGATCTACAATCAATACTCATGGTAACAACAGTGAAGAAATAAAAAGATGTGTTATTTCAGTAAAATCTATTGTCAAAGACCTTTCAATGTGCTGAAGACCGATGATGCCTTTGAGCCAGGGTGTTAGAGAAAAATACTGAATCAGTTCAGTTCTGGTAGGGGTGCAATGAGGGTGCTTCTTAGAGTGAAGGGTGATGACACTTTGTCTCATATACTTAGAGCATGTTGGCAGGAGGGGCCAGTTCAGAAAAAAGGCATTGTGCCGGGAACGGTGGAGGATCAGAGAAAGACTATTGACAGGATGGATTTACACAGTGACTTTATCAATGGACTGGAGCATATCAGATGATGAAGATGGCACTGGACAAGGCAAGGTTCAGATCTGTTGTTCATTCCATCATTATGAATGATGGTGAACTCCATGACACCTAACAACAATAACATCTCATTATTTGCACCAGAGAACTGGCATGCTTTCAAGAAAGAGAGGAAAATGTGAATATTCACTGAGTAGATTCTAACTCATAGTCACTGTCCAAGACTTTAAATCTTGAGATGAACTTGTTCATCTTTCTCCAGTGGAGCAACCACTGAATTCTGTAAAGTTCTGTTCTGTAAAATACTTCTTAGGTCACAATGTTGTTGTTGTTGTTATGTGCCGTGGAGTCATTTCCGACTCATAGCGACCCTATGCACAACAGCCCTAAACCCTGCTCTATCCTGCGCCAACCGCACTGCCTCTGACACACCCATCCCGATTACCCCAGTCACTGAATCGATCCATCTCATAGAGGGTCTTCCCCTCCTGCGCTGTCCCTCCACCCTCCCAAGCATGATGTCCCTCTCCAAGGACCCGTCCCTCCTGGCAACATGTCCAAAGTATGTCAGACTACACAAAGGAAATCATTTCTGCACCTTGATAGATGGAGAAGAGATTGAGCTTATTAACAATTTCAGCTTGCTTGAATCCACAATCAAGTCTTGATACCAACAGTCAAGAAATGAAAAGATGAATTTTTCTGGAGAATGCCACCATCAGAGACATCTCAAAAGTGCTGAAGAGCAACTATGCCTGTCTGGAGACTAAGTCAGGTCAGGCAACAGTCTTCGCAATTATTTGTTATGCATCAGAGAGCTGGATAAAGACTAAAAGAAATATTGATGCCTTCAAATTGTGGTACTATAGAAGAGTATTACACATATGTATCATGGCCTGCCAAGAGAACAAACAGATTTATCCTGAAGAGGGTGAACCCACACTGCTCCTTTGGAGGCAAGAATTTGAATCTCCTTTGTCTCCCACATACTTTGGGCATGTGGCCAGGAGTGATCAGTTCCTGGAGTCCCATCATGCTTGGAAGGGTGGAGGGACAGCACAGGTGAGGAAGATCTCAGATGCAACGGATTGATACAGTAACCAGGGTAATTGGGATAGGTGTGTCAGACACCTTGAGACTGGCTCAAGATAGAGCAGAGTTTAGAGCCACTGTGCAGAGGGCTGCTATGAGTTGCAGACAACTAGATGGCACCTGACAACAACATAGAAAATTAAGCAAATAAGCATGATATCACTGAATTTGAAATACTATTGTAAGATTCAATACCATATACCTTAATCTGAAGTAAAAGTTACATCAGTTTTATTATTACTGACAGAAAACAACTACTCCAAATATTCTGTTTACTTGAATTATCAGGAATATGGTATTATGAGTCTGAACTAGCATTCGTAGAAGAGGAAATATTGTTGTTGTCAGGTGTCATCAAGTGAACAGACCTGAATCTTGCCCTATCCTGTGCCATATTCACCACCTCTGATATGCTTGAGATTTTTGTTATAGTCACCATGTAAATCTATCTTGTTGATGGTCTTAATCTCTTTCCCTGATTCGCCACCTGTATCAATATGATGTCTTCCCCCCACTCCGAAGGTATGCCCATACATGCCCAAAACATGAGATAAAGTTTCACCAACTTTGCCTCTAAAAAGCAAGGTGGATTGTGTATCCTGGGTTACATCTCCTTCAGAATAGACATGTTTGTTCTTTGGGCAGTCCATGATATATTTAGTATTCTTTTCCAACACAGTAATTCAAAGGCATTGATTTTTCTTCTGTCATCCTTATTCACTGTCCAACTTTTATAGGAAAATAATTGGAAGTGATGGGAAATAGTTGAAAAGATTAAGGCATACGTTAGGCACATCTTAGTCTTTAAAACTGACATTATTGCTCTTTGCCACTTCAAAAAGGTCTTTGACAGCAGATTTTCCCATTGCAAAATGGTTTTAGATTTCTTGACTGTTGTCACCGTGGGTGATGATTTTGGATGTAAATAAGATGAAATCTTTAACAGCTTATGCTCTGCCATGATGCTGCTTATTGTTCTATTTGTTTTCTTGCTGTTGAGAAGAAATATTGCTAGGAATGTTGTTGTTGTTAAGTGCCGTCGAGTCGCACGCAACTCATAGCGACCCTATGAAGGAGAGTCCTCGACGCTTGGGTGACTTTCATCCTCTTTCCAGGTTCCTAGGGTTTCCGAAGGCAAGCTACTATGGAAGTGGATGCCACTCCTCCTTCCAAGCTTGTTTTAATTGGGGAGCTCCACCCCACTCTGCTCGCATTGGGTAACCAACCATTAACGCATATGACACATCAGTGTCACAGTGTTCAGCCTCACAGCAACCACAAGTTACCAATGTACAGTATTAGGGATAATATGAAAAAATGTTGTGTTATAAATGCAGAGGGGAAAGGAAGTCACTAACCTGGTTTCTTGTTGTTCATTGCTATCAAGTTAGAACTAACGCATAGCTGACCCTCCAGTGGGAATTCAGAGGATGTAAAAATTGTATAGGAGGAGATTTCCCATCTTCCTCCCATAAAACAGCTGGTATATTTGAGACACTTGCCTTTGGGATGGTGAATTAACTCCCTAACCACTGGGCCACTAACATGACTTAGCAATAAAATTTTGTCAATATCTCTATTATATAGCATAATTTGGAGTTTATCACTTGGAAGTTATAGTTACTATCAAACTCATTTTACAACTGAGATCATATCTGCTTTTTAATCTGGAAACAATATTGATCACTTTTAACCAAGGATGTGCTATTTAAATAAAGATCATGTAGTTATTGCTCTGTAACTGCTTTGTAAATATTTATTGATTTAAGAGTAGCAAGTATTAGGCTATGGGGTAGCAGACAAATTACTGCATGAACTTCTTTGAAAAGATTGCTTTGTGCTTGGAAAATAAATTCTTCAAGTTCCTCAATAAATACTTTTTTTCTGATGAAAGTTCTCATTTAAAAGACCTAAAATATGATTTCTATGTTTACTGTGATTATTCCTTAATATTGGTTTAAAGTTATTTGCTAAATATCTACTCCTCCTCTATTTTCAGAAATCATTACAGTGCTTACTATTTTCTAACAGGCTGTTGTGCACAGGGTCGCTATGAGTCGGAAACGACTCGACGGTACATAACAACAACAACATTAAATATTAGATAACAGAAATGGCAAAGGAGGTTGAGTTTTCAAGTATGGAAATACAAAGGAAGAGGAACAGTTGTAAGCAGACACTGGTGATTGGGACATGGAATGTGAGAACCATCAATGTAGGAAAATTAGATA
>NW_006399900.1:7338277-7348493 GCF_000299155.1 Elephantulus edwardii | reverse complement strand
GACTCGACAGCACATAACAACAACAACAACAACATTAAATTTTATGTTATCTCAATGTAACGCCCTTCTCAGATGGCAGACAAGGCAGGTAGCAGTTCAGAACTTCTGTGCTGAAGCCACCAGTGAACAAGGATAACAGACAGGGAGGACAATTCTTCAACTCAATGTTCAAAAGATAAGATGAACAAGTACTTCAAACATTGAAGGAGGAGACTGAACTTAAAAAATGGTATACAGAGATTAACAACACATTACCATAATCACCACAGCAGAACCACTATCTTCAACAGAACAGCTTAATATTAGAAGATACATTTTTTAATTTATTAAATTAATATAATATCCATGTGTCTCACAAACTGCTTCTTGATTTAGTACCATATAGGGAAGACAATGGGAATCCCAGAATACTTGACCATGCTAATGTGAAACCTATACTTGGACCAGGAAGTAGTTGTCAGAACAGAGCAAGGAAACACTGCATGGTTCAAAATTGGGAAGGGCGTGCACCAGGGATGTGTCATGGCTCCATATGTTTTCAATCTATATGCAGAACATATTATCTGGGAAGTTAGGATCTATGAGGTGAAATGTGGCATCAGGATTGGATGAAGACTCACCAACCATCTGCATTATGCAGATGACACAACACTGCTTGCTGAAACTGAGCAGGACCAGAAGCGCTTGGTGCAGAAGGTCAAGGACTGCAGCCTTCAATATGGATTGAAGCTCAACATCAACAAACAAAGATTCTCACCACTGGGCCAATGGGCAGCATCATGATGGATAGTGAAGGGATTAAGATTATAAACAGTTTAGTTTTCTTGGCTCCACAATCAACACTCTTGGCATGAGCAGCCAGGAAATTAAAAGATGTATTGTGTTGAGAAAGCCTGCTGTTAGAGACCTCTTCAAATTACTGAAGATCAATGATGTCAGTCTGGAGACTAAGGTGCGCCTTCTGATCGAAGCCATGGTCTTTGAAATTACTTGCTATGCATCAGACACCTGGATAATGACTAGGGATGATAGCAAGAGAACTGATGCCTTTAAGATATGGTGTTGGAGCAGAGTACTGAATGTGCCATGGACTGCTAAGAGAACAAACATGTTCATCCTCAAGAGGGTGAATCCAGGCTGCTCCTTGGAGGCGAGAATTCTGAAGCTTTGTCTGACATACTCTGGACATGTTGCAAGGCAGGACCGGTCCTTGGAGAGAAACATCATGCTTGGGAGGGTGGAGAAACAACACAGGAGAGGAAGACCCTTGAAAAGATGGATTGATTCAGTGACTGGGGTAATGGGAGTATGTGTGTCAGAGACAATAATATTGGCACAAGATAGAGCAGGATTTAAGGTTATTGTACAAAGGGTAGCTGTGAATCACAGGCAACTTGACAGCACATAACAACAATAACAAGGAAGACAAAACTAAATCAGTACAAAAATACTAATATATTTTTAAATCAGTTAAAGATTTTCTATGTTTTTTTCCTAATTTGAGAAATGAAATCAAACCTAAATTAATAACAAAAATACCTCCATACCATTTGGAAGGGAAATATATGTGCTACAAGCATCTTCTTTCACTATTTCTAGATCTTATTCTACATTCCAAAATAGGTCACAATTAAATAAAATAAATTTTCGTGTTCCCTTTATATAAACTGCAGTTGAATGAGGAGAACTCGTATCTCTTTCAGTCTTACCTCTTTCACCTTCTTTTTCTTCTTGGTCTTCTGCTCTGCGAATCAATTCTGGTTGCTCTTCAGTTCTTGTATCCTCTTGGATTGATGAAAACTCTGAATAGAAGGAAATAGAAGAGAACTTAGTCATGTTTCCCTTGACTTCACTTAGAAAATATAATGTCTACAGCCTAGAAAGTTCACTGTTTTCTTTTCTTCAGGCTTGAACAAGCACTCTAGCAACCATAGTCTAAACCACACATGCACATAACTCTTACACGCAACTGTGTGTTGAAGTCACAGTTCACTGTTTCCTCTCATTTTTTGTTAACAATGTAATCTGGGTACAGTACCTTCTGTTTCCATAAATGAACTCTGGAGCTCTGTCTCTGCTTTTATTTCACTCTTTGTTGAATCATTCGCTTGCTCTGTTAGGAACAATGATTGGAAAATAAATGTGAGCTGTATGACCATAGCTTTATCCCTTGTTTGAGAAAGCAATACCATCAGAAATAACATTGCAATATATACAGGAGGCAGAAAGCATGTGTGAACCAGAGTAGAGAGATAACCAATTTCAAATCAATCTCCCATTAATTATTTTATGAGAAATATCCCGATAATTTGGGGGGGGGAGATCTTCTTTGAACTCATTAGTGTAATGAGTATTTAGCTTATTGTTACACTGACTGGGTTATGGACACAGGTTAAACATTTTGAACATTTAAATAATTTCTAGACTAGACAAGTTAACTGCATTTAGTTGTTCTTTACATATAGCCATTTCCTGTCTTAAAGAATTATAGGAAAAAGAAAATATGTGCAGTTGAGAATTACTGTTTTCAAAACCACTTGTACTTTCATTCCTCCATTAACAGAGAGAAAAATGAAATTACAGGCAGAAATTGGTTGGCATAAGAGCTCAATCATTTCCCGAGACACCTGCTAAATATAGCAAAGGTCAGGAGAGAATTTAGCTAACATTTGATTGCTCTGAGGTTGATTATCTAGTAATGGATTTCCCCCACACCCGTAGGCTCCCCCCTCCCCTCCCCTGCAGAGCTGAGAACATTTAGGAGCTCATTAAGAAAGGAAATTGAAATCTGCCCATTTTACCTCTTGATAATGAAAGAATTTATGCTAAGAATATTTAACGATTGCTTTAAAAAAATAAATAATTGCTCTGGAGTTAGAGTTGGCTATAGGCATGAAGGTGATGTAAATGAGCATGGACTTTTTGCCTGGGATAGATGGAAAGGTTGTTCTACCTTTTTCCACCCTTTCCTTACAGAACTGGACAACCACATAAGTTACAGCATAGAACTAACTACTCCATAAGGATTCTTTTGTGGCTATAATTTTAAGAAAAGTAGATTGTTCAGCCTTTATTTGACAGTACTGAAGGATAGATTCCAAACTCTGATCTCTAAGTTGGTTGTTGAGCACAAACCACTTGAATTTTGAAATAAAATTTTGAATTTTAAAATAAAACTCTATTTCGTTCCTGTGATCATCTAGCTTCGTAGGCCTTGTGAGGTGAGTGTGCATTCTTCGTTCATTGATATCAAGTTTGTTCCTGTGGCTTAATTAATTAATCGATTAATTAAGTGGCTTCAAGATTGTGATACCAGCTTTTTGTGGTCTCAAATCACTTATTTGTATGTCACTATATCTACGTTTCTATAATGCTCATATACTCTTATGATGTTTTTATAATGCTTTTAAACAGCTATGCAAATGTGTATATCAAAATCTTACACGTTTGTATAGATCACTTACATGTAAAGTTATAAATAATGTTTCTGAACTTAGAAACATATCTGTGATGCTTTCTAGCTGTTAAGTATAAGTCATTAGAGAGTTGATATAAACTTAGAAATAGACAATAAAACTATATAAAGTGTGAAGTAAACTAGAACATATGTATGACATATAACAACCCTCTCAATTTCTAATAAATTAATCTCTATAAATTGGCCTTGAGATGTAAACATGCCACTCAATTATTCCCTTAATTGACAATAAAGCATTCTAATAATTCATAAAGCATTCTAGTAATTCAAACTGATCTGGAGAATTTAATATGTTATATAACAATTTCCTTAATTAGCAATAAAGCATAAGCTGGGTTGAATATGATAACACCTAACCTTTATCTTATACTCAGGATAAAGAAGTTAAGTACAAACCCCAATTTATGCTCACTTGCTAGAGAAATACACAGGGGCCAAAACTTTTTTCTGACAACTAAGAGCCAGCTGGCATCCTGCGTAGGACAACTGACCATAGACCCTGGCTACTAGGACCTCCTTTGAGATTAAGACTGGTCAAGACTGATCTCCCCAAGATCAGAACCAAAGTAAAATCCTGAAGAATAAATGTTTGGATTGTAAGTGTTAAACTAACATGGAACACATTAGCTCTAATTCTGTAAAAATTAATAGACTATTTTGACGTCCTTATTTGCTTTGATGAATCTATGTGTCTCTTTTCCCACTTTCTACTTTACTTTCCCTTTCTCCATTCAAGGATGCATCGTTTCCCCTCTGGACTACATAACATTTTATGTTAATATTTCTTGGGTTATATGAACACTATATATATATATATATATATATATATATATTCTCACTGTAACCCATTTTATAAATTAATAGCCAACAGTTTTTAAATAATAAGCTTTATTAAGACCTGGTCTCTGCTAGTGAATGGAATTCCTCCCAATTCCTTGTCATTACCTAGAACTAAGCTATTTAAAGTACTAAATTGAAATTATTGAGTGAGTTCTTTGAACACTCAGTCTCTGTCCTCTTCCAAGAACTACAGAATAGTAATCTGAATTTTAACTAGATTTTAAGGTGTTTTTTATCCACATCACACTTTAATAAATACTGACCTTGTTTGGCAGATTGGTTGATTGTCTTTGAGTTGAGCACGACTCATAGCAATCCTAGGAACAAAAGATTCGAAGCCCCTCTACAACTACCAACATTTTCAAAGTTCAAAGAGTTTCCAGAGGCATCTTGTTTAGGAAGTGGATGCCACTCCTGCTTTTGTTGTTATGTACCATTGAGTCACCTGCGCTCTATAGTGACCCTATGTACAGCAGCTCTGAACCCTTCCCTGGCCTGAGCCAGTATCACTAATTCTGACACATTATCCTCCATTGTCCCAGTTACTGTATCTATCCGTCTCATCTAAGGATTTCTCCTGCACTGTCCATCCACTCTTCCAAGTATGATGTCCTTTCCAATGACCGATCTCTCCAGACCATGTGCCCAAAGTAAGTGAGGTGAAGCTTTAAAATCCTAGCCTCCAAGGAGGGACTTGGTTTCACCCTTTCTAAGACAGAGCAATTTGTTTTCTTGGCAGTCCATGGTATGTTCAAGACTCTTCTCCAGTACCACAACTGGAAGGCATCTATTTTTCTTCTGTCATCCTTAGTCATTGTCCCGCTCTGTGAAGCATAATAAGTAATTGAGAAGATCATAGCCTGGATTAGGTGCACCTTTGTCGCTAGACTGACATCTTCACTTTTCAGCACTCTGGAATGGTCCATGACAGCAGATTTTCCCAGTGCAATTTGTCTTTTTACTTCCTGACTATTGGTGTGTTGATTGTGAATATGAGCAAGCTGTAATTGTTAACAACCTCAATCTTTTCTCCATCTAATATGGTGCTGCCAATTGGCTCAGTGGTGAGAATCTTGTCTTCCTGATGTTGAGCTTCAATCAATATTGAAGATTACAGTCCTTGACCTTTTGTAGCAAGTACTTCAGGCCCTCCTCTGCTTCAGCTAGAAGAATTACATAAGTGTATCTGAAAATTACTGAAGTTATACAGAAAGACAGGCTTTGTCTATATACTTCACATACATTCTGTTTAACCATCATATCAGTCTTGTAAATAAGTACTGTGATCCTCATTCTGTCTTCAGAATTCATAAGGTCGATGCTATCATATATCATTTTATTTTTACTTGAAAATGTCTTCATTTTACCTTTTAGTTTTTAAAATTGAAATAAAACTTGAATATAGCAAAAACACACAAATCATAAGACTTGATTACTTTTTACATACACATGTGTGTATTCCATGGGAAGTCATCATCCAGATAAAGTGAATTCTTTTAATCTTTAACTCCCACACATATAGAAGGTAAGGGGTTTATCTTGTTTTGAAGTTAATCTCTCTTTCTCTCTCACATAGCCTACGTTCTTCTGTGTCTGACTGTCTTTTGCATAACATACTGTCTGTAAGATTAACTATAACCATTAAATATGTCAATTGTTCATTCTTTTTTCCTTCTGTTTTCTTATGGGAATATTGTATATCATATGGACATTAAGTTGTTTTCAATTTTTAACTATTAAAACATTCTTGTGCATGTCTTTTGGTAAACGTATATATTCATTTCACTTTGGTGTGAACCCAAGAATGACACTGGTGAATAATATAAAAATGTATGTATATATGAACATGCATATTTTGTTTTACTGTATTTCATTCCTTAGAAACAAAGATAGCCAGACTCTGTCTCACATACTTTGGGCATTTTATCGAGTAAGGTCAATTCCTGGAGATAGACATCAAGCTTAATCAAGTAGAGGGTTCATGAAAAAAGAGGAAGACTCTGTGGAGGTCTTGGTGCAGGTGAGCTGAACAGTAGCTGCACTGATGGACTTGAAGACAACATAGCTTGTGGGGATGGCATGAGGATGGGCAGAGCTTCTGTTTATTCTACACATTCGTTGTGAGTCAGAGCAGACTCAGGGGTTTCCATCAACAACAATAGATTCTGTCAACCCTATAGCATTTGTTCCGTTTTGCCCTCACACCAGAGATGTATGAGAACTATATTTGTCCCCTTTATTCTTTCTTTTTTAGACTATGCTACTGCTTGTTAGGTGTCATAAAATTGACCATGACTGGTTACCCATAGTGGACATTGTTTGGTGGAGCTTCCTGATTAAAACAAGCCTGGAAGCAGGAGTGGCATCCACTTCCAAAATGGTTTACCTCCGGAAACTCTATGAACATGGAGAAATGACCAAAGTTATATAAGTGTTCAAGTTTTTTGTTCATAGGGTTGTTATGAGTCGTCTATGACTTGATGCCACTTAACAACTTAGCAAATACAATAACAGACTATATAAAAATAAAATAGATCCTATGAACAATAGATAAGAATTGTGTCCTATCCTGGGGCATCCTCAAAATCTCTGGCATATTCAAACCCATCATTACAGTCACTGTGTCACACATTCAACAGTGGGTTACAAGTTGTAATGGAAGACTTGTCAGAGGTTGGGAGTAGATTTTAGGCATGATCAAAAGAATGCTTATCTTTATAATGTTACAAGTTGCAGAAACAGTAAATACGAAAAGAGCTTTTCTAGAAATACGTGAAAAGACCAACTTTTTGAAAATTCCTCTTTTAAAAAATTTATTGGTTACATAAAGTTGAGAACAGTTACATTTCTGAAGATTTTGCACTTCCAATTTACTCTAGATAAATATTAGCCATAAAGAAAGTGAGAGGAGTATTCTCTATTTATCCCATGGAAAAAGAATATGTTCCCTAGATTACTCTTTCCAGCTATCTAGATAAATTTGGGCCACTACAAGTTGAAATCCAAAAGGAGAATTATCTTAAGGTCAAAGTATTTTTGTAAAATATTTGCTCAGAAAAACAAGGGAGAGAAATTGCCATTTTGCGTGCAATTAAACGTAGTAGATGGAAAAGATGAATAAGAAAATTAATAGATGCATTTCTTGGTTTGGGGGTATTAGGGTCATATTTACATGGAACATCACATTTAATTGACCAATTAACATATTTACTGTCCTATTATACCTCCTCCCTAAAGAAGGATGGGCAATATCATGATTTCATATATAAGATGAAGCTAATTACCAACATTAAAAGCTGCCTCCTTTGTCATGACACCAAAAGAACTGAATAGCACCCAGATACCATTACTAATCATTTTGAAGAAAATTTTATGGAAAATTATCAGAACAGGGAGACTGCAAAGCAGAATTGTTAATTTCACGAACTCCAGAATTCATGGAGCTATGATGTTTTGATAAAACCCTAAAATTATTATCCTAAGATAATATTTAAGCCTTAAATGAAGAATATCATATGAAATCTTACATTACTTTATCCCATCCAGTAAAATATGACTGCCTTGAGCATTATGCTTTTTTAAGGTACATAAATTTGGGATCAAATTAATAACTACAACTAGAAAAATTAACAGAAACATTAGAGGCCATGGAATGCATAGTAATGGGAGAGGAACAACTCAGAAAAGGAAGGGAAGAATGGCTATACAACATGAAGAAGGTAAACAATATCACTAAAAGGGATATACAAAAACTCTCTGTGAATATGTTGCCTTTTTTTAATTGTCTCAACAATGAGAAAACAAATAATATAGGTGTAAAAGAAAAAGGACATTATTACATCAATTTCTAGAAAGGTAAGGGAACTAAGACAATAAGAAGGATCTATAAGATTAAAAACAAAATGAAAGTATTAACATTAGCAGTAATGTTATAAAAAACAAAACAAAACAAAACAAAAAAAATTGTGTAGAGGTAACTCGTGGTTGCCATGATGCTAAGCACTGTGACAATGAAGTGCCAAATGTTACCCATAGTGGACAGTGTTTGGTGGAGCTCCCCAATTAAAACAAGCCTGGAAGCAGGAATGGCATCCACTTCCAAAATGGCTTGCCTCTGGAAACTCTATGAACATGGAGAAACGACCAAAGTTATACAAGTGTTCAGGTTTTCTGTTCATAGGGTTGTTATGAGTCATCTATGACTCGATGGCACTTAACAACATAGCAACAATAACAGCAGACTATATACAAGTAAAATGCTTTTAGAAATAAAATTTTTTGCTTAAAGCTAACTTCTTCTTAAGTGCCTGTGACTCGCATACAACACATAGACAACCTATGAACAACAGACCTGAATCCTGTCCTATCCTGTACCATCCTCAACATCTCTGATAGACTTGAGCCCACTGCTGCAGTGACTATGTCTATCCACCTTATTGGGGGGGTTTCCTCTCTTTCACTGACCCTCTACCTTTCCAAACATAATATTCCTTTCTAAGGAATAGCTTCTCCTAGTAACATACACAAAGTATGAGGGGTGAAGCTTCTTCACCATCCTTGCTTAGAAGGAGCAGACTGAGCTGACCTTTTTCAAGATTTTTTCTTTATTTGTTTTTTTTATTTTTTCTTTATTTGTTCTTTGGACAGTCCATATGATATTAGATACACTATAACAAAGTCATTAAGTCTTCTTTCATTATTCTCATTAATTGGCTAGCTCCTAGAAACACGAAATAGATGATCCAGCTCTCAGAAACAGCAAGTAGTTGAAAAGACAATGGCCCGAACTAAGTGCACCTTAGTCTTCAAATGGACATCAATGCCCCTCAGTATTTTGGAAAGGGTTCTGACAGTACCCTGGCCTCCAAAAATACATCTTCTGATCTCATGACTCCTGGTATGAAGAGTATTGATTGTGGATACAACCAAGATTAAATAATTGACAGCTCCAATTCTTTCTCTAGCATGATGTTGTTTATTAGCCCAGTGGTGAGGACCTTTATTTTCATGATGTTGAGTAGTAATCCATACTGAATGCTAAAGTCTTTGATCCTCTGTCCAAGCACTTCAGATTCTCCTCACTTTTCAGCAAACAAGGTTCTGTCATCTTTATAATGCAGATTGTTCATGAGTCTTCCTCTAATACAAATGCTACATTCTCAATCTAGCTTCATTAATTATTTGCTCAGATATAGATTGGGTAGGTATGGATAAAGAATACAACCCTGATGAATACCTGATGTATATAAAGCATGTAATGTTTCCTTGCTCCATGCAAACAACAGATTGTTTACCAAGGTACAGATGTTGTAAGTGTTGTTGTTGTTGTTGTTATGTGCCGTCAAGTCATTTGCGACTCATAGCAACCCTATGTACAATAGCCCTAAACCCTGCTCTATCCTGTGCCAATCGCATAGCCTCTGACACACCCATCACGATTACCCCAGTCACTGAATCAATCCACCTCATAGAGAGTCTTCCCCTCCTGCGCTGTCCCTCTACCCTACCAAGCGTGATGTCCCTCTCCAAGGACCTGTCTCTCCTTACAGCATGTCCAAAGTATGTCAGACGAAGCCCCAGAATCCTTGCTTCCAAGGAGTAGCCTGGTTTAACCCTCTCTAGGATGAATCTGTTTTCTTGGCAGTCCATGGTACATTTAATACTCTTTTCCAGCACCACAGCTCAAAGGCATCAATTCTCCTTCTATCCTCCCTAGTCATTGTCCAACTCACTGATGCATAACAAGCGATTGCAAAGACCATGGCCTGTATCAGGCGCACCTTAGTCTCCAGAGAGACACCGTGGCTCTTGAGAACTTTAGAGAGGTCCCTAAGAGCAGACTTTCCCATCGCAATACATTTTTTTAATTTCGTGGCTGCTGGTGCCAAGAGTGTTGAC
>NW_006399900.1:7297560-7336788 GCF_000299155.1 Elephantulus edwardii | reverse complement strand
TGAACTTGCATATGAGTAGTTGGTGGTCTGTTCCACAATCAGCTCATGGCCTAGTTTTCACAGCTGATATTGAGCTTCTCCAGCGGTTTTTTTTCCGCAGATGTAATCGATCTGATTCCTATGCATACCATCAGGTGAAATCCATGTTTATAACCTGCGTTTATGTCTCTTAAGAAACGTATCTGCAATGAATCAGTAACTGTGCAAAATTCAATCATTCTCTCTCCAGCTTCATTTCTGTCACCAAGTCCATGTTTTCCAACTACTGATTCTTCTTCCCTGTTCCCAACTTTTGCGTTCCAGTCACCCATTATTTTCAATGCGTCCTGATTGCACGTTCGATTGATCTCTGACTGTAAGAGTTGGTAGAAATCATCTATTTCTTGTTCATTGGCTCTGGTTGTTGGTGCATATATCTGAATGATAGTGGTATTCACTGGACTTCCTTGTAAGCGTATGGATATAATCCTATCACTCAGGTAATTAAGCAAATTAAGCAGGAACCTTTGGTGGCCTAACCCTGGTAGGAATTGTGTTGTCAAGCCAAAAGCATGTGGTTCACACTCACCAGCCTCTCAATGGGAGGAAGATGGATAATCTCCTCCTGTGCAACTAACTGCCTCTGAAACTCATTGGGATCTTGATCCAGCAAAACAATAGACTGGACAGAAGATGTTAAGTAACACCAGGGAGGAACACATTCCATAGAATGCTCCACCACACAAGATCAAAAGGATAGCACTTACCTAGGAATAAAGGTGTGAAGGCAGGATGGAATAGGAAAGAAGAACAAATGGAAAGGGAAGTACAAGGAGGTTATGGGAGGGGTGCTCTTACAATGTGGAGTTTATATCATCAATGTCCGAAAACATGATGTGCATGCATTGTTGAATGGAATTTTCCCTGTAAACTTGAACCAATTTTCCCTTTAAATCTTGATTCAAATCATGATAAAACAGTTTACAAAGTTAACAAAAATCCTGCCAGTGAGGAAAAAAAAAAAAAAAGGAATGTGAAAGCTGGTAGACATAGAGGACAGAAAATAGCAACAGAATTTCTTAAAGAATAAGGATTTTAGTAATATTAAGCACCAATATATTAGCTTTATGATGGTAACCAATTCATGACTCATTAACTATGATATTTTGTAATATTCTAGATAATGGTATACACTAAACATGCATCACCCATTCTCTTATATGTCTTATATAAGAAGAAATACTGAAAGTCACATATTGAATATTAATTCTGTTTACCTGTGAATAATATGTGAAACTTTATAGGATGTGTGGCATCCTGGGCTGCTAACCAAAATGTTGGCAGTTGAAATCTACTATTTGCTCCCAGCTAGAGAAAGATGGGCCATCTCCTCTCCCAAAGACCTAATGCTTTAAAAATCTGATGGAAAGTCAGCAAGAATTGGAATTATTTCAATACCATTTAGTTTGATTTTATTGTTTTCAATCTAAACTTGACATTTTTAACAATCCTAAATCCTATGGTGTTATAGTTGTAAAAAAAGGTGTTTAAAATATAAAACAGGAAAAAAAATCATCAGAAATATCACAGAAAAAGTTTTTGGCTAAATGAGTGTGTGTGTTTGGGGGATGGGTCGCCAATACACACAAATGAACATAGCCAAATTTCATCTCTTTTATTTAGTTTCTATTATCCTTGGTTAATTTTATAAAACACAATGTATGAGAATAATCATGTGAAATACAATGTGAATGAAGGAATGTGTGGAAACAAAGTGTACATGTGTGAAACACACTGTATACAAATTTTGCATGCAAACTAATAGAAAGTTTTTTAAAAATTCTGATGGTACAGTGATTAAAATACTCAGTTACTAAGCAAAAGTTCAAATCCTCCAACATCTGTGCAGGAGAAAGATGAGTCACTCTGCTTCCTTAAGGATAATATTCCAGGGGATCATCGTTCTCTGTCCCATACGGTCACTGTGAGTTAGAGTCAAATTGATGACAATAATTTTCATTTGTTTGTTTTGTTTTATATTCTTAGTATTTATTTGGGTCTAGAAACATTTGAAAAATAGAGCTATTGGACTACATTTTCTTCTTGAATGCCCTTATATTTGCCCTTGGTCAAATCATCTACCTATCCTTAAACTCTCTGTCTAGGAAACTCAAAATTGTATAAATGTATTACTTTTTTTCTTGCCTCTTTAGCTCGTATACTCAGTAGCAAAAATATCCAGTTTCCTCTTTCCAAGTTGACAAAATTCTTCTCACCTTTGAGAATTAAGTTATCATTTAACTTTTTTAAAAATAAAATTTTACTTTGTGATCTTAAACATTTGCAAAGAAGTTAGATTTTCATTAATTCATTCTTGCACATTTTACTCGCTTGCCCTCCCTTCCCTCTCACCCAGTTCATTTTTAAAAAAATATTCATTCATTATAGCACAATTACCTCCCTCCCTCAACCCAGTCCTCTTTGTAATGATATAAAATGAATATGTGATTAGGCATTATAGATACTCCTTTTACTTTTTAAATGTAACATTCTGTGGATGTCTCAGATACAAGTTGTTGCTTACTGAGTTCTTTTCTTCATTCATCTATTTATTATGCTCCTTTTTATGTTGTCTTATAATCATTTCTGCTTGAAATGAAATTTCTGTTTGAAAAAGGTTTAAGAGCTGTGAAGGTTAAATGTGTTTTTATTTCATATTTCTCTTCTCAGCACTTACTAGTAAGGAGTGTTAAATAAATGCTTATCTACTTGGTCCTCTCTTCTAATATTCATCAAAGTCCGTATATATTCGTTAAACACTTTATCTTAAGTGCACTCCATGGACTATGTTGCACAGAACAAGTGGATGCTAGATAAATCTCTACTTAAAATTCGTGCGCTGAAAAAATGCTGAGTGAGACAAATTTCTAAATTCCCTCTAAGGAGTTTTACTGAGATTTTTGGTTTTATGTCTCTTTAGAGGGAGCTCTGGTAGACTAGTTGTCAAGGAGTTGAGCTGCCAACTCAAAGGTGGGTGGTTCCAATACACCAAATGTTCTGTGGGAGGAAGACAATCTCCTCCTATGTAACACTCTGAAGGATCATGTATGAATTGGCTTCGCTTGAAGGAATTCTGTCTCTTTATGGTAAAATACTATTGAATGCATGTTGTCTGTAGGAGGCCTTCACTGGTCATCAGGTCAGCTGTTGTCTATTTAGTTCTGACTCATGGTAATACCACGTGTGTCAGGGCAGAATTTGCCCTCATTAGGTTTTCAATGGGTGATTTTTTTTCTAGAAGTTAATCACCAGATCTTCCTCCTAAGTCATCTCTGAATGGACAGAAACGTCTCACCTTCAGTCAGCAGCCAAGCATGCTCACTGTACCGCCTGGGCACTTGCTACTGTCAGGTCAGTTCTGCCTCACAGTGAGCTTCTATTTGGTTTCTAGTAGACAAAAAAGCAAGAAAGTATAAAACGGAGGGCTCGCTTTGTCTTGGGGCTCTCGGGTGGATGCTGCTGTGTCAGCACGCGGGAGCCCGGGTTCGAACTCGAAATAAACTTTATTAATTCGGAAAAAAAATTTTAGAGTTTTTTGTTTTGTTTTTATTCCCCAGGGCTGTAAATCTTAAAAAGCAGATACCCCATTTTTGTCCTGTGAAGCAGCTTGTGGATTTGAACTGCCAACATTTTGGTTAGCAGCTCAACACTATACATATTATGCTCCCAGAACTACTAACCAACCAAGAAGTCCCTGTTAACAGAGTGAGCTTCATTCCCTGTTAGACAGTTCTGGTGGTCTAGTGAGTAAGTTGCTGTTAACTCAAAGGCAGGTGGTTCGAGTATCAACAGAGCCGTTCCCCAGGAGAAAGGTGGACAGCCTCATTTCATGTTATTGACAGCTTCTGAAAATCTACTGAAAGGTCAACTATGAGAGGGTTTCAACTCCACAGCAATAGTTGACTGACATTTCCTTTCATGGTTAATTTGAGGCAGTGACTATGATATTTATTCCCAGGTCACTGTTGAGACTTGTCACTCATTAGCAGAAGTATTGATTTAACAAAGGTAGATAGTATGACATTCAGAGAGTAGAAAGGCCAATCTGTATTCCTGTGCATCTGCTAATCTCAGTGTTCTACTTGATACATTTTCAGAAGAAATAAATAAGAATGAGAATTTAGTGGGGATTCACATCTAGCTAATGAGATGAGGCAGCCTGAAGTGGCAGACTGAGCCAGCTGATTAATGTAATACTGAAGCCTAGAAGGAGTCTTGGTAGTACACAATGGATTAACTATTGGACCACTATGGAGAAGAGAGGCAGCTTGAATCCACCAGCCACTCCAAAGGAGGAAAAAGCAGTTGCTACTATAAACAGTTACAGCCTTGTGAAAACTCCATGGAGTTTTCCCAACACCTCTGTCTTTCTGGTTGCTAGGAGCTAGAATCTACTTTGTAACAGTGAGTTATAGTAAAACTTGAAGGAAGGGGCCCTGGGACAAAGCAACCTGACAATGATTTGGCTTTTTATTTTGAGGAGAAGTTCTGATGTTTTAACTATGAAGATCAGTTGCTTCATAGTACTTTTTACATTTTTTTATTGGTTTGCATACAATAATTTGTTTATATTGTGTTTCATTCATGTATACTGTTCTTTTGGGTTTTCCACCCCATCCCTCCACCCACCAAACCCTTTGCCACTGTGATTTTCCTCCATCCCTTCCCACCCTCAGCCCCCCTGCCCCCTCCTCTTCCCTCTTTGGCTAGTCAGACACATCTTTCTGGTTATCCTCTGTTTTCATAATAATTGTCGTAGGCAGTACTTATTCTTCTCTTGTTAGTTTACTCAGCATAATGCTCTCTAGCTTCTACCATGTTATGAAGCATTTTTCAAAATTGTTGCTTCTGAGTGCATAGTATTTCGTTATGTGAATGTACTACAATTTCTCAAACCAGTCATTTGTTGATGGAAATTTGGACTATATTGTTGTTCATACTATTGTGAGTGATGCTGCTAATAGACATTGAAGTACAAATCTCTGCTTGTGTCCCAGTTCTGTTTTCCTTGGGGTATATTTCCAATGGTGGAATAGCTAAGTCACATGGAATTTCTATGTTCAGCTTTGGAGGAAATACCAAACTGTCTTCCAGAGTGGCTGTACCATTTTACAATCCCACCAACAGTGGATGAGAATTTCTATCTTTCCATATCTCCTTCAACGTTTATTTATTGCTTGCTGTCCTGTTAAACCTGGATATTGCAATCAGAGTAAGATGATATTTCAGTCTAGTTTTGATTTGCATTTCTTTTATTATCAATGATTTGAGTGAGCATTTCCTCATGTGTCTGTTTGCTGTCCAGAAGTCTTCCTCTGTAAAATGTCTTTCCCTAGCCTTTGCTCATTTTTTAATTAAGTTATCAGTCTTTTTCTTGTGGAGGTCCTTTAGTATTCTGTACATTTTTGTTATGAGCTTTCTACTTTTGATCCCCTTGATTTCATCTCAATGTTTTACACCTTTTCTGGAAATATATATTTCTTCCTTTATATACATACTTCTTTCCTTCTCCCTCTCTTGAAATAAAGCTAATAAAAATGCAGGAAATAATGAGGTGCACAGCTCTGTAAGCCAAACATTACCATATTTATTCTTTACTGAACAAAGTTAAAATTCAGCATCATTCTAAAACAAGGAGTGTGCAAACTCCTCCTTGCACCAGGCCTGCTGCATGCACATTATGGCTTGTGGGTTCCCGAGCCTCTAGGCCTTTCTCTTCAAGTGTATTCACACTCTCCACATTCCACTTTGCTTTCTGGCCCCTTAGGGATAGGCTTTTTGTCTGTACCTCCACATTTGATGTAGTTGAATTTCCTTCACAATTGTCTGTCCTAATCCCTCCTGGCAGATTGAACAAAAGAACACAAAGGATGCCGTAGTTTAGAAATATCTTTTTCAGACAATGAATTCAAGAAACCATAATAATGAAAAGGGGTCATTTGAACAGATAATCCAAGGACCCACTCTCATTCCTTTAGAAATAGATCACATGATTATTTCCTAGACTCCTCATAATTAAGTTTGATTCAAGCTAATGTTATAATTAAAGTGCATAAAAGTTGGTCTGGGGACATCAGTCTGTTTTATATGTTTTTAGGAGACAAATCTAAACTCATTCTTTAAGTGGGGTGTTTTTGAACAACAGCAGCAACAATGTAGGTTTTTGTTTGTAGATTATTAGATTAATTCCCTAAGGAACAAAAAAAGAACTTGTTTCTTGGATGCTTGTCCTAATGCAATAATTACAATTTTGTACAGTAATTAAACTGTACAGTTCACTGCTGCTGATACTCATTTTTTTTTTACTCTTAATTTGCTGAAAATGCTCTTGATTTAGAGCAAAAGTTAAATCTGTTGTTGCTGTGCTATGTTGTTAGTTCTAGCTCATGGGGACCTTACAGACAGAATAGAACTGCTCTGTAGTCTCCAAGGCTGTCATCTTTACAGAAGATGACATCTTTTTTTTTTCCTTCTGTCATCCTTATTCATTGTCTAGTTTTCAGATGCATAGCAAGTGACTGAAAAGACCATGGCCTGAATCAGGTGCACCTAAATCTTCAAAATTACATCTCTGCTTCTCAGTAATTTGGAGAAGTCTGTGACTACCTATATTCCCAATACATCTCCTGATCTTCGATCTCCTGACTGCTGTACTGAGGATGTTGACTATTGATCCAAGTACATTGAAATCATTGACACTTTTACTCTCTTCTCCATCTTTCATGATGTGGTGAGAATTTTTGTTTTCTTGATGTTAACAGATAATCCATATTTTATTTTCTGCAGCAAGTGCTTCAAGTCCTCCTCATTTTCAACAAGTAGGATTGTGTCATATGCATAATACAAGTAGTTAATGAGTCTTCCTTCCTTTTGATCCAGAGGCCACATTCAGACTTGACAGAGTCTGAACAAAGCAATGATTTGTTCAGCATACAGACTGAATAAGTATGAAGAAAGGATACAACCCTGATGGACACTTCTCAATTTTAAACCTTTTGCTCTGTTGAGAGATCAGCTTCTTGGTCTAGGTATACTTTTGGATTCCCATTCTTCTCAATGTTAGTCAAAATGTGTTAGCACACAGTCAAATGCCTTTGAATAGTCAGTAAAGCACAAATAGATAATCTTCTGTTAATATGACTATCACTCAGATATACAAACTGCCAATAGGAATGAAAGAAGAGAAAATTGAGGATTTTTAACAAATTTTAAAGTCCAAAATTGACTAAACCCTCTAGAGTGTCCATTATATGTTGGTTCTGACTCAAAGGCACATAGGAACAATAATATTTAGAATTTACTAATGTAATTAATTAATTACAAGGTCTAATTAAACTCTTAAAATAAGTCTGTCTTGGAGATGGTGAAACCAAGTTTCTCCTTGGAGGCTAGGATTTTGAAGCTCTGTTTCACACATTTTAGGCATGTGGCCAGGAAGGAATAGTCCTTGGAGAAGGGCATCATGCTTGGAAGAGTGGGAGGAGACGAAGTCTCCAGATGAAATGGATTGATACAGTAACTGAGGTAATTAGGATAGGTGTGTTGGAGTCATTGAGACTGGTTCAGAATGGGGCAGGCTTCAGAGATGTTGTACATATGGTCACTATGAGTCGCAGGTAACTTGATGTCACATAACAACATCAATTAAACCCTTATTGTATATAGCCTTTTCTTAATGAATGAAATTTTATCATATGCAAATTATACTTCAACAGAGAGACTTCACAACCAAGGAAATGTTTTTTTCTAATAATGGGATGATCAGGAAATATTTAACATTGAATACTTGCTACTGAGGAACTCATTAATTAGTCACTGACTAAAGCTTTTTAAGATCTTTGAGCTTTAGGTATATGTATTGCAATATTTTAGGATAAAATTATTGTATTTGGAAAATTTGCTTAAAAATAATTAAGAGACAAGGGGTGAATGTAAATGAAAAAATAAAGCATGATTTCTTAATTGCTAAAACTTGGTGATGGGCATATAGAGGATGATTAGCTTGTTTTTACTTTTTGTGTGCTGTAATCCAAAAGAAATTTAAAAAAACAAACCAATAAGTTTTTAAAACTGTTCTTTCTTTTGCATGCATTTGTAACAATCACACAATCACCCCTAAAAAGTCATGGCTAGATACAATCATTAAGCATTCCAAGTATTCTTGGCTACTGTGGATGCATAATGCTTTACTCTTCTTACTGTTCATTCCTTTGTGTGACAGCCACATAAAGAGTTTCCAGCATGATTTAAAAGCCAAGATAATTATAATTTATAAATGATCTCTTAGCTGATAATTTTAAGCTGAGAAAGAATTAGCACAATGATCAGTTCTTCAGGTGAAATCCACCTAACTAGCCTAAGGTTAGAAATAGACAGATGAAAAAAAAAAAAGAAATAGACAGATGGACTATAGTTTCACTTGTTTTACATAAAAATCTTGAGAGATAAAGGCTGTTAAGATGGATAGTGAAGCTGTGGTATATTCACACCGTGGAACACCCAAAAAGTGGTTGCTGCTTTCAGACCATCACTTGACTACTGTACTTCTACAGTTCTTTAAGCTAAGCCTCTCCTTGCTGTTGAGCACAACCCTCATGTCTTATCCTCCAACAGGGTGCCAGAGGCTACAAGTCATATGAGAGGAGGTTGACCAAGACTGGTATAAAGTTGACCATTTTCCAGACATTTTGAGGTTTTTTTTTACTGCCTTAAAATAAATTAAATTCCATTGCTAATGGCTGACAAAGAAGAATTTCTTAAAACAATGTATAAATCAGAGCCTGTGGTGATAAAGGAAGACGCTTAAGCTGCTCTGGAGGAATTGTCAAAAAACAAGGTCCAGGAATTGATGGCATACCAACTGACATATTAAAAAAAAAAAAGAAAACACAAAAAAGAAACCCCAAAACTGCCCTGAATGTGCTCAATGAGTTGTGCCAATAAATCTGGACAACTACTTGGTTAATTGACTGGGAGAGATACATATTAATTCCCATTCCAAAGAAAGGTGACCCAACAGTGTGTGGAAATTATCAAACAATATCATTAATATCACATACAAGCAAAATTCTGCTGAAAATTATTAAAAATATGACTGGAACAGAGAACTGCTAGATTTGCAGGCTGGATTCAGAAGAGGTTGTGGCATGAGGGACATTATAGTTAATGTTAGATGGATTTTAGCTAAAAGCAGAGTGTACCAGAGGAATGTCTACCTTTGTTTCATTGACTATTCAAAACCATTGACTAGGTGAATCACAACAAATTGTGGTTACTTCTGAGAAGAATGGGAATCCCAGAACACTTGATTGTGCTTATGCAAAATCTCTACTTGGACCAGGAGGCAGTCATCAGAAAAAAGGAAGGAAATACTGGATGGTTCAAAATCGGGAAGAGCATGTGTCAGGGATGTGTCTTATTTCCATACTTTCTCAATCTATATGTAGAACAGATCATCCGGGAGGCTGGACTCAATGAGGAGGAATGTGACATCAGGATTGGAGGAAGGCTCATCAACAACCTGTAATATGCAGATTACACAAACCTGTGTATTGAAACTGAGGAGGACCTGAAGCGCTTGCTGCAGAAGGTCAAGGACTGCAGCCTTCAATAAGGATTGAAGCTCAACATCAAGAAAACAGAGATTCTAACCACTAGGCCGATTAACAGCATCATGATAGATGGTGAAGAGATTGAAATTGCTAACAGTTTAGTTTGCTTGGCGCTACAGTCAACAATCTTGGTACTAGCAGCCAGGAAATCAAAAGACAAATTGCATTGTGAAAGTCTGCTTTCAGGGACATCTCCAGACTACTGAAGAGTAATGATGTCAGTCTGCATACTAAGGCGTGCCTCATCCAGGCCATGGTCTTCACAATTATGTGCAGTGCATCAGAGAGCTGGACAATGATTAAGGATGACAGAAGAGTCATTGTGTCCTTCAAGTTGTGGTGCTGGTGAAGAGTCTTCAACATACCATAGACCTCCAAGAAAACAAATAGGTCTATCTTGGAGAGGGTGAAGCCAAGTCTCTCCTTGGAGGTTAGGATTTTGAAGCTCCATTTCACATACTTTGGACACCTGACCAGGAATGACCAGTTTTTGGAGGAAGAAATCATGCTCAGAAGGGTGGTAGACAGCACAGGAGAGGAAGACCGTGGATAAGATGGATTGATACAGTAACTGGGGCAATAGAGGTAGGTGTGTCAGAGTCAGAAAGACTGGCTCAGGACACGGCAGGCTTCAGAGCTGTTGTCAATAGAGCTGCTATGAGTCACAGAAGAAGGTATATAACAACAACAACACAATGTAAATGAATTTCGATTTATTTATTTACTCCTGTAATTACACGAGAAATATAATTTCCTTATAAATAAATTGAAAATGCAAATTTTGTAAATTATGCATGATTTTACAAATAAAGAATATCCACTATTAAAGTTAATTGCCATTTTCTTTTGTAATCTGTGTGTTTTGGGGGAGTGTGTCCATATATAGCTATTCTCCACTTTTCCAAACTTTATGCCATTTCCTGTTTGTGAAAGATCTACAATAGTACCTGTTTTTTTCTGACTATAAGAAATCTACAGAACATTTTCACTTTTACATTGATCAGCCTGCTTGTTCTGAAAGTAGGAGTACACTGTTAAATATATTTTTCAAATATTCTATACTATTTTCAGTCTATTTATTTTATTACTTCTTCAGATATTATATCTAAATTTTATTTGTACTTTCAACAGATTTTATTTCCATAATATTTTGTCACACTACCTAACACCTTACAGGTAGGTGTGTCAGAAACAATGATTGGCACAGGATAGAGCAGGGTTTATGGCTGTTGTACATAGGGTCGCTAAGAGTTGCAAGTGACTCGATGGAACATAACAAACAACAACCTAACACATTAAAAAACCCATTTCACTGTTAAATTCTCCTTATTACTAGGTAAGAACTGACTCATAGCTGACAATCCAGCAAGTTTTAGGAGACTGTCAATCACACCAGAGAAGACCTTCCCTTTTTCTCCTACAGAGCCAATTACTGGTGGATTTAAAGTGCCAGAAAGTCCCCATGGACCAACTCTCTCATTTGAGATATTTTTATTAGAATTTTAGCTAGATACATTCTAGTTTTTAAATATTTTCCTTTGATTTTCATTTCTCAAATGTAGCATAACTTCTCTTCTAGTTTTTAATGATTTGCTATCATTTTGAAGTTAATTAAAGCTCAGTGAATTTTCTATTTAATAAAGTAACTTAATTGCATTTGTTGTTATTATTTTGTGTTTCTGTCTTCTTGTTTTGTATGCTATTTCCTTATTATTACTAGTTCCACTAATGTATATGTTAATATCTGTTCTTTTTTTGAAACTTTAAAAAAAAATTAAAAATCCTTTAAGGTTATGTAGAACTATAATAATTTTCAAAGCTATTCTTAAAATAAATTATATTCTCAGAAATTAACAGAATTTTTAGTTACCTTTATGGAAATCAACATTACATGTAATCTTCTCAGCCCCTCCTCTCTAATCTTTATTTTACAAAATGTATCACTGATGTTTGTTTTCTTCTTCTGTCACTGTTTTCATTTTCTTTCTTTCTTCTTTTAACCAATTCCTGATACATGTAGTATTTATGCAGAAATGTACAGAAAACATAGAACTCAATTAAATAACCAAAAGAAAATACAGAAAGCATGTATTTTTATAATAAAAATCCTCTCCAAAGTAATTCCCATCCATAGTCCTTCCAAATCAGTCTTCTTAAATTATCAAAGTTCAATCACCAATTTGATTATAGTGATCATCAATACATAGAGTTTATCTCTACCACTAAGCATGACTTTTTAAAATATTATGATTATTATATACTGCTATTTGAAGTTGATAAAAATACAATTGTTCAACTGACATATTTTTATACCTTATTTACTTTGATATATTCGTGAAAGTCATCCATATTTTCTAATGTTTTGTGCTTTGTTTTTTTTTTCAGGGAATTCTGTGGCATATATAGATAAACAAATGGATATATGTTAGACCACTAACTAAAAAAAAACTAATGGTCCAAACCCACTCAAAAATGTAAGAAAAGGCTGGTGATCATCCTTCAAAAGGTCATAGCCAAGAAAGTGCAGTGCTACTCTGCAATATATGGAATCACCATTTGTCAGAATCATTATCAAGGACAACTGATTTTTTATCCCACTTTATTTGGCCTAGTGGTAAGAGGCTGCACTGCACACCCAAAGGCACATTTGAATCAACCAGCTGATCCGTGGGAGAAGTTAATTTCCATCCATATGTTTACAGCCTCTGAAAACCCACTAGAGGATCAGCTACGGGTCAGTTCCAATTCAACAGCACACAATAACAATATCCACTTTATTTACTTAGTCCATTGTTTCTAATGAGATATCAGCTTCCTTCTTATCTTTGCTCTTCTGTAGAAAACTTTTCCACCTTTTGTTTCTTTTGGGATTTTATTCTGTCATAATGTTGAACAAGATAATGATATTGTAACTAGGTATACTTTTCTTTCTTTTACTTGTGCTTAGGAGTCCTACAGCTTCTTAGATCCATTAGCTCAGTTCAACTCATTGCAGCTGAGTCAGAACCAACTGATAGCTGACCTTCCAGGAGCTTTTCTGAGGCTATAAATCACATGGAGAAGACTACTACTCTTTCTCTCTGGGAGCAGATAGTGGATATGAACCAGATACTTTGGGGATTGACAGTGCAAATTCTTTCCCACTAGGGCACCAAAGATCTATGAACTAGTAAAATATATTTAAGAATTCAGCTACTGCTTCTTCTATTATTTTTCTATCTCCCATATCTCTTTAGAGATTCTTACTGCATTATACTCAACCATTTGAAGTTGTTACACAGCTTAGAGAGATGCATGATCTATTTTCTTTTAGTTTTCCTGTGCTTTTCTTCCCCTCTATCTCATTTTGGTTAATTTTGATTGTTCTATCTTTGAAAGCAGGAGTGGCATCCACTTCCTAAACAATATGCCTCTGGAAACTCTAACTTTGATAAATGAAAATAGTTATAGGGTTGCTATGAGTCGTGCTTGAATTGATGACAATCAACAACATCTTTAGCATCTCTGATCTCTTTCCCTGCAGTGTTAAATCTGTATTTAGTCATATGAAGTGTAACTTTCATTTCTTTTTATTTTTAATTTTCTTTTAATTTATTTACAAAATTTGAATACAAATTTATTTCTGATGTGTGTTCTTTATTTGTACAAAGTTTCTTTGGACTTTTTATATTTTACACATCTCTACATGACCATTTCTTCTTTTATCCATTAAAGAAATGAAATACAGGTAAAACACCTTTAAAATGTCTGTTTCTGGTCTTTATATCATCTATTTTATTTGCCTTGATTAATTTTCTTCTCATATGGGTAGTACTTTCTTAATTCTTGTCAAGAATTTCGAAAGACCTGAGATTTTTACTCTAGTTAGAAACTAAAAGAAGTTGTTCTTAGGTGTTGTGGAGTGACTGTGAGTTGTGCTCCACTCGATGGCACCTAACAACAAAAACAAGTTCCATTTTATCGGTTAAAGTATCCGCTATCAGGCCCTGCTTTCTTTTATGATTGCTTTTGAGATGTTCTGCTTATCTTCAATTTGCAGCTGTTTTACTATGATGAACATTTTAAAAACATGTGACTGATATATGTCCTTGTGTGTTAGATCTTCTTCAAAAATGCCAGCTTGATTAGACCATGATTTTCAGTGATTTAGGAGTTATGTAATGTTGCAATCATTCCCATGATGCAATCTGATGTATCAGCTCTGATCAGATATAAGGTGATTAGAATGGGATACAATTTCCTTCCTCAGGTCACAGCCCTAATATAAGGAGAGTTCCCCAGAGATTTGACTTAAATCTCCTTTTATCTCATAAAAGAGATAAAAGGAGAAGGAGGAGAGAAAAGAGTGAAGGATGTTAAGAAAAAAGATCCAGAAATGGAGTGTGCCCTTTGGATCTGGGTTCCCTGTGTGAGGATGCTCCTGGAATAAGGAGAAAATTGCTGACAAGGACCTTCCCCCATATCCAGCAGAGAAACAGAAGACCTCCCATTAGCCAGCTCTCTGAAGTCAGGCTCCCTGCCTCCTAAACTGAGAGAAAATAAATTTATAATTGTAAAGCCATCCACCTGTGATATTTATGTAATAGCAGCACTAGATAAATAATACCCTGTAAAGAATTTGCCATTGTCTTTATAAAAACTATTTCTGTCCAATTCTTTTCCTTGTTTGTTTTTTCTGCCCAATTCTTTTTCTCTTTTCTGCCTAAGACTTCAATTAACACATGTGGTGGAAATTACATCTTGCATGTCTTTTTCACCTGTTTAGTGTTTGCATTCTTTTTGTTTTGTTTTCTCTTGGTTTTTGTTTTAGAAGCTCTGGAGCTGTGCTCCACTTTGAGTTGCAATGCTAACCTAAAAGCTACCCCATCGTTAACACTTTAAGTCTATCAATAGCTCCATTGGAGAAAGATTATGATTTACAACTTCATAAACACTATGGAGGGTTGCTATGAGTTGGATACCAACTTGACGACAATGAATGAGTGAATTGGTTTTTGCTAGTTCTCTTCTACTTTACAGATTCTTGTTGATCTGCTTCTATTACACTGTTAAAAATGAAAATTTAGCCACTTAATTGCTAATTCCAAATATTACATCTTTCGTGCTAGACATTTTTTAACCCCTTTCCTTTCTTTTTCTTTTTACAATTTGCAATCTTTAGCTAAAATTTTTAGTTTTGCTTCCTTATAATAAACATTTTACCATTTATATTTATAATTCTATATATGCATTTGTGTTACCTTGTTTCTTCATTTATTCTTTGTGTGTGTGAAAGAGTGTTTGTGCAGATTGGATGGACATCTATATCTAATTAAATTTTTATATAAATAATTTGAGACCTACAACACTCATTTCTTCATCTAGTAATTATTCCTCTCCTCCCCTCAGGTGCCTTGTGTACTGGTATTGTTATTGTTGTTGATTGCCATCGTGTTGAGCAAGACCCTTAGCAACCCTATGAAGAAAAGGCCTGAAATCTTTCTATAACTATTGTCTTTTATCAAAGTTCATAGAGTTTTCAGAGGCATGTTGTTTAGGAAGTGGATGCCACCCTCAGAGTTAATTTGAAGATTGAAATAGGTTAAAGCTGGTCAGCAGTTTTCCAGAAGGCTATAACTAGTACTATTGCTAGTACTTGGAAGCAGGAGTGGCATCCACTTCTAAACAACATGCCTCCAGAAACTCCATGAACTTTGATAAATATCCATAGTTGTAGAGGGGCTTCAGGCCTTTTGTTCATAGGGTTGCTATGAATTGTGCTCAACTCAGAGGCAAACAACCACCACCACCACAACAACAACAACATTGCTATTACACTCTTTAGGATTCCAACTTAAAATATACCAATGTTTTCAAAAGCAGGAATCTAAACCCCTTTTGCAAAATTAGAATAGCACTAGTTTCAAATGATGGATTTCTCTTATTCCAAACCTGTCCTAATACTTCTTTACTATCTTATTAGCTTTTTGATACTAAAAAGATTTTACTAAAAATAATAGGTGTATGCTTGTTTGACTAGCTGTCTTTAGTGGGACAACTGTTGAAAGCATAAGTTTCTTCTTTCTCTTTCTATTTATTTCTAATTTTTAAAAACATATGCTATAATTTCAAAGGAAAAAAACATGTATTTTGATAGTATATTCTGACAGCTGATTTTAAAAAAAATTAAAGCAATTTCATGCTTGTCATTGGTTTCTTAGTCCTTTCTTCCTGTGCCATTCAAGCCTTGCATTTTGCCTTCCATCCTATTTTATGGTTTTGCACAGTTCTGTTAGCTTATTCAGAAAGGATGTGTGGTTGGCATATTTTTTTAATCTTTGTATTCCTGAGAAAATATCACTCTTGCCTTACTTCATGAATAATATTCTGATTAAATATAGAAATTATGTGCTTTAGAGATCTGGAAATGTAGCTCAATTTGCTTTTAGTATTTAAAGTTGTAAAAGAAGAAGGCTAAAGTTAATCTTATTCTGGTGGTTTTGCTTATAACCAAAGATTTTTCCCCTTGAGAAGGATGGGCAATCTTCTCCTGTGTGATCAACTGCCTCTAAAAACCTGCTGGAGGGTCAACTATAGGTTGATTCCTACTCAATAGTAGACAACAACATATGCTTTAAAAACCTTTTTTTAAAATAGAATTTAGAAATTCCATAAAACTAGGTAGATTTCTGTTATTCAAACTTTCTACAAAGTTTGTTCAGAAATATGATGTATACTTTCATGTTTTGGGCAGACTGACATTAGGAAAAACTTTGTTATGTCTCTAAGGTTTGCTTTATTTCTATTTTCTCTATTTTAGTATTTTTTCTATTTAGTGACTACATTTAACTTCTTAAATATTGTTGTTTGTTACGTGCCATTGAGTCACCTCCAACTCATAGTGACCCAATGTAGAACAGATCTAAAGCCTACTCTATCTTCTGCTAATCTCACTTTTTTTGACACACCTACCCCCATTTCCCCAGTCACTGATTCAATCCATCTCATCGAGGACCTTCCTTCCCTGCACTGTCCTGACACACTCCTCCCAAGCATGATGTCCTTCTCCAAGTATGTCAGAAGAAGCTTCAGAATCCTTGCGTCCAAGGAGCAGTCTGGTTTCACCCTCTCTAGGATGAACATGTTTCTTCTCTTAGCAGTCTATGATATATTCAATACTCTACAGTACTTTGCAATTTGTCTTTTAATTTCCTAGATGCTGATGCCAAGAGTGTTGATTGTGGAGTCAAGCAAAATAAAATGCTAACAATCTCAATCTCTTCACCATCTATCATGATGCTGCCAATTGGCCCAGTGGTGAGAATCTGTTTTCTTGATATTGAGCTTCAATCCATATTGAAGGCTGCTGTCCTTGACTTTCTGCACCAAGAGCTTCAGGTCCTCCTCAGTTTCAACAAGCATGGGTGTGTCATGTGCATAAAGCAGGCGGTTAATGAGCCTTCCTCCAATCCTGATGTCACACTTCTCCTCAGAAAGTCCAGCCTCCCAGAAAATCTATTCTGCATATAGATTGAAAAGGTATAGAGACAGGACACACCCCTGGAGTACACTCTTCCCAATTTTGAACTAGGCAGTGTTTCCTTACTCTGTTCTGATGACTGTCTCCTAGTCCAGGTATAGATTTCGCATAAGCACTATTAAGTATTCTGGCACATTCATGTTTGTTTTTATTGCTGTCATATTTTCACTTCAGTAGTTGCAAATTCTGTGATCAAATCCAGGGTTTAAGCATGTAACATATATACATAAATGGAATCAGCTTGGTGTAATGGTAAGGACTAATGAAGATTATGAAAGGGTACACAGTGCAGGAGAGGAAGGCCCTTGATGAGATGGCTTGATTTAGTGACTGGGGTAAAGGCAGTAGGTGTGTCAGAGACAATAATATTGGCACAAGATAGAACAGGGTTTAGAACTGTTGTCCATAGGGTTGCTAAGAGCCACAGGCAACTCAACAGCACGTAACAACAATATCAATATGTGAGAAATGTTCCATCTAAAAAAGGCAACTATTTGTATTTTGTTCTAATGAACAGAATTGTTTGTTCTGAAAGAAAATATCTGAGTTTTTAAAATGTAATATTTCCATGGAGGAAAACCAAATGAACAAAAATCTTATGACTTACCATCAGAATGATCTTGGTCACTCACAGAATGGTAACCTGTTTCATCTTCTTTTTTATTATCATTCTTTGTAGCATCTGACACAAGATACAAGCAAAACCTCTAATCAACACTTTTGACTGGGGCAGATAAATATTTTTAATTGTCTGGCACTGATATGATCTATGTTTGGTGCATCCAGTTGGATTTATTATTAAGAAAAAATATTAAGGGAGGGAAAACTACTTTTTAGGTGATAGACATATATTAAGTTGGTTGAGAGGAAAGATTGTATGAAATAGGAGATTATTAACATGATATCATAAGTATCCCTAATTGGGTAGAACATTGTATGATGAGCTGCTAAGCAAAGGTTGGCAGATCAAGTTCAATAGTGTCTCTTTAAAGTAAAAATGAGAAATCTCCTCCTACAAAGATTTAAAGCTTGGGTAACTCAATGAAGGATCATTATAGTCAGAATCAACTTGATAAAAGTGCATTTGCTTTTGGCACATCAGTGAAAAGAAAACAGGCATAGAAAGATACACAATAGCTATAGATAATAAACCATCACATACACATTACTATTAACAAAAAATATTAGCCTATGAGTCTAGTCCATTGTCTTCACAATTACCTGCTATGAATCAGAGAGCTGGCCAGTGACTAAGGATGACAGAAGAAGAATCGATGCCTTTGAGTTATGGTGATAGAGACAAGTCTTTGACATTTTATAGACCACCATAAAAACAAATGAGTCTGTCTTGAAGAGAGAAACCAAGTTTCTCCTTAGAAGTTATGATTTTGAAGCTCCATCTCCCATACTTTAGGCATGTATCCAGAAAGGACCAGTTGTTGGAGAAGGACATAATGCTTGCAAGGGTGGATGGACAGTGCAGAAGAGGAAGAGCCTTGTATGAGATGGATTGATAAAGCAACTGGAGTACTGAGGGTAGATGTATCAGAATCAGGGAGACTGGCTCAGAATAAGACAGTCTTCAGAGCTCTTGTACATAGGGTCATTATGAGTCTCAGGCAACTCAATGCCACATAATAACATCAACCTTTGAGTAGCCATATAGACAAGATAGATGGATATAAGTGAGAAATGGGACTTCCCAGATCATGCATGAGTTGACAACATGAATATTTATATGTGCTACAAGATAGATAGATAGATAGATAGACAGACAGATAGATAGAGATTATAGGCAATGGCAGGGGTGAAAAGGTTGCATAAGTTTCTTAATCATAACCAAACACCTTGAGGGAATGAATGACTGGCTAACTGGTCATGAGGCCTCAGGATGATAGTCTTGAGGGTCATCAAGGTCCATTGGCATATTCTACAGAGAAAATGGTTAATAATCTACATTGATGAGTGATGCATGGGGGCCTGTGAGTAGCTATCTAAGGTACAACCCTTTGTCTTTCCTTCTCTAAAGCAAAGGAGAATAAAGAAAATAAAAAAGACATGATGATAATTAGTCCATAGCTTTCATTGTTGTTGATAGGAGCCATTGAGTTAAGTACGACTCATAGTGACCCCATGAACATAAGATCTGTAGATGTACAGGGGGAAGAGGCGATTAATCATTGGGTTGTACCATTTGATTGGGGGGTTGGGGAACTTGAAAGAATTTGTTCAAATTTGTATTATAAATAAACTAGTGAAAAAAATTTTAAAAAAATTAAAAAATGATGAGGGACTGAATAATTTAAAAGCGATGTATGATAGGGTATTATGGTTATCACAAGAGTCCACAATTAAGGTTGCATAGTGGAATGTACTTGGGGCGGTGGGAGGGGTGCGGGGGGATTGTGTACCTAGGAGAGAGTCTTTCTTTTACTTTTGAAAGAGAGGAGCGAACTGGGGGGTGGGGGGAGAGGTCTGGGCAGGTAGAGAAGTGCAGCAATGAATGAATAGAAATCCAAATTCTCTGTAAATGTTCATTAAAATTATTAAATAAAAAAAAAAGAATAACAGAGAAAAAAATTTAAAAACGCAAAAAACCCAACAATTAAAAAAAAAAGGATTTGAACCCAGTCCTGTTCTGTGCCATTCTCAGCATATAGATTGAACTGTTGTGGAGATAGAATACATCACACTCCCTTCCCAATTCCAAACCATGGAGTGCTCCCCTGCTCTGTTCACACAACAGCCTTCTGATCCAGGTATAGTTTCCTCATGAGCACAATCAAATGCTCTGGGTTTCCCAGTCTTTTCAATGTCAGCTACTCCTTGTCATGATCCACACAGTCAAATGCCTTTGCATAGTCAATAAAGCACAAATAGACATTCTTCTTGTATTCTTTATTTTCAGCCAGGATACCACAGGCTCTTCTAAATCCCACTTGAACTTCCGGGCGTTCCTTAGCTATGTACTGTTTCCTTTGCTTTGGCTTCTCGATATCCTAGTGCAATATTCAGTCTCTTCCGACATCCATTTTGATCTTTTCTTCCTCCTCTGTCTTTGTAATGACCTTTTGAAATCTTCCTGGATGATATTGTTGATATCCTCCCACAGCTCATCTGGTCTTTGCTTATTAGTGTTCAAGATCTCAAACCTATTCCTGAGATGGCCTTGTTATTTAGGTGGTATAGACTCAAGATCATATTTTGGTTCCTGTGGATTTGATTTAGGTTTCTTTAGCTTCAGCTTGAAATTGCATGTGAGTAGTTGGTGGTCTGTTTCACATTCGGCACCTGGCCTGGTTTTTGCAGCTGATTTTGAGCTTCTCCAGTGGTTCTTTCCACAGATGTAATTGATCTGATTTCTATGTACACCATCAGGTGTAATCCATGGGGATAGCCTGTGTTTATGTTTTTTTATAAAATGTATTTGCAATTAATAAATCGTTGATTGTGCAAAATTCTATCATTCTATCTCCAGCTTCATTTCTGTCAAAAAGTCCATGTTTTCCAACTTGATCCTTCTCTGTTCTCAACTTTTGCATTCCATTCACCCATTATTATTTTTTATATTTCATTCTTTTTAATTTTAATGAACATTTACAGAAATTTTGGATCTCCATTCATTCACTTTGCACTTTTCTCCCTACCTACCTCTCCCTGCCAAGTTCGCTCTTCTCTTTGAAAAGTAATAGAAAAATTCCTTCATTGGTATACAATCCCTGCACTCACCCCACCCAACCCCCAAGAAAGGTGACCCAACAGAGTGCAGAAATTATCAAACAATATAAATATCACATAAAGAAAAATTCTGCTGAAGATAATCCAAAAATGGCTGGAACTGCACAGAGAACTGCCAGAACTGCCGTCTGGGTTTAGAAGAGACCATAGTACTAGGGATATTGTAGCTAATGTTAGATGGATCATGATTGAAAGTAGGGAGTACTGAAGGAATGTCTTTCTATGTATCATAGACTATGCAAAAGTGTTTGACCGTGTGGAAAACAAACTGTGACTAACTCTGAGAAGAATGGGAATCCAAGAACACTTGATTATGCTTATGCTAAACCTATACTTGGACCAGAAGGCAGTTGTCAGAACACAGCAAGGAAACACTGCCTGGTTCAAAATTGGGAAGAGTGTACTCCAGGGGTGTGTCCTGTCTATATACCTTTTCAATCGATATGCAGAAGAGATTTTCCGGGAGGCTGGGCTCTATGACATCAGGATTGGAGGAAGACTCATTAACAATGACACACCCATGCTTGCTGAAACTGAGGAGGACCTGAAGCTCTTGGTGCAGAAAATCAAGGACAGTAGCCTTCAATATGGACTGAAGCTCAATATCAAGAAAACAGATTCTCATCACTGGGCCAATTGGCAGCATCATGATAGATGGTGAAGAGATTGAGATTGTTAGCATTTTTAGTTTGCTTGGCTCCATGATCAACACTCTTGGCACCAGCAGCTAGGAAATTAGAAGACAAATTGCATTGGGAAAGTTTGCTATCAAAGACCAATCCAAAGTACTGAAGAGCAACGATGGCAATCTGGAGACTAAGGTGAGCCAGATACAGCCCATAGTCTTTGCAATCACATGCTATGCATCAGAGAGCTGGAGAGTGACTAGATATGATAGAAGGAGAATGATCATCTTTGAGATGTGGTGTTGGAGAAGAGTATTGAATATACCATGGACTGCTAAGAGAACAAACATGTTCATCTGGGAGAGGGTGAAACCAGGCTGCTCCTTGGATGAAAGGATTTTGAAGCTTCTTCTGACATATTTTGGGCATGTTGCAAGGAGAGACCAGTCCTTGGAGAAGGACATCATGCTTGGGAGGAGGGCAGAAGGACAGTGCAGGAGAGGAAGGCCCTCATTAGATGGGGTAATGGGGGTAGGTATGTCAGAAAAAGTGAGATTGGCACAGGATAGAGCAGACTTTAAGTCTTTTGTACACTGGGTGGCTATGAGTCAGAGGTGACTCAATGACACATAACAACAACAACATATATTGTTCCAGCCTTTCTAAAATGATCTTTAGCAGTATGTCGCTTGCATGTAATATTGATTGTTGTTAAGTGTCTTTAAGTCATAGAGACCATATGAACGAAAGACCTGAACACTTATATAACGGGCGTCATTTCTATATGTTCATAGAGTTTCCAGAGGAAAGCCATTTCAAAAGTAGATGCTATTCCTTCTTCCAAACTTGGTTAAATCAGGAAGCTCCACCATTCACTGTCCACCGAGAGTGAGTAACCATTATCTCATTTGACACATCAGTATCACAGTGTTTAGCATCACAGCAACCACAAGTTACCTCTGTACAGCAAATGGACAGACTAATGTTATATACCTCTTAGAAGAATGTTTGACCAAAAACAATTAAAACTAGGACTGATGGCCACAGGCCCAAGGGCCCAAATGAGTTTTTAAATAGGAGGCTGAATCATTTCATCTCACATCCATTAGTGAATCAACGTAACACACTAACCTTCACCAGAACCAGCAAACAAGCCTATACAGAATCCAGCTCCTGTAGATGACTTTCAAACTGGATTCCAGCCCCATACTGCCAACAAAATGGGTTTTTAAATTGGAGGCTGAATCACATCATCTCTTTTCAATTAGAGAGTCAACATTCCACCCTAATCTTCACCAGAACCAGCAAACAAGCCTCTGAAGAATCTGTCTCCTGGAGACGGCTTCCAAACTGGATTCCAGCCCCTGATATCAAGGATCTTGTTTGTTAACTCACACATCCAGTTGGCTCACACTTTTTGGGAATAGGAACAAATATGTTTCTTCCAATCCATCCTCCAAATTTCCTAGCATAGACTGGTGAGTGCATCCAAAGCTGCATCTGTTAATTGAAACAAGTCAGTTGTTATCCCATTGAATCCTGGGACCTTATTTTTTTTTTCCAATGCCTTCAATGCAGCTTCCACTTCCTCTTTCATTACCATTGTCTCATGTACATATGGTACTTCCTGAACTTTCTTAATGTCAATCAATTCTTTCTGGTACAGTGACTCTGTGTATTCCTTCCATCTTTTGATGCATTCTGGGTCATTTAGCACATTGTCCAAAGCATATTTCAATACTGTGACAAGAGGCTTAAATTTGTTTTTCAGTTCTTTCAGCTTGCGAAATGCAGAGGAAGTTCTTCCCTTTTTATTTAGCAATTCCAGCTCTCTGCACATTCCATTACAACACTTTGCTTTGTCCTCCCAAGCTGCCCTTTGAAATAATCTGTTCAGCTCTTTCATTTTGGCATGTTTTCCTTTAGATTTGGCTTCTACACATTCCACTGCAATGTTTAGAGTCTCTTCTGACATCCATTTCAATTTTTTTTCTTTCTCCTCTGTTTTTGTAATGACTTTTTGCTTTCTTCATGGATGGTATCCTTGATATCTTTTCACAACTCTTCTGGTCTTCCATCATTGGTGTTCAAGGCCTCAAACCTATTCTTAGATGATCATGAAATTCTGATAGAATTGCTTCAAGATCATATGTTGGTTCTGTGGACTTATTTTTACTTTCTTTAGCCTCAATTTGAACTTGCATTTGAGTAATTGATGACCCACAGTCTGCCCTGGCCCAGTTTAGACTGCTTCAATGATTTCTCCCACAAATACACTTTATTTGACTCCTATACAGCCCACTGAGTGAAATACACATGTACAGTTGTCTTTTCAGAAAAGTATTTGCAATGAATAAATCATTGTAAATATAAAATTCGATCATTCTATTTCCAGCTTTATTTCTATCACCAAGTCAGTATTTTCCAACTGATGTTCCTTCTTCACTGTTCGCTACTTTTGCATTCCAGTCACCAATTATCATTAACACATCCTGATTGCATGTCTGATCAATTTCAGACTGCAATATTTGGTAAAAAAAAAAATAAGTCTCAATTTCTTACTCTTTAGCCCTAGAGGTAAGAGCATATACCCTTTTTTTTGTTTTCCAAAATTTTGATTTCTACCTACTCACGTGACTTTCTCAAAGTGTTCAGACATGAAAAGAAACCATGAGTGACATTAATTCTGGGCCTCCACAAGAAAAAGGCTGATAACCCAATTTAATATAATGGGCAAAAGACATGGAAAGTATTTTCAGTGAAGAAGGTATCCAAATGGCAAACAGACACATAAAGAAATGCTCCAAATTACGGGCAAGAAGAGAGATGCCAATCAAAACCATAATGAGGTACAATCTCACTCTAGTAACAGTGGCAAAGTAACAGGGCAGCAAGTAATAAATGCTGGAAAGGATGTGGTAAGAAAGGAACTCTTATACATTGTTGGTGGGATTGTAAAATGGTACAACCATTCTGGAAGGTAGTTTGGTGCTTCCTCAAAAAACTTAACATAAAAATTCCGTATCACTAGGCTATTCCACTACTTGGAATATACCCTGAGAAAATGAGAACTGAGGCAGAAATGGAGATTTGTACACCAATGTTCATAGCAGCATTATTCACCATCAAAGAAACATGGAAACAGCTAGAACATGCAACCACAAATGAATGGGTTGAGAAATTATGGTACATTCATACAATGGAATACTATGCATCATGCAGGAGCAGTGATTTTGTAAATTATTACCTAACTTGAGAGGGACTAGAAAGCATATACTTTAATAATACTTGTATTAATGAGTCTTCCTTGTATGCATATGAATATTATTCTATCACTCACAACATTGTAATGCAGGATAGAACTTGAAATTGACTTCTTCACTATTAATGCAACACCGTTCTTCTTCTGTTTTTCATTCATTGCATAATATACCATATAATTATCTGATTCTATGTGACCATAGCTGGTCCGCTGCATCTCACTAATGCCTAGTATGTTGATATTCATGTGTTTCATTTCATTTTTAACAACTTCTAGTTTTCTAACATTCAAGCTATGAACATTCCATGCACCAATTGTTAAACAATATTTATTATTGATTGTCCTCATTTCAACTAACTTCAAATCTGGGCTCTACCACTACACTACTATAACTATCCTCTTTGTTTAGTGTTCGTAGGGTTTTCGAAAGAAGGGTCACTAAATGTTTGCTAAAAAGGAAACAAACAAAGAAAAAAATCCCAACAACCAAACAAAACAAAACCAAAAGACCCAAAAAATGGGGTGAGGGGGAAGAACCTTTTATGTAAGAAGTAGATGTCCCTTCCTGCTTCCTACTCTGTCTTAATCAGGGAGCATCACCAAAACCCATCCATGATGGGAAACCCCTTTGGAATCTGACACACCAGTGGCAGAGATTTCAGTATCACAGAAACCCCCCAGTACTTGAAGTACAGAAAATTGACAGGCAAGTGCTCCACCACTTAGAACAATGTTCTCTCCAAAGAGAATCAATAGCAGACCTGAGATCCAAAGGCCCATGGGCCAAGTCAACTTTTAAATAGAAAAGCCTACCCACCAAATCCTGTTTTCCTACACAAGAGGTTCCCCACCCAAGCTGTTGTAAATTAGATAAGATACAGTTAATCAGATTACACTTGATTGCTAATATAATTAGAAACATCCAATCAGTTTATCCCTTGCTTTCAAGTAAATCACAAACACACACCGTTATCCAATTTTTCTAAGCTATACATATCATGAATTTTGACTTTATGACTCTGAAGTAAGAAGAACTAGATTATGACTGGCTACAACTGCTAACCTGCTCTAAATGGGACCACAGTAGGGGTGCCTAACAGAATGGGAGAGAAACATAGAATTAAGCTAAAAAGCAAGATAGTGATCAAGCTATAGAAGTGATAGAGACTAGTAGAACCCCTAAGACTAGTGGTCCTTAGCCACATTTGAGTCTAGAACTAATTTACCCCTGTAATACAACTTGCAAAAAAGCCATAATCAAGGCTAAATTTTGAATAATTGTACCAACATAGTCCTCAGTCCTTAAAATAAGGATAAGAATGTAATGCTTAGAAAATAGAAGGGAGAAGATGAAGGGATGAATGGTAATAAAAACCTAAAAGTGGAAAGAACAATGATATGATGTGGGACTTTAATCAGTGAATTAAAAGAAAGTGTACAGTGTACATTAATAGTTAAATAGAACACCTATCTCTTCTTTAAGCTTTAACTCAAATCACTCACACACACACACACACACACACACACATGCACACTTTAAAGGTAAAAATTCAATCACAGAATCACCACTGCCTCCTGTTGTATAGATTTCATATGCTTCCACTTGTATTTATTTTTCAGGAAAAATAGGAATAAGGTTTAAAATAAACCCACCAACAACAAAAATTCATTAAAATAATTAAATATTTTCATCAATAAATAAGCCTTTTTAAAAATAGTAGCACGTTAAATGTCTTCAGAAAGTTGGCAAAGAAGATGGGCATATTTGTTGAATATCTTTTTTTACAACAAAGAAGGACATATAACCTGGCTTTTTGTACCAGTTCAAGTCTTAGAATTTTACACATGGATTCAGGATTTAAAAAAACAAAATAGAAAGAATTAAAGGAATATCTAATTGCAATGTTCTTACTGCTTCCATTACTATAATGTTCACATATGGGAGCGTAGAGTCCCTCTAAACATTGAACAGAGGGCCTTAAAATCTAGTAGTAATTAAGTTCATCTTCCTCAGGAGTCTTAACAGTAGAACAATAGCAACAGAATAAATTAAACCTTCTGTCCTTTGTGCAGGATGTTTAAACATGGAATCAGTTTCCATTGATATTTTTTTTGTTATTTTCTCTACCATATGGAATATAGCATGCTAAAAGGATTTTGATGACTGTAAATTCTTGAAAAGCTCAAAAGGCCCCCATGCTAAATATTTTTAAAATCCTTTAAATGTACAAGTGTTTTGGAAACTCTTTTAAAGAGAATTTCAGAGAACATATGAGTGAGTCAGCAGAAAGATATAACATTTGTCTTTCACTTATTCAATATAAATTTGTTAAGGGCCAACTAAGGTGGCCTAGTTCACAGAGTTGTACTCTAACTTAGTCCTCACTTCTGTGATGATTTTAGTCAATCAGTGGCTCCAGAGGGGTAAAACAAGCAGCCTCAGAAACCCAACGTAGGGCCAGCTATGAATCAGTTCCAACTTAATAACAATGAGGTGGTTTTATTTAGACGTGTCATCGACTGTGTGGATCACAACAAGCTGTGGCTAAACTTGAGGAACATGCGAATCCCAGAACATCTGATTATACTTATGTGAAACTTATACTTAGACCAAGAAGCAGTCCTCAGAACAGAACAAGGAAACACTACATGGTTCACAATAGGAAAGAAGTGCATCAGGGATGCATCTTGTCCCCGTACCTTTTCAATATGTATGGAGAATAGATGATTCGGGAAGCAGGGATTTACGAGGAGGAGTGTAGCATCAAGATTGGAGGAAGACTCATCAACAACCTATGATATGCAGATCACACAACCTTGCTTTCTGAAACTGAGGAGGACCTGACACTTTTGCTGCAGAAGGTCAAGGAGTGTAGTCTCCAATATGCATTGAAGCTCAACATAAAAAAGACAAAGATTCTCATCACTGGGTCAATTGGCAGCACCATGATAGATGGAGAGAGAAGAGATTGACGTTGTTAGCAATTACAATCTGCTCGGATCTACAATCAACATTCTTAACACCAGCAGTCTGGAAATCAAAAGACAAATTGCATTGGAAAAACTGCTGTCATAGATCTCTCCAGAGTGCTGAAGAGCAATGATGTCAGTCTAGATACCAAGGTGCGCCTAATCCAAGCCATGGTCTTCCCAATTACTTGTTATGCTTCAGAGAGCTGTACAATGACTAAGGATGACAGAAGAATATCTATTCTTTGAGTTGTGATGATGGATGGAAAAGAGTCTTGAACATACCATGAACTGCCAAGAAAACAAATAGGTCTGTCTTGGAGAGGGTGAAACCAAGTCTCTCCTTGGAGGCTAGGATTTTGAAGTTCTGTCTCACATTGGGCACATGGCCAGGAGAGACGGGTCTTTGGAGAAGGACATCAAGCTCAGAATGGTGGAGGGACAGCACAGGTGAGGAGGACCCCAGATGAGATGGATCAATACAGTATCTGGGGCAATGGGGGTAGGTTTGTTGGAATTAGTGATAATGGCTCAGGATGGAAGGGTTCAGAGCTGCTATGCATTGGGTCCCTATACATCACAGGCAACTCAACAGCACATAACAACCACAACATATTATATTGGTTTGTTTGTTTCTTTGTTTTTTGTTGTATTTTTTTTTTAAATTTAAGCCTCTTGTTTAGTATCAATAAGACCTGGAGGAAGACCTCTGTATTTAAAAATCAGTTGCTACTATATTTTTGGAGGAATATTCTTCTAAGTGGTACAGTACTCTTCTGTCAGTATGCTGTACTGAGGTAATCTGGGGTTGCTGTGATGTTGAACCTTGTGCCACTGGGTTATCAAAGGCCTTAACGGTTATCCATGGTGGACAGTGTTTGGTGAAGCTCCCAGTTTAAGACAAGTGTGTCATCCACTTCCTAAACAACATGCCTCTGGAAACTCTATGAACTTTGATAAATGATGATAGTTTTAGAAAGGCTTCAGGCCTTTTGTTCATAGGGTTGCTATGAATCATGTTCAACTGGAAGGCAATCAACCAAAATAACAACCACAACATATACCAGACTCTATTTTGGACATGGAGAGTATAAACAAAAAACAAAAACAAAACACACCCCACAAATCCTTTTTCAGAGTTTACAATCAGGTTGCTAGTTTATGCAGCTAAAAGGCTAGTAATCCAAAGATGTCTACTAGCTAATCTTGAATACATGCAACGATGGTGAAATTTGGAATGATGTACTTATACCTCTTTTACTCACATATAGTCTCTCTACTCAGTTCATATCTCCCAGTGCAGTTCTAACTCCTTAAATAGAGTAGAACATTGTAGAGTCTAAAGTAAATTCTCCTTCCTTTTCCTTCTTTCCCTTTTTCTTTTTCTCTCGTTCAAATCTGCCACATAGCTTTAAGCAATGTGGTCTAGAATATTATGAGTAAATTCATTCCTTGAACTTGCCATAAGCAACATTTGACGAACAAGTGGGAAACTGGGTAGTTAACATGTGATTCAAATTTAATAACCTCTGAAGCAAGTATACACCCAAAGTGTGTGGTTTTAATTAACAGCAAATAATCCCCCAAGGGAAATGTTTAATTATCTGCACAGCTTCTTAGTTCTTTCTGAGACTGACAATAAGTTTAAGAGTTCAAAATTAGAAGCAAAACTGAGCATCGAGATATTTTCCAAAGTGCTATCTCGCTCATGTCAAGCTGTCTTAAAACCAGTTTCTACTATAATATGCCTCTTTAATTTCGAAATCAACAAGTGTTTTAAACATTCTTTGAATACATTTTTTTCATATTAACATTGAAAATGAATAGTGAAAATGGTTCTGTTTGGATAAAATTCATTTTTCATTTTAAAAATTTTCCAGGTTTATTGTTAACAGAAAATTATAGTATTAAATAAGAAGTTTGCCTGCTAGAAAAAATAAACTGCAACAGTTGTCAACACAAGGCATCAATGTGAGTGTGCCAAGTGCATTACACCTCCTCTCCCAAGGTGGTGGGGGTCCCACTGGTTCTTAGGTAGCGTGATCTGAGTGTTGTAAAAGCAAGAGGGAGAAGCAGGCAGGCCTGTATAGCATTGCTAGAACTAGTAGTAGAGGCCTACAAGAGCCCAGTGGCAGAGCCTTAGATGTACTGTAGCAACCTTCCTGCTGATGAGGCAGAGCTAGAAAGGTGTATTGATGGAGCTGTACAGGTCCATCTCGCTCCTTCCAGTATAGTGGTAAGCAGAGAGGTGGCTTAGATGTGAGCACTGCAACTGACCTAAATAATGTCCCAGCAATATAAGAACGAATCTGGGTAATTGAGGGAAGAATAAGCAATTCCGCTATTTTTGTTGTTTACTATCAGTGGAAGTTCTATCAACAATCTGTGATATGCAGATGTGATACAACCCTGCTTGCTGAAAATGAGGAGGACCTGAAGCGCTTCCTGCAGACGGTCAAGGACTGCAGCCTCCAATATGGATTGAGGCTCAATGTCAAGAAGACAAAGATTCTCACCACTGGGCCAATTGGCAACATCAGGATGGATGGTGAGGAGATTGAGATTGTTCACAGCTTTAGTTTAGTTTTATTGCCATGGGAAAGTCTGCTGTTAGGGACCTCTCCAAAGTACTGAAGAGCAATGGTGTCTCTCTGGAGACTAAGGTGCATCTGATACAGGCCATGGTCTTCACAATCACTTGTTATGCATCAGAGAGTTGGACAATGACCAAGGAGGATAGAAGGAGAATTGATGCCTTTGAGCTGTGGTGCTGGAGAAGAGTATTGAGGGTACCAGGGACTGCTAGGAAAACAAACAGATTCATCCTGGAAAGGTTTAAACTGGGCGGCTCCTTGGAGGCAAGGATTCTGAGGCTCTGTCTAACATACTTTGGACATGTTGTAAGGAAGGACTGGTCTTTGGAAAGGGACATCATGCTTGGTAGGGTGGAGGGACAGTGCAGGAGAGGAAGGCCCTCTATGAGGTGGATTGATTGGTAATTGGGAAGGGTGTATCGGAGACGGTGCAACTGGCACAGGACAGAGCAGAGTTTAGGGCTGTTGTACATAGGGTCACTTTGAGTCACAAGCAACTCGATGGCACGTGACAACAATTTACTTTCTATGAACAAAATTATAAAAACTGATATATTCTTTTGCCACGGACAGTGTCATTTGATAAAATATTTTAAGAAACCACAGATAAATCTTGACGCTGAATCCAAGAAATCATCAATGCTGGCAAACTTTACATTTTTAAAGCAGATTTGACTTGAGGAAAAAGAAATAGTTAAAATCATACTAAAGTGTTTTGAATTGATAAGGGCAATCCAGTTGGTAAAAAGTATGTTTTACCATATTTGAGATGAATATAAAGCATAAAAATTTTTTCTTTGGATGATTAACTGTCATTGAAGATAGTTGTAAACCAGGAGACCTACAGATAGACAGAGGGACACAGAGAAAGGTACCCTCTGAGTTAATCTCCCAGGCAGAAAGACTCCTGCACTTGCTTTGCCAAGGGTCTACCAGATGACACAATCTGTGTGTTCCTGGTTTTTCTCTTCTTACTACTTTTGAAATCTGTGACAGGAAGTCAATTTGATATAGAAGCTCTAATGGATCTGAAGCACAAATACCCACACATAATTTAATTTTCTTGTTGTAAAATGTAAATATCCACCACATATGAGTTGCTTAGCTTGATGCAAAAGTTTCAAAAAAAAAAACCCTAACAGCATAGATTTTCTTTCATAACCATCTGAATTTTCATTCATTTTTGTAAACACATTTGATTTCAACAAGCAAAACATTTATCCTGGTCTACTCATTTGAATTTTTGGTTTATTATGTAATTAGAGCAAAGTCATCTGTCCTTTATCTGAAGAGTGTGTTTAACCACAATAAGCTTGAGTTTCTCACAGCTGCTTATGGATGGTTTCACTGAAACTTTGCAAATACATATCCTACAATATAGTCTCCAAGTATTTAGATGCAGAAGATCTATGTTTAGTCTCAGGGAGACGGGATCTAGAGGCCTGAACTATATTTACTTGAAAAGTAAGTGGGTCTACAAGGCAGGACATTGCTCTGCAAGTCAGGAGGCCACATTGAGCGCCAGTCGGTCATTTGTCTTCATTATGCTCTCATTAACCCTCATTAAAAGGTGATCAATCATTCCCAGAGTTATGGAGTCCAGGTACTGGCAGTCTTTGAAGCATAGCTGGGGAAACTACCATCCTGTGTAATGAACTGTATTTCTATTGGAAAACACATTTCAAATTCCAAATTGTAAACTTTCACGAGACAGCCCTTTCATGCACTGTTGGTGAGATTCTTCTATACTTTGTTACTGGAAATTCAGGCAAGTTTGAGAATCAGTCATTGTGAGGAGAAGCAGCCACTTGCAATTGCAATTCTTAAGTTACAAGTTTAATAACTGTAGAGAATTTCATGAATTTTATAAAATCTCCATCTCTGTACCTAGAGAATGAGGGTTCCCAATAATCTTCAGATACTGAAGGATGCCAGTTAGTTATGAAGCAAACTTATCTCTTTGTTTTCTAGACAATGTTTCTCTTTAAGTCTTTCTGTGTCTCCTCCTTCAGCGCCAGCAGCAGGTGGTTCTCACCCTGGTATTTTCACTTTCTCTGTGTAAGATGAAGTTAACGGGGGCGGGGCTGGAGGGGGCGGAGAAGGACTGGAATGTGACATGAAGTGCAACCCAGACAGCCTTAGTGACTAGATGAAGAATCATCACAATTTAAGACAGAACAGCTGGATAAGGAGCCAGATTGGACCATCATGGCTCAAGAAGTGCTTAATTACCCTTTCCATTAAGTTAATGTTTCCCTTTTGGCATTGTAAACAAAGGCAAGTATGTTCTTCCTTTCTGTTGTCAATGACTGCCTGGGTCAGTATCCTTGCCCTCTGTCGTTCAGATTCTTTATTGATTTGTCCCCTCTGTCCTTTGCTTAGCCTCCCATTGCAGTCTCCTTCCACATGACTTTCAAGTAATCTAGCCATGCCGCAGATATTAAAGTAAGATGCTATGGTTCTAAACATAAACGACTGTGGAAGTCTGTTAAACTTTTTGACAAGTCAGCATACAAGTGTTTTTGTGAGTTTTGGTTTTAATTTGACCTGACAAGGAGACATCAAGATGATTCTCCTGCTGAGAGGACCAGACTTTTCATGGTAGATGTGGCCCCAACTCAGAGCAAAGCCACAGTCTGGCAGCCTGGCTCTATTTCTCAGCACCTTCACTGCAGGGCAAGCTGAGGCAATAGACATTCTGCTTTCTGACTGTTGTAACTTGTAAACTCAGGCTGTTTCCAGACAGATGTGTGGAGATTATAGCTGTGATTCCAGCACTTCATGCTACTGACATCAGGTATGTCCTTGTTTTCAAGGACTATTGTCCACAGTGTGTTTCATTTTTAACCCTAAGGGAGTGTCTAAGTGGTTCAAAGCCACCATTTACCTCATAGGATAGAGGTGGGCAATCTCCCCTAGCATGATTTACAGCCTCAGAAATCTGCTGGATCGTCAGCTATGAGATGGTTCTGAATCACTGGTAATGAGTTGTCGGGTTTTTGGTGTGTTTGTTTTTAATTGAACCACAAACACTTTCCCCCTACATGGCATAAAGGGACATGTTTAGAGACTGAGAAAAATACTTGTGCTCACTAGGAAAGTTACTAATTGTATGCAAGCTTCAAAAAATTATTTTTATTTTTCATATTTAGAAGGATACATAAACTCACCCAGTTGAAAAAAGAGCAAATGACTCATCATGTTCTTTAAGTTTCCCAAATGCATTCGAATAAAAATCTATATAATAAATATAGAATTTAATTCCAAATATAATTCTGAAGAATGTTTATTGTTATGGAACTATTAGCTATTTTTACCAATGCCTTTGTTGTTGCACATCATATGGATTCTAACGTTTTTGTAAATTCAAATAATTATTTGTTGTTTTTATAGTGGGTATCAGAAGAATAAATTCATTTCTTCTTCTCCTTCATAGATTGTCCTTAGCTCTGAGGTGCTAAAATATGAAAGCTAGAAGGGAAATGACCATTGACAGCTGTTTTCTAGAAGTAACATCCCAGTGACATTCCCTCCCTTTACCTCTGAGCTTATAGCAGAGGTGTGTAGATATTGACCTCTGCTTTCTGAGAATTTATCACTGAACAAGCCCTTGACTGACTTGACCCTTACTCCAAACAAATCAGAAATACCCAAGAGTTAGTGCTTCCTACACAAGACTGAGCCCCCAAAAGTTTTAGGAGATAAAGGCCTCAGTTTTCTTATCCTCAGGAAATTTAAATAAGATATGAATTTTGATAAATGATGATAGTTATAGAAAGGCTTCAAGCCTTTTGTTCATAGGGTCGCTATGACTTGTGCTTGGCTCAACAGCAGTCAACAACAATAACATACCAACATAATTTTCTAGGGGACTCTGGTGGCCTAGTGGCAAGAGCTGTGCTGGAATCCCAAAGGCACATAGTTCAAATCTACCAGCTGCTCTGCAGTAGAAGGAAAGACAGTCTCCTCGCTTTACTGTAATTCACTGTCTCTGAAAACCCTCTGCTGGATCAGTTATGGGTCAGCTTCAACTCAATGGCACACAACAACAACATTTCTCTTAGACTGAGCTCCTATATTCTCAGCAGTAACTGCATCAACAGAAAACTGCCAGATGCGCACGCTGGGTTTAGAAGAGACTGTGGCACTAGAGACATTAGAGCTAAAGTTAGATGAATCTTAGCTGAAAGCCAAATACCAGAGGAATATCACTGTGTGTGTCGTTGACTATGGAAAGACATTTGACTGTGAATCACAACAAATTGCGGCTAATTCTGAGAAGAATGGGAATCCCAGAACACTTGATTGTGCTTATGCAAAACAACAACAACTTACACCAGGAGGCAGTAGCCAGAACAGAGCAAGGAAATACTACATGGTTTAAAATTAGGAAAGGAGTATACAAAGGACATATATTTTTTCAATCTATATATGAAACAAATCATCCAGGAGGTTGGGCTCTATGAAGAGGAATGTGGCATCAGGATTGGAGAAAGACTCATTAACAACCTGCTTGCTGAAACTGAGGTTTTTACTGCCAAAGGTCAAAGACTGCAGCCTTCAGTATGGATCGAAGTTCAACATCAAGAAAACAAAGACGTTCCCCATTGGGCTAGTTGGCAGCATCATGATCGAGGGAGAAGAGATTGAGATTTTTAGCTTCAGCTTGCTTGGCTCCACAAAAAACACTCTTGGTACCAGCAGCAAGGAAATCAAAAGATGAATTGCATTGGAAAAAATTGCTGTCAGCCTCTCCAGAGTAATATTGAAGAACAATGACGTCACTCTAGAGACTAAAGTGTGGCTGATGTAGGCCATCATATTCACAATTACTTGATATGCATCTGAGAGCTGGACAAAGTCTAAGGATGATAGGAGAAGAATAATTGATGCCTTTGAGTTGTGGTGCTGGAGAAGAGCACTGACTATACCATGAACTGCTAAGAGAAAAATTTCAGAAACTATGCTTCTCCTTGAAGGCAAGGATTTTGAAGCCTTGTCTGAAATACTTTGGACATGTTGCCAGGATGGCCCAAGCCTCAGGAAGGGACATCATGCTTTGGAGGGCGATGAGATGGATTGACTAAGTGCCTGGGATAATGGGAGTAGGTGTGTCAGAGACGATAAATTTGCTCATGATAGAGCAGGGTTCAGAGCTACTGTTCGTAAGGTCACTATGAATTGCAAGTGGCTTGACGGCACACAACAGCAACAATCTACTCAGTCATAAGCCCTGTAGTAGTTAGTTGTGCCTTCTTCCTGGTCTCATTTCTGCATTGCCTCACCTATGCATTCTGGAAGCATGTCTCAAATAAACAATTTGTGCTCGTATCTCATCAGGATTCCTTTAAGGGAAACTCAAACTAAGACTTCTGAGAGATTTACAACTTGTCTAGCACCATTTAGTAACACACAAGTAAACACTGTCTTTAGTTTTCCTGATCTACTGTTTGCTTCTGTTTTAGGTCATGCTACCTTCAGTTGTGGAGATTTGGGAAATATGCTGTTGTTGTTAGGTGCCATTGAGTCAACTATGACTCACAGCGACCATATGTACAAGAGATGTAAACCTCTCCTCTCCTGCACCATCTCACAATCTCACCTTGCATTAGCCCATGTTATCCGTCACTGTGTCAAGCCATATGGTTAAGGGCCTTCCTCTCCCTCTCTGACTCACCTCTTTCCTAAGTATTATATCCTTTTCCAGAAATTGTCAACAACATATGTAATGCATGACTACATGCTCAAAGAACGAGGAAGATAAAAGTACTGAATTGAAGTACTGGTGAAGTACAGTGGTAGAATTCTCACCTCCCCAGGAGAGATCTGGGTTTGATTCTTGGCCAAGATACCCTCTATTCAGCACTATCTGGGGATCTTGCATATTCCATGAGGATGAATAGGTTTGAGCAGAGCATCCAAAGCAGAAAGAAAGGCTTAGAGACCTGAAAGTCAGCTTAATGTGACCTTACAGGTAACAACTTATTGTTGTGAAATTGCCCTGAGTTGGAAGTCAATTTAATAGCAGCTAAAAACAGCAACTTGGAGGTTCTCAGCTTTACCCACAAAGTTACTACAATCATTTCACAGACCACTCTTCTGATGACTTCCAATCACTTTTCTCATTTGTGCCTATTTGGAGATTTGATTACACATAATGTCTCCTCTTCCATGTCTGGTGTCTTGTTCATGGTTCCATTTAAATAAAATGTATTCATATTGGGCACTATCATTGCTCTGTCTCCAGACATACGTGTTTGTTCCTTTGTCAGTCCATGGAAGGCTCAGTACTCTTCTACAACACCACAGCTCAAAGTCATTGATTCTTCTTACGCTGTCCTTATTCATTGTCTAGCTCTCAGATGTATTTCAAGTTGTTTGCACAGGCCATGGCCATATTCTGTACCATCCTCCAAATCTGCACTATGCTCAAGTCTATTGTTATTGTTGTATGCTACAGAGTCAGAACCAACTCACAGCTGACACTTTGATGGCTTTTCAGAGGCAGTAAATGACATGGGAGGAGATTGCCCATCTTTCTTCCACAGAGCAGCTTGTATATTTGAACCATGAGCATTTGAGTTGGCAGGAAAACTCCTTGCCACTAAGCCATGAGAGTTACCTGAAGTCTACTGTTGTTGTTCACCATTAAGTTGGAACCAACCGTTAGCTGACCCTTCCTTCGGTGAGTTTTCAGAGGCAATAAATCGTAGGGAAGGAGATTACTCATCCTTCTCCCATGGAGTGTCTGGTTGATTCAAACCAGGTGTCTTTGGGATTAAAGTACAGCTTCTATTAATTGATTTAGTTGGAAATCTTCCTCTCTTTCACTGACCCTCTTCTTTCCCCAATGTGTCTTTTTCTAAGGCCTGACCTCTCCTGACAACATGTTCAAAGTACATGAGAGAAAGTTTCACTATTTTCACCTCAAAGGAGTGCCCTCGTTTCAGTTCTTCCAAGTTAGATTTGTTTGTCTTTGGAAAGTCTTTGGGATGTTCAACATCCTTTGCCATCACCACAGCTCAAGGGTACTGATTCTTTTTCTGCCATCCTTATTCAGTGTCCAACTGTCAAAATTGTACAAAACAATGAAAATACTGTGGCTTGGATCAGGGACATTTTAGTCTTTAATCTCATGTTTTTGCTCTTTAACATTTTAGATAGGTCCTGAACAGCAAATTTTCCCGATGAAAAATATCTCTTGATTTCTTACCTAATGATACCATAAGTATTGATTATAGATTAAAGTAACAGGACATTTTGACAAATTTAATCCTTTCCACATCTATCAGGATGTTGTCTATATAACATTATCACTCATCTATGGAAAATAATGAATATATGTTAAAAAAATTGGCTTCCCTTTTCTTGGATACACAGTAAGGAGGAAATGATCAGAATCAGAAGATCTTCCACTTCAGGAAAATGGAGGAATATGGTTGAGTTCTGGCCAGTGGAAAGTGGAATGAAGTGATCTACACAACCTTCCTATGTAATTGCTATTACTCTTTCCTTTCCATTTTCTGATTGGGGACCACTGGTTGAAAATCAGAAGCCTTCTCTACCTTGAGTCTCTGAGTGACTGTGTCAACAAGACTGCTCAGTACATATTTTATGTGCACAAGAAAACATTTCAAGTATACAAGCTATTGAAGGTTTGAAGTTTATGTTATATTAGTTAATATTGAATAACTCAAACACCTTCAAAAAGAGTCTTCAATTAAATGGAGTGAAATGATATTTGGACACAATAAAACATAATTTGTTTCTTATTAATATATAAGTTGAACCATTTATAACCTATTCATGTAGCTTAACTCTTAGGACACACAAGTTTTTAATTTCTACTGAAAATAATTTTGAAAGAAAGGGAATAAATTAACAAAGAATACATGATATTGCAGAAAAGATATTTTGAAAGGGAGAGAGAAGAATAGTTTTTTTTTTCTAGTCCAGATACCAGTTTTTTTTCTCTTGAAAAATATAACAAAATACTTACGGTTACAGAAGTCAAGTCTAATTTTTCATGATGAATATTCAGGACAAAGTTCTTTTAAAATAATTTTTTATTAATTTTTAACAGTTTATGTTACAGGAAATCATGTTACATGATCATGAAGGGTTGGATCTTTGCAGCTCTAAGTGTCCTCAAAAATCCATGTCATATGGTGACCACAAGGACAACAAATTCCTAAACTTATTAATTACGACGAAACTGGAAGGTTATTGAGTTAGACATATTATTCAGAGAAGAATCTATCAAATTAGGCAAGGAGAAGAAACATTAAGTAAAAACAGAATAATTGGTGCTTGCAAAATCAGAGGAAATAGTTTAGGTAACAAAATAGGAGCACAGTTTGATAACTTTGGGACAAGTCCTGGGAAAGAGTTTACCAAGGGTTTGGACTAACAACAATGCTATTATAAATAAGACACATACTTTAAATATGAAATGGTTAATTGAAAATGTGTGCTAAGTAATGTTTCAGGATATGGTTACCTGGACACTGTTGTGCTGATTCTAGTTAACAACAGTATTAGGCAATAGATCAAATAGCTGGCAGTTCTCTAGAATACTATACAATAAGAGTCTATTGTATATAATAAACAATAATAGTTGAATCTCCAGAAGGAAAGGAGACACATTCAGAAGTGAACAAAGGTGGGCCATTTCATGCAAATTTGAAGGAAGATACAGGAAAACTTAGTGTTCACGCTTTAATGTGCTCTCACAGTTTAGTAAAAGGAAGAGGTCAACATAAATGTCTCATTTTATGTTTAGAATAAATTTATTTGGTTATTATTTCATAATGGAGTATGCCTCAAAATGTAGTTGTCCTGTTGTTGTTATGTGCCATCGAGAAGCCTG
>NW_006399900.1:7289792-7295787 GCF_000299155.1 Elephantulus edwardii | reverse complement strand
GACTCCAACTCCTTGCACATTTCATTGTAATATTTTGCTTTGTCATCCCATGCTGCCTTTTGAAATCTTCTATTCAACTCTTTAGTATCTTGTATGCTTCCCTGTGCTTTGGCTTCTCTGTGCTCCAGTGCAATTTTCAGAAGTAGTTGTCATAGACAATATTTATGAATGGCTTAGGTAACTTGAAGGAATATAATAGGTTTATGTGTTCCCTGAAATCTTATATCTTCATGAATTTCTTAGCATCAGAAGATATAAATTAAAAAAATCAAGGTGCCTGAGATATATATCCCCTTTCACAAGTATGTGTTGAGTTTCAAAACAAAGTGTTTGAGAGACAATCCAAAATGGTCACACAACACACTACCTTTTGAGGCAAAGTCAGTAGCTGCTTTGGATAAGCAATATAGGCAGGTGATTTCATAGAAATGCCAAAAGGAGACAGAGAAGCTGTTTAGATAAACTTAGAGTGAAGCAAAGTGAAATAAACAATAACAGAAACTAATAAGTGAAAGTATAGGAAAGCAGGAGTTAGCTCCAGGTATCCTGGCAACCACAGGTCAAAGAGAGATTCAGAGACCAAAAACATGACTTCTCATCAGTGACAATGCCAAGCCACTGGAGTGGGGAGTATAGCTGGTCTTTGTAAGTGGGCAGAGTAGTTGATATACAGAGTGTAAGCAAAAGGCTTCCCTACCCCCTCAAAAGAAAACCGTATTTTAGACAACATTCCTTTCTCAAATTTGGTCAATGCCAGGTTATGACAACTGAACTGCTGATTACAGAGAATGTCTGCACCCTTTACCAGTGACAAGAGGAGCACAGACCTCACTCTACTACATGCACCCATGGTGATCAATGACATCAATTTTCATATTTTTACCTCCTAGTAGTCAAGGGAATGTGACAAGGGTCTCATCTTACAGTGACCTAGCCTAACACCTCCCTACACACTACTCTTTATGTATCAACTCTACTACCCTGCCCACCTGGTGAGTGGTAAGGAATAAACTCGAATCACTGGACTGAAAACCAACTTCACTGTGTACTTGCATGTCCAGCATAACACTGTGTTGTCATGGAAACCCAGAGACTAGCGTTGTACACAGTCACACTGGATCACTGACTGGCATCAGTCCATACCTTTTTTGCCTGTCACTTCTTGTAGCTCTGGATCTATGAATGTGAAAAATGTATCAAATATTTGGGGCATATTGTCAGGACGGGCTCATCCCTTGTCAAGGACACCATGCCTGGAAAGATGAATGATCACTGTAGGAGAAGATGACCCACAACAAGATGGATTGACATGGTGACTGTAACAAAAGGTTCAAGTGTGCCAGAGATGGTGAGGATGGGGTAAGGTATAGGGCAGAGTTCTGATTCACTGTTCATAGGATTCCTATGAGTTACAAGTGACTTGCCAGCACATAGTAACAACAGCAGCAATATTTTAAAATTCTTAAAAGTAAGAAAGAGAATACAGAAGGAAAAAAAATACAAAAATAATTCAAGAAAACAAGATAAGAACCAAATACAAGTTGCAAGAATTAAGTGCTATTGAGACCACCCCAACTCTTAGTGACTCCACAGAGAGTTGGAGAGAGTAAGCCATTCAATTTTAAAACTTCAAGACCGTAAATTACAATAAAACTGCCCTATCTTTTTATCTCAGGGTATCTTAGGGATTTGAAACACTAAACTTTCAGATAACTGTCAAGTGCTTAAATAATATGCCACCAGAACTCCCTATGGACTTATTATACAACTCATAAACACAACCTCGCCCCCCTAGAAAACCAGAAGCTTAGAAATAAAATCACTAATTCAATGAAAGGACACAGAAATAGAGTTGTATCAATGGAAGAGAGAAACAAAATAAAGGACAGATTCCTCTGTACCAATTTGTTTGAGAAACAATATGAGAAAAGATCTAAGGAAAATGAAGAAAAGCTAAGATTTTCTTGGAATACTATCAAGAAAAATACTTTATGTGCAACATGAATCCCAGAGAAAAGAGGAAAATGGATAGAAACAATTTCTGAAGCTATATTATCAGAAAACTACTCAAATATAAAAAGATGAGATGGTTTCTGTCTCAAAAATCCAGCAAATTTGATACATGATAGATTCTAAAAGAAATTCACCAACATTATAACTTAATCCAACTTTCCAAAACCAAAACCAAAGACTTCTGAAAGCAGATCATGAAATGAAAACACCATTTCAATTAGGATCACAATTGTACTAAATACTAATTGCTTACAAGCTATCAAAAACTATGCAAGCATTAAGGTTTATTAGGGCAGCATATATAAATACTGAATGACAATAATCACCCAACAAGGATCACATACATATAGCCAAAAAAATAAAATGGTATATTAAAAATGGGGAAGAGAACTAAGTCTCAGACAAGCAGAAATTTAGAAAATGTGAATGCACAGACACATATATGAACAGACCATATTTTATGTTTATAAGAAATATTAGTAGAGAACAAATGTCATTAGACAACAACTTAAAGAGGTACAATGCATCATTCAGACACTTACTTACGTAATTATTTCACAAAAGTGAAATGCAACTACAAACCAGACTAAAGAGAACCTGAATTTCAAGTTAGATATCAAAAAGGAGGAATAAAGGACGTAGTTCTCTATAGTGAAAAAAATCAAGATGGATTCAAGATAGAACAGGCTGTTTGAGATTCAAGAGGATAAAAATAATGGAAAAAATACTAAGAAGTAAAAAAGACCAGGCTTATTGCTCGGTAGGTACTGGTAGATAACTGTGACGAAGGCTTTAGACCTATGTTAAGCCTGGAATAGAAGTTATTTCAATTTTGAAGTACAAAAATCAACAATATTAACAATAATCACACATGTAAGTTGATCAGAAATACCAAGGAAGAACACATTCCTAGGGACAATCATTGTAGATCAAATGAGCAATATTTCCCCAGGGGTAAAACTCACAAGACAATTATGGGAAAGGGGGGAAAAGGACAAATAGAGATGAGAAACAACTTTTATGGAAGTGGGAAAAACAATTTTACAATGTTGGGATTGTGATCAATGTCATGGTACATATTATATATGAAATGCTGAGTGGAAAACCAATTTTATAAGTAAGTTTGCACTTATATTGAATGTTGTTGTGGTTCTGTGCCATCGAGTCGGAACCGGCCCATAGCTGACCCTCCTATGGGTTTTCAGAGGCAGTTAATCACACAGGAGGAGATTGCCCACCCTTTTCCTGCAGAGCAGCTAGTGGTCTCAAACCATGTGCATTCAGGATTATAGCACAGCTCCTTGCCACGAGGCTACCAGAACTCCCAATATTGCAGTAACAAGTTTATAATAAATTTTTCAAAATATAGATAAACTTAAGGGTAACCAAAACCAAAACGGATTCATTTACTCATCATGTAAAAAAGACTCATTAAACATAAAAATAACTAATTATAGGAAAGAAAAATCTATGTACAAAAAGAACTCAGCACAGAAATTTAAGAACAATGAAAGATAGTGTGAGATGCAATGTATATGAACATTGTAAGCAAATTGTTATAAAATAAAATTTTTTTTAAAACTAAAATAAAATATCACTATGCGGTCCACTGATACAATTTCCTCCTCTCTTTTATTTTCTTCTTGATTTTAATGGGGAAATACGACGTTACTGAAAACCCACAATAATACATGAGGAGAATACACACACTCACACACACCTCTCAAAATGAAAACTCATTGTATCAAAACAAAGCCAACTGATAGCTGTCCCTCAGTGCGTTTCCAAGGCTATAAATCACACAGGATGACATTGCCTATCTTTCTCTCTTAGAGCTGATGGTAGATGCCAACAATCACAGAGATGTAGTTGCTGGGTTAGCAGCACAACTCTCTACAGACTATACCTCCAAAGTACAACAAAACAGCAGCAATCATTTCACGTTGTTGTTACAATGTGCAGTTGTGTTGAAATCAACTCATAACTGACCTTCAGAAGTAGTTAAACCCACTAGAGGAGATTACTTCTCCTTGGAGTAACTGGTAGATTTGCACTGAGTGTCTTTGGAGTTGCAGTGCAACTTCTTACCACTAGAACAGAGCTAATAATTTATATATATTATGAATCTCCCTGAATGTAAGTAGATTAAATTACACCAATCACAAGAGCATAAGGGTGACAGAATGGATTTTTGAAGACGATTCATCTTTCTGTTGCTTACAGGAGACACAAAATAGACACACAGTCATAAATATCAAAGAGTAGCAGAAAATACAACAAGCAAAAAATAATAAATGGTAACAGAAATAGCAGTGATATTTAAGACAAAGAATTTTCGAGTAAAATCCATTATATCTAATAAAAGGCATTGTATAATGATTAAAGGGTCATTTTTGCCATAAAGAAATAATAAAATAATTTGTGTACCCAATCACAGAGCTCTAAAATACATAAACTCCTATAGAATTGAAAATTGAAATAAATAGTGCTAAAATAACAATAGGAGTCTTTAGAATACCACTTTTTGTAATAGACCAAACAAGTTTAAAGAAAGTCAACAGAGATACAGAAGATCTAAATAAAACAACAAACCAACTCAAACTTACATATGTTTATAGAAACACGGACAACAGTGGCAGTGTACACATTCATCTCCATAGGCCATTCTTCAGAATAGAACATATCCTATAGTTCTCACGATCAGCTTCAGTAAACACAAAACATTGACGTAGGTCTGCTTGGCACTGTGCCGTCCACACCTCACTCCTTGACTTGAGACCCCCCCTGCATATAAACTTTTTAAGTTGACAGCATTGATCTATTGCCACCCCAGAGATAAAGGGACATATTAAGCTTCAGGAGAGAAAGTTAAGGAGGGTATCAAAAGTTTACAGAATATGACTGGGTTTCCAGAAAGAAAAACAAAAACAAAAAACCAAACCACAAACTGAAAACACAATTACAAAATGGGCAAAAGACATGGGAAGACTTCACAGAAGACGACATCTGGATGGCCAAAAAATGAAAAAATACTCAAAATCTCTGGCAATAAGAGAGATGCAAATCAAAACTACGATAAGATACCACCTCACTCCAGTAGCAGTGACAAAGTTTAGTATGGCAGCAAGCAATAAATGTTGAAGAAGATGTGGAGAGATACAGATTCTCTGTTGGTGAGATTGTAAAATGGTACAATCATTTGGAAGACAGTTTGGCATTTCTCTGTATGAGTCTGCTATTCCACTACTAGGAATATACCATAAAATTAGAACTGAGACACAGAGATCTGTACACCAGTGTTCATGATTCAGTTATTCACAATTGTAAGATTATGAAAACAGCCCAAATGTCCAATTACAACTGAATGAATTGAGAAATTGTGGCACATTCACACAATGAAATGCTATGCAGCATTCATCAACAACAATTTTGAAAAATACTTCATAAGTTGGGAGAAACTGGAGAGTATTATGTTGAGTGAACTCAGTCTCATAGGGACAATTACTGCATAAAACCATAATTGAATAAATAGAAGAATAATTAGTAAAATGTATAGGGAAGCAAGGAGGAAATGAATGAGAAGAGGCAGTAAAGATGGGTAGGAACAAAACCACAGAGTTGCACAGTTTGGTGGGTGGAGAGAAAAGATGAAGGAAATGGAAAAGTTCATCAGGGACCTGAAAAGATTGGGTAATGGTGAGAAGGTCCAATAATGACTGATTTTATAAAACATGATGCATGAGAATGATTGTATGAAACATAATATAAATGAAGAACAGTGTGAAACTCAATGCATATGAACTTTGTGAGAAAACTAATATAAAAAGGAAAACAAAAAAGAGAACTGGGGAGGGGTTTAGGGAGAAAAATGTGCAACAATGAATGAAAAACTTCTCCAGTAGGGTAAAAAGGGAAGCCACTGACTGGGAAAAAGTATTCGGTAATAACATATCAGATAAGGGACTTATATCCAGAATTTATG
>NW_006399900.1:7287630-7288469 GCF_000299155.1 Elephantulus edwardii | reverse complement strand
AAAGCATGAAATTTTTAAAAATAAAAAAATCCAAAATATCAACATAACATAAATTATCTTTTTTTATACTGTCTCTTAGGACTTGAAATCAATAATAGAGAGAAAGAAAAAAAAAACCTAATACATAGAAAAGGTGTTTTATATACATATATAAATCTTACAATCAAATGAAAATTCAGATCATACCAAAACCTCAGCATACAGCAGGAACAGTACTTAGAGGAAAATTTATAAACTGGACATTAAGAAAAAAATGTACAAAATAACAAATATAGCAAATACAAGAGACACAGCAAAAGAATGTCATGTTCACCAGAAGAAAGGACTAAAAGGTCAGAGCAGATTCAGTTAAAAAAGAAAATTGACAAACAATAGAAAGAATGAACAAACCAGAAGTCCATTCTCTGAAAGATCAATAAAACTAACAAACCACTGGTTAAACAGGCAAAGGAATTAAATGTAAGAAGATACAAATAAAATAAGAAATTAATTATATGGCGCTTCAATAAGCTCAACCACGACAAAATAAGATAATGAAATATGAAAAAAACCTTAACAAATTTGAAAACCTGAAAAAATAGATATCTAGAAACAAATAATCTATTTAAACTAACACAAAAAAGAAGTATCTACCCACTACTAAGTGTCGAGGACTCTTCTTTATAGGGTTGCTATGAGTCGCCTGCGACTCAGTGGCACTTAACAACAATAAAATCAACAGAGAGAGAGATCAGCTGGCCCAGTGGACAGAAAGTGATGCTACCAAGCCAAAGGTGGGTGACTTTTAATCTGCGGCCCTAGGGCCGGTCTTTCACTGTTTTTGTTCAGACATTCCTCTA
>NW_006399900.1:7281394-7287360 GCF_000299155.1 Elephantulus edwardii | reverse complement strand
CGAGGACTCTCCTTCATAGGGTTGCTATGAGTCGCCTGCGACTAGATGACACTTAACAACAACAACCCACTACTATCGACTCAAATCTGACACACATCAACTCTCCATTGAGTTTCTGAGGTTGTAAATTTTAATGAGAAGAGACTGCTCGTTTTTCTTCCCCACAGTAAATGGTAGATTCAAAACTCTGATCTTTTGGTTAGTAGTAAAACACACTGTACAACATATCATTGTTGTTATGTGCCATCGAATCACCTGCTATGTACATTATCTCTGAACCCTGTCTTATCCTGAGCCAATCTTACCGTCTCTGACACACCTAATCCCATTGCTCCAGTCGGTGAGTCAATCCATCTCATCTTGGATCTTTCTTTCCTCTGCTGTCCCTCCACTATTCTAAGCATGAAATCCCTCTTCAATGACTAGTCCCTCCTGGCCACATGCCCAAATTATGTGAGACAGAGCTTCAGACCCTTTGTATTTAGGGAGAAGCTTGGTTTCACCTCTTCCAGGAAAGTCATGCTTGTTCTCCTGGCAGTCCATGTTACGTTCAAGACTCTTCTCCAGCACCATAACTCAAAGATATCAAACCTTCTTATATCATGTTTAGTTATTGCCATGCTCTCCGATGCACGGCAAGTAATTGTGAAGACCATGGCCTGGGCCAGGGGCACCTTAATATCCAGACTGAAATCATTGCTCTTCAGTACTCTAGTGAGGTCCCTGACAACACACCATCGCAGTGCAATCAATCTTTTTCCTTTCCTGACTGCTTGTGCCAAGAGTGTTGTTTGTGGAACCAAGCAAACTGAAGTTATCAACAATGTCAAGCTCTTCTCCATCCATCATGAAGCTACCGATTGGCCCAGTGGTGAGAATCTTTGGGTTTTTGTTTTTTTTTTATGTTGAACTTCAATCCATATTGAACACTACAGTCCCTGACCTTCAGGAAAATTCTCATGTCCTCTTCCGTTTCAGTAAGCAAGGTTATGTTACCCAACATGTTGTTTTATGGTTTTATTTTTAATAAAATTGTTATGTTATACTGGTTTGCTTGCAAAGTTCTTATGAATTGTTTTCATAACGAATCTTTCTCTCTCCTTTACTCACCCCTCCCTCTATCCATCTTTTAACAGTCCATGGAGTAGTAGTTCAATACTGTTCTCTAGCATCACAGACCAAAGGCATAATCACTAGTCATTTGGTATGCTGTCAATTCCTCAGGCCTTGTTTTTTTTTTTTTTTTTGCCAATTCCATCTGAGCATGTTGAACTTCTTTCATCAACATAGGCTCTTGCTCATACAGTATTTCATGAAATTCTTCTGTGTCTGCCAATTTCTTTTGGTACAATGACTGTATACTCTGTTTTCTTTCAGTGCTTCCTGGCTCATTTAATATTCTGCCCAAAGCTGCCTTTAGTATTGCAACTCGTAGTTTGAATTTGTTCTTCAAATTAGTTTAGCTTAAGAAACACCAAGTGATTGTGGCCCTTGTGGTTTTCTGACGCTAGCTTTTTGCATGTTTCATTGTTGTTGTGTTGTTGTGTTGTTTTGTGCCACTGAGTCACCTGTGACTCATAGTGACCCTATGTACAAGAGTCCTAAACATAGTTCTATCCTGTGCCAACCTACTATCTCAAAAACACTCATTCCCACCACTCCAGTCACAGAATCGATCCATCTCATCCAAGGTCTTCCTCTCCTGTGCCGTCCCTCCACTCTGCCAAACACGATGTCCCTCTCCAAGGACCAGTCCCTCCTTATAAGACGCCCAGAGTATGACAGACGAAGCTTCAGAATCTTTGACTGCATGCATTCCAGCTTCACCTTCTCCAGGACAAACCTGTTTCTTCTAGCAGTCCATGGTATATTCAACACTCTTCTCCAGCACCACAGCTCATTCTCTTTCTATCATCCCTATTCACTGTCCAACTCTTTGATGCATAGTACGTAACTGTGAAGACTATATCCCAGAACAGGTGCATGTTAGTCTCCAGCCTGACATCGCTGCTCTTCAGTACTCTTGAGAGGTCCCTCACTGCTGACTTACCTAATGCAATTAGTCTCCTGGTTTCCTGGCTGCTGTTACAAAGAGTGTTGACTGTGGAACCAAGTAACCTAAAACTGTTAACTATCTCAATCTCTTCACCACCCATACTGATGCTGCCAATTGACCCAATTGTGAGAATCTTTGTTTTCTTGATGTTGAGCTTCAATCCATATAGGAGGCTGCAGTCCTTGACCTTATGCAGTAAGCGCTATAGGTCCTCCTCAGTTTCAGCAAGCAGGGTTGTGTCATCTGAATAACGCAGTTTTTTGTTGACTCTTCCACCAATCCTGGTGCCACATTCCTCCTCATACAGCCCAGCGTCTTGCAAAATCTGTTCTGCATACGGATTGAAAAGGTATGGAGATAGAATACATCCCTGACAGATCCCCTTCTTGATTTTGAACAATGTAGTGTCTCCTTGCTCTCTGTTGACGACTGCCTCTTGGTCCAAGTATAGGTTTTGCATTAGCACAATCAAATGTTTTGGGATTCCCATTCTCCTCAGAGTCAGCCACAGCTTGTTGTGATCCACACAGTCAAAAAACTGCATAGTCAACGAAGCACAGATCAACATTCTTCTGGTATTCTTTGCTTTCTGCCAAGATCCATCTAACATTAGCTATAATATCCCTAGTACCGGCGACCTTTTCTAAATCCAGACTGCACATCTAGCAGTTCTCTGTTGATATATTGTTCCAAACGTTTTTGAATAATTTTCAGCAGAATTTTGCTTGCATGTGATATTAATGATATTGTTCGATAATTTTCGCACTCTGTTGAGTCACCTTTCTCTGGAATGGGAGCAATTATTGAGCTTTTCTAGTCAGTTGGCCAGCTGGCTGTCATCCAGATTTCTTGGCACAACTTAGTGAGCACCTCCAGGGTAGTGTCTGTTTGTTGAAATATGTCAATTGGTATGCCGTCAGCTCCTGGAGCCTTGTTTTTGCCAATTCCTTCAGAGCAATTTGAACTTCCTCCTTCATCACCATAAGCTCTTGTTCATATGTTATTTCATGAAATCCTTCTGTGTCAGCCAATTCCTTCTGACACAGTGACTCTGTGTACTCCTTCCATCTTCTTTTGATACTTTCTGGATCATTTAACATTCTACCCAAAGTATCCTTAATTATTGCCACCCGTGGCTTGAATTTATTTTTCAACTCCTTCAGCTTAAGAAATGCTGAGCGAGTTCAGCACTTTTGATTTTCTGATCCAGCTCTCTGCACATTTCATTATAGTATCTTGCTTTGTTGTCCCGGCTGCCTTTTCAAATTTTCTGTTCAGCTCTTTGATTTCTTGGTTTTTTCCGTTAGCTTTGGTTTCTCTGACCTCTAATGCAATACTTATAGTCTTATCTGACATCCATCTTGGTCTTTTCTTCTTTTTCAGCCTTTGTAATGATCTTTTGCATTCTTCATGGATGATTTTCTTGATGTCCTCCCAGAGCTCATGAAAAAAACTCAAATAAACCCCAAACCAAAACCCACCTTATTTTCCTAAGCAAGGGATAAAAACATACAAACAGAGTATATATTCTTTCATGGTCACCATGTATAGGAGAGGAGGGGTGGAGGAAGGAAATAGTTAGATCATAGATATACACAGTAAGTTGAGTAAATGTAAAAGTTATATAAAATAAGGGGATATTGACATAATAGCATTAAAGAAAAAGGTGATACAGGGAACTGGACCAGAGTTTCAGTTAAGAATATACCTTTATATACACAATCCTACATTATTAGGCATCCAAACATTAACTTGCAAGTGGACACATAGACAAATAGACAAGATGATCAAATGTGGGCATAAGAGAGATGATACCATAATCATGCATATGTTTGGCAGATGATATTTTACCGTAATTTGTATAAACTTAAAATACATCCATGCAGATAGTAGAGCCAACAAGATCAAATACTACATAAAAAATTTAAGCATAACCACAGACTCCTGAGGGACTGGTACTACACAGTCTCAGGGGATAACAAGTTTAATTGCCTAGTCCACAAGTTCAACTGGCATAACATAGTTCTACATCCCCCATTGGTGAACAGTAACTGGGGTCTTAAAAGCTTGTGAGCAGGTACCTAAGGTATAACTCTTGTTCTCTCCTTACCTGAGTAAAGAAGCTTGAAGAAAATAAAAGATACATAAACACAATTAGTCCATGGCATCAACGGACCTCAATTTCTACAACCCTGAAACCAAGAAGAACTAAATGATTCCAGGCCACCATGTCTAACCACTTGCTAAGAACTCACACTAGAAGGCCCTGTATAGAGTGGGGGATAAATGAAGATGAAAACTCAATATCATAATAATGGTCAGGCTTCTGACCCAAAGTAGAAAGGTAGGACTCCTATAACTATGATCTTTAACTACCTTTGGAGGTTGGAATTTAAATTATTGTAGCACAACTTTCAGCCAATGAACCGATCTTTAATGTGGAAATAACATCTGGGAGATACTCAGGACACAGAATATTTAACTATTTCAACAAAAGATCCCCACCCCCAAGGAGAAAACTCAGAAGGTTGGAAAGGGGAGGAGAGAGGGATGAATGGAAGCAAGAAAGATAGTGAGATGACAGTGTGAAGATTGTAATTCACGTCATAAACCAGAATATGTAGGAATGAGTAAATGGAATAAAAATCAGCTCTTTAAACTTTAACTCAAATGATAATACAAAGTTTATATATACCACCATTTTTTTTGTGTTCAGTTTATGTGAGGGTTAACACTAATAATGGCATTCACTTAGCCCCAGTAACAGCCACTATGCACAACTTTCCTTCCCTCAGACTCAGGTTACCCTTTTGTGAAGTTAGGAACACATTACATATAAATGTAAAAGATGGAGTACAGGAGACTTGTAATGTATCTTTACTCTTTCTCTTTGCCAAGCATCCAGAGAAAAATGGTTTTCATTCCACATAACTCAGGTGTGCTAAAGTATATCAATTGTAGACTCTGAATTGAGGGCAGCTTTGTCTCACTTTTGATGGGAAAGGAGGTGATTACTCAGTGGTAGAATAATTGGCACCAAAAATAGAAAAAAAATGGTTAAGAAAAATTAGACTAGAGAAGCCTAATTTTGTGGATGGCCAGTATTTCATTTCTCTTTGTTTCAGTGACTGATAGGACTCAGAGCGGTTCTGAATCAATAGCATGAGTCCAGGCTGGCTAGAAACAATTTCTGGGAGCAGTAAGTGCTCATTTCCTTTGGAAGTGTTGCTGATCTTGTATCACATTCACAACTGCCAGCATGTTTGCTCCTTTGATGTTGCCATTGTTCTAATCCATTTCAGTGGGGCTCCATGGCCTCATCGGTCCTCTACTTCACCAAACAGGATGTCCTTATCCACCTATCAGTTGATCCCTCCTCAAAAGATTTTCATTAGCTGTCTTTTGGAAGTGAATTGCTGAGCTTTTCTTCTTTTAGTCTAAAAAACGCTGCTATAGGTGTCCATCAGAACAATTCTGATGCTGGTGGCATAACTTCCAGCATCAGAGAAAGAAGCAAGCCACTAAAGTGTGGCATAGTGAGTGACAGGTTAAGAAATCCTCTGCCAGATGTTACCTCAGTTCATAAATACCAAAGAGAAATGACAAGATTTACTTGGCTTGCCAAAGGAATATAAGTTTGGATTTGCATCTGAGTATTCATTTATTTGCTTTTTGTATAACAATCTGCGTTATGCAGATGACACAACCCTGCTTGCTGAAACTGAGGAGGACCTCATGCACTTGCTGTGGAGGGTCAAGGACTGCAGCCTTCAATATGGACTGAGGCTCAATGTCAAGAAGACAAAGATTCTCATCACTGGACCAATCGGTAGCATCAGGATGGATGGCGAAGAGATTGAGATTGTTCACAGCTTCAGTTTGCTCGGCTCCACAGTCAACACTCTTGGCA